>NC_048434.1:5899012-6226512 GCF_004353265.1 Vitis riparia | reverse complement strand
TAGCTGTTTTCTGAGAATGGTGTGAGTTAATTGTAAATCTTTGGATATGTTATGAACCAGATCCATTAAAGAGCACAGGTTTGAGTCCTTTATTTCAGATACAGATGCATTCTGCTGTGTTTGCGGAAGCTCCAACAAAGATGAAATTAATTGCTTATTGGAGTGCAGTCGTTGCTTAATCAGAGTATAAAGTTACTTAGATCATGATTATCTGATTTTCTAATCTCTCTTATAATATTATGTAAGCCTAACTGACATGATGGAAACAGGTGCATCAGGCTTGCTATGGTGTTTCCAGAGTTCCCAAAGGTCGTTGGTATTGCAGACCATGCAGGACAAGTTCTAAAAATATTGTAAGAAATCTGAGCATTATTTTAACAAGTGATTCAGTAGGCTTTTAGTTGTTTCTACCAATTCAAAATTATTGAAGCTAGTACTTTTTAGCCCAAATGTTTGGTGAAAAAACTTCCACAGTTGTCCATGCATGTATTGAATACCCCAAAATTAATAGGGTCCAAAATAACAAATCTAGATAATGAATGGATAGGGTGATTTTTATTTGTAACCATTTCACCCTTATGTTATGCATGGTTTGAATTGTTGAAGTAAGCTTGGCAAGTTATTGTTCAGTTTCCTATAAAAAAATTTCTTCATAAGAATCATTACTTGTTTGCTCTAGCTAGCTCAAAAGAGGCTTGGGTGGCGGATCTATGGGTGCAATCTTTTGAGGGGGGTGGTTGGAACCCAAGCTTCTCTAGACCTTTTAATGACTAGGAGTTTGGGACAGTGGGGTGGTTCTTGTTAAGGATCCAAGATAGGGTGGTGGTGGAGGGAAGGGAGGATGAGGCGTTTTGGGCGAGCACGGAGTGGGTCCTTTTCTGTTAAGTCTCTTTACTCTTATCCTTGAGGAAGTAAGGGTGGACCCTTTCCCTTCTAGTGTGGTGTGGAATGCTTGGGTTCCTCCTAAGGTCAGTTTTTTTGCTTGGGAGGCCATCTAGGGGAAAGTCTTGACTTTAGACCAATTAAAAAGGAGAGGGTGGTCTTTTAGCCAATAGTTCATGAAAAGACTATTGATTGTATTCTCTTGCACTGTGGAAAGGCAAGGTCGTTATGGGAGCTCTTATTTTCTTTGTTCAAGGTGAGTTGGGTGATTCGGTCTTCGGTTAGAGAGACCTTGTTAGGGTGGTATGACTTGTTTATTGGAAGAAAAAGGAAGAAACTGTGGAGAGCAGCGCCTTTGTGCCTATTCTGGACTATTTGGAAGGAGAGAAATAGAAGATCTTTTGAGAATGTGGAGTTTTCTGTTCAAAGTCTGAAGTTTTTGTTTTTGTGCAGCTTATTATCTTGGACAAACTTGTTTATAGAATATTCTTCTATGTCCTTAGTTGATTTTATTGATTGGTTGGGGTCGGATTGAGAGAGGGAGTATTTTTGTTTTTCCTTTTCTTTTTGGCGCTTCTAGGCGGCCATTGTATACTTAGTGTGTACCTTGGTGCGCCCCTTTTGGCGCTTTTATACAATTTGCACTTACCTATAAAAAAAAAAAAGAGGGTACCTATGATTTTTGTTGTTAGTAATGCTATTAAGTTCTTCTAAATATACTAATTATCAAAGTTAGAAATGTATAACTTTTAACAAATTAGCCTTTTTTTTCGTAATTATGTAAAATACCAGTTGTCAGGGCACATGTAACATGTGTGTATTTTTGCAATGCATATATATTGATGAAGTTTTTGCATGACACCCCTGATATTTGTTAGGCAATCTCTAATGCATCAGAGTATAATTGGATTTATATCAGAATCTCATAATTTAAATATCTAAATCAAAATTTATGCTAATATGAATAAATATGCCTACATTCTTCATCAACAAGCAGCTGCTTTATCAGAATCTCATAATTTAGATATCCAAATCAAAATTTATGTAAATTTGAATAAATATACCTGCATTCTTCATCAACAAGGAGCTGCTTTAGAACAGTTTCTTATGACCTCCTCTAGATGTTTTCAAGTGACATTTGACAATATACCTAGAAGTATAGTAAAATCGTAAATGTAATACATTCTTTATCCCAAATATCCACACTTTTTAAGTTAAAGCCAACTGTTGAGCCCCTTTCAAGGTTCTCTGGACAGATTTTCCTGTTCCTTGCAGGTATCAAATCGTATGGGAGAGATCTGTTCCAACATGTGGTTCCTGTAAGAGATTGGTATTTAGGCAGGGTATCCTAATATGATATTTGATATAAGAGAAAAAAAAAATTGAGACTAAGTGACTTAAATCAAGATTCTTAAAATTTTTTGTTCATTAAATGAATCCATTTAAATTTCTTGCTTCTTTTGTAGTGTTTACATTTCAATAACAAAATGCACCTCTTCATTCAAAATTCAAAATATAATGAGAAAATTAAATTAAAACAAAAGTTATTTTGTAACTAAAGAATTCATAAAAGAAAATTATAGTCTTTGACTTGTAGGGCATCTAGTTATCATAACTATCAACAATTTTCAAAATATTTGGCTTCAATTTTTGAACTGGAATGTGAAAAATGAATAAAAATAGTGCTTCTGGTATTTGGTATAGGTAAATAAAAAACATGGGAGAAATTTTGGATGAATTATTTCTATATTGAATGCATTGAAAGATGTAAGAAATGGAAGTCGAGATATTCAGCATGGCAAAAGGCTAGGAAACTTCATAAAGTGGAAGAAGAATTTTATTAGAATTTGAAAATTGTGGATAATTGGGTTGACCTCGTTCTACAAGGAATTAGAATTTGAAAATTGTCTATTAATTTTCCAGTTAGAAAATGTCATTTATAAAAATTCCTGTTTAATTTTTCTTTCATTGCAATACAATTATTGAATAAAAGGTATCTTTGATATAGGTAAATATTATATGTGACTTTAGGGAGAGATCAATTTAATTAGATTATTTTTATATCAAACATGTTGAGAAATTCTTGTCCTTAATGTAGGTTTCTCTGGTTCAATTTTTTTTTCTTATATCAAATATAATAAGAAAGTACAGTACGGCCAGTTGCAAAAAGTTGAAAATTTCTTTTTCTTAATTTATGTTTCCCTGTTTCAATTCTTCTTCCTTCTATCAGATTCACAACAGGATAGTTGTTCTAGATGAATGTTGATAAGGTTACTGTTGAAAGAGAGAGAGAGAGAGAGAGAGAAAACCTTAATTCTCATTCATATGATTAACTTCTTACAATAGAGAAATATATATATAAGGCTAGGTTGAACTAACTACCATATATGTGACCTATATTAAGAAAGGAAAGAAAGATTGTACACTATAAATACATTATATTCAACAGTCACATTTTTAAAATCCATCTTGAATACCATGAAAATTAAAAATATTACTTCACATAAGTGGTACTTGCATGAAATATGTGGAATTAATTTATTGAGGTTACTTGAGATTTTATACCTAGATGTCTGTAATAGCACCACAAGGTAAAACATAATACTATTATGCATTTTAGCTTCTACCCATGATATAAACAGTTCTTTTAAAAAGAAATATCGGTTTCTGGATTTTATTCTCCTACTTACATGTTGAGTGCCATTTGATAACATCCACATGAGGTTGTGAAGAACTATTCCAACAGAACAACTTGATTAAGCATGTAATTATATTTTATTCATATCGAATTTGATTCTCTGATATTCTAATGCATCATCAGCTATACTCCTAGATGAATGGTATTGCAGTGTTGTTGAATAAATAAAAGTTCAAGCAAGATATGTATATTTTTAAAGTATTGCATATGTTTGCTATATATGCATTTTAAAATACCTCGTGTTAGCACACACATTGCATGTGTCCAATTGCTAGTTGAAAATAAGGGACGATATTTTATTTGTGTAAGAGGGGCAAATGATCGTAACAAAAGAATGGTGCTGAAGTTTTTCATCAAAACGCAGAAGGTAGATTTGGTTTGTATTCAGGAGACCAAAATCCAAGATGTGTCCTTAGGAGTGGTGCAAAGTCTAAGGACAGGGAGATTCATTGAATGGGGTGTAGTCAATGCAAGGAGGGCTTCTGGGGGGATTGTAGTGTTTTGGGATAGTAGAGTTCTTGAGTTGGTGGGTATGGAGGTTGGGGTTTACTCAATTTCTTGCCAGTTTAAGAATTGTGATGATGGTTTTGTTTGGTTTTTTACTGGGGTGTATTGCCCTACACAGAGAGTTGTTAGAGAGGATTTTTGGGCGGAATTGGGGGCTATAAGGGGACTATGGAATGGCCTGTGGTGTATTGGGGGTGGCTTCAATGTTGTAAGATTCCCTTAGGAGTGTTCTAGTGACAACTAGAGGCTGTCTACAGCAATGAGAAGATATTCAAAGGTCATAGATGAGCTTCAACCGAGAGATCTTCACTTGATAGGGGGCCTTTTTACATGGAGGTGGGGTTTGAATAATCAAGTCCTTGCACAGTTAGACCGCTTCTTGGTGTCTAATGATTGAGAAGGCCACTTCCATGGAGTGTTACAATACTTTTTGCCTAGACCCGTTTTAGACCATGCTCCAATTTTGTTGAATTTGGGGGGTGGGGGTGTAGAAGCCCTTCTCTTTTTAGGTTTGAGAATATGTGGCTCAAGGCGTAAAGTTTTAAGGAGTTAGTGAAGTCTTGGTGGATGACCCTTAATTTTAGGGGGTTCCCTAGCTTTGTTTTGGTAGAAAAATTGAAAAGCCTTAAAGGTTTATTGAAGAGGTGGAACACTGAAGTTTTTGGGAATGTGGCTATTAAGAAATTAGAGGCCTTGTCTCAAGTGGAATCCTGGGATTCTAAAGAGGTGCAAGGTACCTTATCCTTTGACCTTATCCTTTGAGGAGGAGTCTGCCAGGGAGAGCTCAAGGGCAGAATTTAAGAAATGGGCTATAATGGAAGAAACAAGTTGGAGGCATAAATTTGGGAGGTCTAGTTGAAGGAAGGGACATAAACATTAGTTTCTTCCTCAAAATGGCAAATGCTCATAGGAAGAGGAATACTATGACTAAGGTGAAGATTAATGGGGTTTCTTTCATAGAGGAGGCTGATAGAAGGGAAGGGATTGTTTAGGCTTTTCAGTCACTTCTATTGAAACCGCCAGGGGAGTGGCGCCCTAGTGTAAGGGACATGCGGTTTACTATTCTTCACAGTTAAGATGCAGCAAAATTGGAGGAACTATTTCGTGAGGAGGTGTTCATTGCCTTGTTAGAGTTAAATGGGGATAAAGCTCTGTGGCCGGATGACTTTTCTTTGGCTTTCTAGCAACATTGCTGGGATTTACTCAAGGTTGAGGTCTTGAGTTTCTTTAAGAAATTTAATGAACATGGGTGCTTTGTGAAAAGCCTCAATGCAATGTTTCTAGTGTTGGTTCCAAAGAGAGGAGGAACTGAAGAGTTGAAAGATTTTAAGCTGATAAGTTTGGTGGGCAGCCTATATAAGCTATTGGCCAAGGTGTTGGCTAATAGGCTAAAGAAAATGATGGGAAAAGTGGTCTCAAAATATTAGAATGTGTTTGTGGAAGAAAGACAAATTCTTGATGCGTTACTTATAGCTAATGAGGCAATTGACTTGATGTTGAGAAGTAATAGAGTAGGGGTGCTTTGTAAACTTGATATTGAAAAAACTTATGATCATGTAAGCTGGACTTTTTTACTTGGGGTGTTAGGAAAAATGGGTTTTGGACAAAGGTGGATCAATTGGATTAGTTGGTGCATCTCAACTCCAAGGTTCTCGGTGTTAGTGAATGGTACTCCCTTGGGTTTTTTAGAGCTCTAGGGGGCTTAAGGTAGGGGGATCTATTATCCCTGTACTTGTTTGTTCTAGCATTGAAGGTGCTCAGTTGCCTTCTTGGAAGGGCAAGAGAGGGTGGCTATTTGTTTGGCTTCAAAGTGTTAGGGAGAAATGGGGAGGGCTTGGAGATTTCCCATTTGTTGTTTGTAGTTGATATTTTGATTTTTGTGAGACTACCTTTTCCCAAATGACTTATTTGAGTTGGTTACTCATGTGGTTTGAGGCCATTTTAGGTTTGAAAATAAATTTAGATAAAAGTGAGCTTATTCCGATTGGGAAGGTGTCGAATGTAATGGAGTTGGCTACTATATTTTGTTGTAGAGTGGGTGTACCCCCAACCACTTATTTGGGGCTCCCTCTAGGAGCTGCCCATAACTCGATGGTGGCTTGGGACGGGGTTGAAGAAAGGTTCAGAAAGAGATTAGTAATGTGGAAAAGGCAATATATTTCTAAAGAGGGAAGGCTAACACTGATCAAGAGCACGCTAGCTAGCCTGCTAGTCTATTTTATGCCTCTCTTCTAGACGTCGAGAAGAGTTCACTTATGGTTGGAGAAGATTCAAAGGGAATTTTTGTGGGGAGGTGGGACTCTAGAGAATAAGCCTCATTTAGTGAAGTGGGATATTGTTTGTTTAGACAAAAGTAAAGGAGGCCTTGGAGTTAAACGTCTTAACTCTCTTAATGAGGCTTTCCTTTGCAAATGGATTTGGTTGTTTGCTAAGGAAAGAGATGCCTTTTGAATAGAGGTTATTTGTGGTAAATTTGGGGAATTGGAAGGGGTTGGTGCTTGAAAGGAAGTGAGGGGTGGCTATGGTATTGGTTTTTGGAAGGCTATAAGGCTTTTGTGAGAGTTAGTCTCTTCTAGAACTCTCTTTGTAGTGGGCAATGGGAGAAGGGTCAAGTTTTGGAAAGACAAATGGTGCAGGGATGAGCCTTTATGTGTGTCCTTTCCCTCCTTGTTCGCTCTAGCTAGCTCACAAGAGGCTTGGGTGGCAGATTTGTGGGTGCACTCTTTTGAGAGGGGTGGGTTTCTCTAGACCTCTCAATGATTGGGAAATTGGGATGGTGGAATCCTTCTTGTCAAGGATTCAAGACAAGGTGGTGGTTAAGGAGAGGGAGGATAAGGTGTTTTGGACAGTTACAAGGAGTGGATCATTTTCTGTTAAGTCCCTCTATTCTATCCTTGAGGAAGTAAGGGTAAGCCCTTTCCCTACTAGTGTTGTATGGAATGCTTGGGTCCCTCCTAAGGTTAGTATCTTTTGCTTGGAGCAACATGAGGGAAAGTTTTGTAGGAGTCAATTGACCATATACTCTTGTATTGCGGGGAGACAAGGTTGTTGTAGGAGCTCTTGTTCTCGTTGTTCAGGGTGTGTTGGGCGATTCATGCTGCCATTAGAGGGACTCTTTTTAGAATGTGGAGCTTTTTGTTCAAAGGTTGAAGTTCTTGTTTTTGTGTAGTTTATTATCTTGGACAAACTTTTTTTATAGAACATACATATGTCCCTAGTTGATTTTATTGATTGTTTGGGGACAGATTGAGGGAGGTAGCATTTTTGTTTTCCCTATCCTTTTTGGCACTTTTAGATGGCCGTTGTATATATTGTGTGTACTTTGGTGCATCCTTTTTGGCGTTTTTATACAATTTGCACTTATAAAAAAAAATAAAATTATTCATGTGGACAGTTAATAAGGACAAAGAGTTTCCCCTCCTTGCTTTCTATGTAGTGTAAATGGTCACATTGCTCTATGTGTGTGTGTGTGTGTATTGTCTCACTTGCGTCTTGCTTCTCTACAAGCAAAACAAGTGAATTGCAAATATCTTACTTTTAATGATTAGCATGTAAGAATTGAGCTTTTGATAAATTATCCAAATTAATGATTATTGTGTACAATGTGACCATACATGTCAAAGTAGATACTTAATTGTTAGTGTTTATACAGACACACACACACATGTTTCTTTAATATAATGTGGGCATTTATGTGCATATCTGCATGTTTTCCCTTGTATCTTGTGTTTTTCTCACACCTAAGTTGTACTGGTTTGTCATTTTTAGGTTTGTGTACTCTGTGGTTATGGAGGAGGGGCCATGACACGGGCACTTCGGACTCGCAATATAGTGAAAAGTCTTTTGAAAGTATGGAATATTGAAACAGAATCATGGCCCAAGAGTTCTGTTCCTCCTGAAGCTTTGCAGGATAAACTAGGCACACTGGATTCCTCAAGATCTGGACTTGAAAATGAAGCATTTCCTGTTTTAAGACCTCTAGATATCGAGCCATCTACTACCACTGCTTGGAACATGGATCTGCAGAACCGGTCAGATATTACAAAGAATTTGTCTTGTTCCCTTGGTAATTTAAAGATACATAACACCATAACAGCTGGAATACTTGACTCAACTGTCAAGCAGTGGGTTCATATGGTTTGTGGACTCTGGACACCTGGAACAAGATGCCCAAATGTTGACACTATGAGTGCTTTTGATGTATCTGGTGCTTCACGTCCTAGGGCAAATGTGGTAGGCACTGAACCACTGACTGGTTATTAATGAGAAAAAAAATTACTCATAGCATATGGTTATCAAGTTATTGTCATTTTTTATTGCATTTTGGCTAGGTTTTCCATTTTCTTCTTGAGTTAATCAACTAACTCTCTTCTAGTTTATCAAATCTTGAATTAAATATGGGTAAGTAGACTTTATTTAGTCTTGTGGGTATTTAACATTTTGCAATAAATTAACTTCTTTTGATTTCATTATCATATTGTTTGACTAAAATAAGTTCATGATTTTTTTTTCTTCAGATTTGCTCAATATGTAACCGACCTGGTGGCTCATGTATAAAGTGCAGGGTTCTGAATTGCTTGGTTCCTTTTCATCCTTGGTGTGCTCACCGGAAGGTCTTTACTTAGAAGTTGAATCTTTTCATTGTCTGAAATGCACTTGAGATACAAAATTCTGTAAAAGTTGAAATTAGCTAGCATATTTGAATAGAAAATATCTCTTATGCTTAGTCTAGTCTACTTTCCTATGTTTCTGTTGTAATCATAACCTTGATTTATTTTGTTACCGGGAGATACTTCTTATCAATTTACTTTTCTCTTTCATCATATTGATATTGGTTTAATGCAAATAGACTACCCAGTTTTAAGGATGTTCTCTTAAGGATGCTTGAATCTAATTAATCTCTTGATAGAAGGGAAGCTGGTTATGATGCTTGATGATTGCATGTGGATGTACTTACTCTCTTAGTTGTACTGTTTGCAGGGGTTGTTGCAGAGTGAGGTAGAAGGTGTTGATAATGAAAATGTTGGCTTTTACGGAAGATGTATGCTTCATGCAGCACACCCTTCTTGCGAATTAGACAGTGATCCCAGAAACATTGAAACTGATTCTACAGGAGAAAAGGAACTAACCTGTGCTCGGACAGAGGTTTTTTCTGTTCTTTTTTTTTTCTTTTTTTTTTTGTCTCTATTTACTATTTTTGTTATTTCATTTGGTGTGTTGAAAACCCAGAACTTAAGGTTTCTTTAATATAATCCGTTTTACCATTTCAATTAGGGATACAAGGGTCGTAAGCGAGAAGGTTTCAGGCACAATCTTAACTTTCAATCAAATGGCAATGGTGGATGCCTTGTTCCTCAGGAGCAGTTAAATGCATGGCTTCATATAAACGGACAAAAGTCTTGCACAAAAGGGCTTCCAAAGACTCCTATTTCAGATGTTGAATATGATTGTCGGGTATATTCAAGTTGCTTATGTCACCTCTGAGCATGCTTTTGTCATTAAATTAATATGGAGTAAATTCTCTTGCATTAAAATTAATTCAAGCATTCAACATTTACCCAGTGCAGTATGCATATTATTTTGTTTCTTTCAATAATGTAAACATAAATATAAACAGAAAGTAGCACATTGGAGTTCTTAAGCTTACATGTCTGAAACGGTTACAAGTTTCAATGGATTTGGAATTTTGAAGCTACCTCTGCATTTATTTTCTGTTTTTTCTGAGGTAAAATGTTTTCAACATATTAAGAGACATTTTGGTATTCATCCAGGTCTAAACCCCAAAAGCATTAGGTGGTTTTCTTTAAAAGGAGGGAAAAAAGAAATGTTTGGAAAATTTAAATTTGCTTGAAATATCAATTCCTCTTGTAATTTTTCCAATGCTTTCAAGTTCATGTCTTTGGTTTGAGGAAGCACATAATTCCATCAGCATTTGGTTTGGAAAAAGTGCTACTATGCCAGTTTGGCAATGTAATTTTCCTTTGCCCCATTTTGAATTTTCTGTGTCTAGATTTTTTTCCCTTTATTACTAACATAAATTGCATGATTTGAATTTATAACTTTGTTCAATTATTTAATTATCAGCCTGTGTTATGGTTTTATTCCTCTTTTCTTTACTTTCAGAAAGAGTTTGCTCGATACAAACAAGCCAAGGGTTGGAAACATTTGGTGGTGTATAAGTCTGGTATACATGCCCTTGGTCTTTACACATCTAGGTTTATTTCTCGTGGTGCAATGGTTAGATCTTCTCCCCAACTTTGGAGACATAAACCTCTCCTCATTATGATCTTACAAATATGATGGGTTCACATGTTTCTGCAGGTTGTTGAGTATGTTGGTGAGATAGTGGGCCTCCGTGTGGCTGATAAAAGAGAAAGTGATTATCAGTCTGGAAGAAAGCTTCAATACAAGACTGCTTGCTACTTCTTTAGGATAGATAAAGAGCACATCATTGATGCTACCCGCAAAGGTGGGATTGCTCGCTTTGTGAACCATTCATGCTTGGTAATTATCTCATTCCTAGACTCATGCTTCAATTTGTTTTGGAAATATTTTGGCTCTAAGTTAATGACTAGGGATAAATATACTGCATCCCTTAGTGATGAAATAATTCTAAGAAAAGCAAAAACACTTCTCTATTTTAAGGTGAAATACAAATACGAGTTTCAAATTACTTTGTTTAAATTTGTAATTTAATTTGTCATAGCTGGTTTTCTAGGTTGGATTTGTTATTTCATTATTTCTCGCATCTGGATGATCAAACAGTCATCTAACAGAAGTTAAGAAAAGTCCCATAAAAAATCTTCCACACATGAAATGGACAGCAAAGAATTCTAAATTTGGAAGAAATTAATTGTTGGGTGTATGCTGCAGGAGAGTTGGTTTTCCCTCAGCTTGCACTGACAAGATATAATCTAAACATTTTCTCATCATTATTGCTTGATCTCGGTTTTCTTACTTTGTTGTCAATCTGCATGTCCAGCCGAACTGTGTTGCAAAAGTAATATCTGTGAGGAATGAAAAGAAGGTAAGCTTCTCAGATGTTATGTTTCTTAATATGTACAAGTTTTTTAAAGTTACAAGCACAGAGTGGTGTTGGTGTTTGGGAAGGAAGAATGACTTTTGTTGGTTCCTATAGTTCATTTAGCAATTTGATTGGTGATCATGAACACTGTTCACTGCAGTTTGTTTGGTATCCATAGTTGAAATAATTCCTCTACCATTCAAGGGTACTCTTAGCATTCTATTTTGGTGTTGGACTTGGTTTGAGTATATCATAAACACCAACACTTGAAACACAAACATCAGTCTCAGCGTCCTCAAGTAAGCAGCCCCACTTTGCTTTTGGCATAAGTTCAATTGGTGTTTTCAAGTTGCAAGAAAACTATTTCCTTAAACAAGATCTGCAGATAGAACTAGGTTTTTTAAGCAGGGAATCCATGAAATCGGGTCTCTTTCATCTCTGAAATCAACTCTTTCTTCTGAATTTTTTTGATTAATCAGAGCTCCTTTTTTTCCCCCTTATTTTTCTTTTGTTGTTGGTTGTTGGGGTGTGGGTGTTGCAAATGATTCAGTGCTCTCATTTTTTGAAAAATTGTCTTTCATGTCATGGAAAGATTTTAGAATCCGAACATTATAGTACCATTGTTGGTAATAAAAAACCGTTCAAGAGGAGAAGATTCTATAGGGTATGTGCACAGGGTAGCTAAATAAATTATTATGGTGACCATTAGATGTCATTCTTCTGTTAGCTGCCATCAAGACACCATGCTCCCTTGCCATTTTAAATTTTGAAATATGTTTGAAAGCTGGGCAATGCTAGAACATTGAAATACTTATTGTTTTTCTGGTTTGCAGGTTGTCTTCTTTGCAGAGAGAGACATAAACCCTGGAGAAGAGATTACATATGACTACCATTTTAATCATGAAGATGAAGGTAAGAAGATTCCTTGTTTTTGCAACTCAAGAAACTGCAGGCGCTATTTGAACTGATTATTGTATTTCTTGAATGAAGCAACATTGTCATTTTTTGTAAAATCAATCCCTGTGGGTTGTCAATTTTCCGCCTCTCTATTGGCATAAGATGCGAAGACATTTTCCCATATGGCACTGTAAATAGGCTCAAATGCAAGCAGAAGCTTCCTTTTTATGTCTTCTTTTAGGCATCCAGTGAAGTACTTGTCCCAATTTGATGAAGTGAATGTATCTTTCTCAGTTAATTCCATTGTTGTACAGGCTAACACCTCCTTTTCCCACTGCTATAGCAAAATTTTGTTCTAGGGTTATCTGCTCTTTTAGCTTTTCGATGGCTCCTAACAGAATGGCAAAAAATCATGTGCAGCGTTTAGATGGATTCATGGATTGGCAATTTGGCATTAGGTGCAAATGGTTGTAGAAATATAGACATTGAAATGTGATGTATTGTCGGTATTTGCTTCAATGCTTTCAGTGTCAGATTTGTGTTATTCTGTATCAAGAATTGTTTCTTCTTTATGCATCATAACTTTTTACACTTTCGTTTTGATAAAGAGGGAGTATAAATAAGATTCAGTATACGCACAGAAGCATTAACTCAAGATATATATATATATATATGGTCTGATTCTTAGTTTCTCTATTGCCATTTAATTCTCTGGGTTCCATAACTCATATTCATTGGCATATCAGATGATTCAGATCCATCCATTTGCAAGCGCTTGAACTGCTGAAACATCTCAAAATTCGTGTGGAAGGGTTCATGCATTTGGTTGTGAGGAGAAATTACATGATTTTAGGAAAAAACTACGCCATCCTATGAAAAATTATCATTCCTTTCCCTTCCATTATGGTCCTGACCAGCTCAATTCATAAAAATGTGAAGATATTCAATCGTGATAAACGACTGGAATAATCATGACTCTTAAGACATTGGCCCCCCATGGATACCCTCACGATATGCGGTTGGTCAGTTTATGCCATCAGTATGCATTTGAATGGGCTAGACTAATAATTACTACATATTTATGGTCCGGGTGTGTTATCTACATGCCTCACTACCCTAAAACACAACATTTTCAATTTTCTAAAAGGAATTTGGAATTTGGAAATGTTTTCAACCTATTTTCTTTGTTTTCAAATATTCCTTAAAAGTAACTACTAGTTTATTTTCAATCATCTATGTACAATTATTTTTTAAAAAAAGCTTGGAAAATAATTAAAGTATGCTATTAGGAAACATCTTATTTTTAAAATGAATTCTAAATAAAATAAAAATATTTGCTAAATGTATTTTCGGATTTAGATTTTGATTTTTTTGAGAAACAAAAATTATTTTTGAAAATAGTTACTAAATAGAATCTTAAATTCACATAGTTAGATAGGAATGCCATTGAAAACCCAAAAACCCATTAAACCGATCCAACCAACCAATCATCTAAACCAAATCAAGTCGATCTTAAACAAACTTGGTTAAATTCAATTTTTCTATCATTAAAGGGCCAGTTCGATTTTCGGCTAATTTTTACTCCATAAGCCGACCTAATAAAACCTTATTATACACTGCAGACAAATAAAAAATAAATAAATAAATTAAGACTATTCATGTAAAATTGGGTGACGGAACAAAATGTCTTCGGCCATATATATTATTAGAGTTACAATTACAATACTCAAGGGATCATTGGGTTATGCCTGATCCAAGCAAACAAAAACAGTCATGGAAATTTCACAAACAGTTCATATATGTGAACGTGGGAGTGGGAGTGGGAGTGCGGGTATCTTCATCCTCACCACCTATATAACACAGCAGCAGCGTCTCACCAATCTCTTTTAAGACCCCCAATTAGGAATGTTAGCAGTGGCCTCATTCACCATTTTCACTAGTGTTACCTGCCATTTTTTAATTATTCTCATAAATCTCCATTAGATAAAATGCAGAATTTGCTTCCACACTCAAACCAAAAACAATGGGAGTTTCAAGTTTTCTTTTGCTCTGTCAGTCTGTCTATAGCTAATTTGTGTTATCTCACAGCAATAAGAATGCAACACTACCAACCTTTAGGCTATGTATGGTTCCCAAAAACTACGAAAAAAAATGCTTAGAAAAATGAATTTCTCATGGAAAATACGAAAGAAAATAAAACATAAATAAAGTTGAAACAAATACCATGGGTTTGAAGTAGTATATGAAAATAATTTATTGACTTTAAATCTACCTTTTGTTTTCTTTCATATTTTCTTTTCTTCTACTTTTCCTCTAGATTTTCTTTCCCTTGCATTTTCCCTCAAATTTTCCGAAACCAAACATAGCCTTAGTATTTGGGCCAAAAACTGCTTTTTCCAAAAACAAAGGGAGTGAAACATACCACACTTTCAGGGACACCAGGTGGAGGCAGTGGAAGGTTTCTGGGAGGCCACTTGCTATCAAAAGATCTTTTGTCAAACCTCCATTCTCCAATCTTCCCATAAGTTAGCTCACCCTGGAAATCACAACATGAAAAGTTTAGACAATGTGACACGCAATATTTGGAGACCCAGCCCCCTAGTCTGTTTTTGGGAAAACAAAACAAGTTCACTGCTATAAATCCAAAGGCCAAATTTTTTTTTTCCATTTGTTTATGCTTCATCAGAACTAGAACTATGAAAAGCTATTGAGTCTCTTCCAGTAGAGTACCTGCATATTGTAGTCACATCCATAAGTGTAATGAATTATGAACTTCTTGCCAATTTCTGTATCCCAGGGAGGCTGATCCGCGACACAAAACAAAGAATTTCAGGAAAAACAGTTGCAGAATCAACAAGGTATTGTATTAGCGATAATTTTTCAGAAGCTATCCAAATCTTGAGGAGAGAGGCATCAACATTATTAATATTATGTGAAAAGCCTTCGAAAGAAATTCTTAGTTTACTCATTTTAGCATCTTTCACATTAGTCTTAGATCATCACCTGAAAATTTCATGGCATGATTGAAAAATTGGTGCCAAACACTAAGGAACAGCAGATTGTTACTTAGGCCAAAAGAAAGGGGGAAGCATTTGGTTGCAGAAGATGCTAAGCTAATTGAGTAGTCAAGCTTACAACAAAATAACTAACATGAACAACGGGTGCTAGAAATGATTAAGGGACTTTTTGGTAGCAGAAATAGAATTTAGAAATCTTTATATTTTTTAAAATAAAAACAGAAAACATGTTTGTGCTTGGACCAATTGCATTTGTTACACTACTTGTCCTTTTCAACAGTAATATTTTAACCGTTTTCTATAATTGACTTTGTACCTAAGGGCTTGGCACTGGTGAATTATTGGAAATGCTAAACTAAGCATCTAATTGTAATCATGAGGAGATTTTGTATCAGATAAATCAAACAAAAAAATCAACATGACATGCCTAATTGATTGGAATTAAGAAACTTCAATCCCTATTGTTTCAGCAGAGTCACCATCCTTATCTTCTGGTCAGAAGAAGGCAAAAGAATAAGAAAAAAGAATGAACTCATTAAACCTGAATCATGAAGTCCTTGAACAAGATGTTACCAACATCATGCAGGGCCGATGCAACAGCATAAGCATACCTGCACATAATTAAAATGAGGAATAAGAAGAGCATGCTTTTGGGATCACCAATGTATTGAGCTATCTAGGTAAAGCTTACATTTCAAGCACCCAACCAAAAGTTTTATCTGCTTCAGGATCTTTTTTCATGGCCAAAGAAACATTCATCCAAGTGGGAGCTATCTTCTTAAGAGATTCCTGATGCCAGTTCAAAGGAAAGAGCAAATAAAAGCAACACAAAACAATTGTTTATTACAAATGAAAAAGAACACAAAACAAAATAAAAATCAAGAAAAAAGCAAAAGTAAAATAAAATGCCACCCTTATTAATGAACCATGTAGGAGTATGTACCTTCCCAACAATGACAGGAGAATTCCCTATTGGGTCAACATTGGTAATTGGTCCTTTTTCCTCAGGATAGAATTTTCGGAGGGTGGATTCATACGTTTTAGGTTGAATATAGAAGAAAGGAAAAGCAGCTCCAAGCCCATCTCTGGATAAGTTTGGAATTGGCTTGACAATAATATGATCTGGCTCCGCCATCAGAATGTAACTGCATTCAAAATACAAATCATATCAATGAGACCAATTCACAAGAAGTGATGAAGAACTCATCTTCTACTAAAACTAGGGAGTTCATGTTTCTCACTCTTCTTTAATGTCTGCCTGTTGAAGCCATTGTACAAATGCCCAAGGTCTGTTGAGAACTATATACCCCTGCAATTATGAAATGAGATCAGAGGAAAAGGCAATTTTTTTTTTTTTTTTTTGATAGACTGAGAAAAAGGCAATTTTTTGTTATATGGAACAAGAGTAAGGGAAAAAAGATGCAATTTCTTAAGTTCAAGGTCATAGTTTATCCCTCAAAAGCTTGAAGAATTCCAATACTTAGTTCACAATACCGTGTCCTCTGCACCTTGAGCAAACAAACCTAAAAGGAGTCTCAAATTGATGCGGAGGGCTAGAAGTCCAACCTATTCTTTTCTTTTCCTTTCCTTTCTTTTAAGACATGTTCAATTTTAATTAAGGAAAAAAAAACCAAAATGAAGAAGACACCTAAATCTCTTTCAGTTGTGCAGCTACAAGTTGTTGAGTGAATGAAGCATGAATTGAAATGCTCGATTGGGCCTGTCATAGGCCACAAGAATGACTTGAGAAGGCTTGAAGTAGCGAGGGCAAGAATAATGTTTGAAATTCATAAGGGCAAGTTCTTATCAAATTATTCTAAATCAGGAAGACAGATCCCATAGATGCTTTAGATCAATGATAAGTTGACCATCTTTCTCATTCATGACTACTTTTTATTAGGTAATAAGGAATTGCCATCTTCTGCAAAGCGTCTTTCTGTTTTTCTAACTGAGCTTCCTTCCCTTGATTGTAGTCTGTGAGGCATAAATCTTTAGAAGTTGTCATAAACGTGAAATGCAAAATCCAATTTTCTAAAACATACCCACTTGGCTATAGAAAAAGAAATCCATGTCTCCAAATTACAGATTGAAATTTTGTAGTTTCTTCAGATAAAATCCATAATTTTCAAGGGAAGCAGATCGGAATTTGTAACACCCATGTCTAGATCCCCTAAGCATTGATATTTCCACCAAAAACAGCAGGAAATACAGTCAGAAAAAGAGTGAGTAAAACTTACCCTTTCACAGGATGAAAATCAGATTTCAGCCTTCTGTTTTCTGTCTTTTTTTTTTTCCCTTAAAAATGAAAATTCAGCTCACCAAAGTCCAGATAGGAGGCTGACTAGAGTGGATTCTTTTAAAAGTCCTAAATGATGAAAAACACAAGCTTTCTAAGGATTCTAAGAAACCGAAGACCATACTTCAAGAGAACCCACAATTAGAAATCCCTATCAAGTTTCAATTTCATCTACTTATTATTCCTTCAAAATTAACAACCCAAATCACAAATCCAGCTGATTCTCAAAGAGCAGAAAAGCAAACTGGAAAACCCAAAGAATAACTTTCTCATCAACAAAGGACCCAGCTCCAAATAAACCTAAAAGGCATAAAAAGGGAAATCCAGGAAAAAACATTCCCAAAAAAGTCAAAAGTACTTGTCCACACATAAAAAATGCCACAACAATAAGGAGCCACAAGGTGAGAAGGGAAAATCAACTGATACACAAAAACCGAGAAACAAATTGAAAAAGCAAAAGAAACCCATCAATACCTGATCCATTCCAGCGGGGAGAGGCTGGGCAACGAAGGTGGGGATCTCATGCATGAACTTGTCGGGCTTACCAGAATGCAAAATCCTAGTGAAGCCACCCATCTCAGAATTGGGCCCATCTTTGAACTTCTTGAACCAGAAGTACATAACCCTGCACTGCCATGTATTATAAACAGAATCAGAGGCAGTGACAGCAGTGTGGAAGAGCCTCTTCCCCTTTGTGGAGCTGGGATTTGATCTATCAATGGGCATCTTGATGATGGGGTCAACTGAGAATGGGGTTGAAGATGAAGATGGGTTTCCAGGGAAGCCCTGCTTGAGAGGAGCATTCGCAGAGATGAGTATATTGTATGTGATGAGAGCCACTGAGAAGGTTATGAGAAGAACGTAAAAGAAGTTCCCACAACCCATTTCTCTCTCTACAAACCACCCCGCTTCTCTAACTAGGAAATTAGGAATAGAGGGTGGAGGCGAAAGAAGGAGAAGATGAAAGAAGAAGAAAGAAAAAGAAGGTGGCCGTTTGAGAAAGTCGCCTCTTCTCTCTGGGAGTGGTTGGAGAAAATAGGTGACCACCCAGTGGTTTTTTTTCTTTATTATTTTTAAAATTTTTAAATTTTAGATTCATTTATACTGGCAGGCTCTTTGAGTTTGGAATTTTGAGTGAAATTCTAGCCATATTGGTTTACTATTCAAACTACCCTTTTTTTATTATTATTATTACCATTTTTACATAGATTTATAAACCATGGTTTACCGTTTCAAATAAAATTATTTTACAAAAAAATTAAAAAAATATATATATGAAAGAGAAATTAGTTATGTTAAATAAATGTTTTAAAATTCACCCAAATAAAATTGCAGTATCATGTTTTGTGAGAGAAATTCCCCAAGCAAAGACCCTTTTTTAAACCCCTTAAAAGAAAATTAAAATTAAAATTAAAATGCCATGTGCAGAGTTGTCTTGGGAGTAAGTCCAATCAATTAATAGGCCAACCCAATACCCAAAAGTAATGAATCCCTGCAATGGAGGGTGGAAATCCTTAACCGTGTTTGATTCATTTAGGAACTAGGCAGTTTATTATTAGTTTCTTCAGATTTATATCTCGGGCCTTGGCGGACAGGGGAGTCAAAAAAAAGAAAAAGAAAAATCGAGTTTGGGTTAAAAATAACCTCTTTAACCAAACAAATGTGGATTTTGGCCCTCTTTTGAATCTTTTGTTCAAAATGGCCTCTTTCTCTCCCATCAGTATCTTTTATTATTATTATTTTTTAAAAAAATTAAAAACCTCTTTCTCTCCCATCAGCATCTTTTATTATTATTTTTTTAGAGTTATTTTAAAATTATAAAATAAAATTGAAGATGGAGATGTGGGTCTGGGTGGCGGCAACCATGGGCATCATCAGCAAGGACGCATGACATCGCTGGCTGGCAATGAGTAGCAGCTGGAGTTGGAGGAAAGGAAAAATGGGTATGATGGAGAGAGAGAAGAGAAATAGGGAAAGAAGGAAACAAGCGAAGGGAGAAAGGGTTGAAGTCGACCGAAGAAGGGGAGACGGAGTGGCCGACAGCAACCTCGCCAACGATGGGTCGATGGTGATGGGTGTACGGGTGGAAGAGAAGGAAGAAATGCAGTTTTAATTTTTTTTAAAAAAAAATAGAAGAAGGCTAGTTTGAACATTTGTTTAATACAAGCCTAAAGTTGATTTTTTTGTTTCTATCAAAAGCTACTTTGACCCAAAATTCGAAAAAATCAGCTTCCTAGAAAACATTGGCAAAAATCTGCTACACAACTACCTAAAAGAATTAGTAAAGAAAAGATCAAATGACGGATCCTAGAAGATTTGTAGATAACACTTGAAGTTAACTCGCACCAATAGCGGCACTGAGCAGCCAGATATTGATTGAAAAGGCAGCTCAGCCGCCCCTCCCCCTCTAGTCTTTGGGCATTGCTTGAGCTAAGTAGAGCTTGGGCTGAGTTAAATAAAGACCGACTATCTAGTGATTTACAACCACCCCCCACCCCCACTGAACACTTTTTATATATGTCTCCGTTATCTGCTGCATGCTATAACAGCTAATTAAGTATGCTGATGAGTAACGTGCAGGACTGCTATAACTCCATCTCCACGTCGTTAAGTTGATAGGCAAAGAGTTCACCACCACACACTAAGTGTGCAAAATCAAGTAACATTATCCAATTTTCCTAAACTATTTCACCGCTTTCTCACTGCTGACATCCAAATTGCAGATTGTTCCTGGAAAATAAACGTAGCATAATATTTTATTTTTTTTCAAAAAAAACTATAATTCAAAAAGTGGCAACAATTTCATAGGTTCTAGAAGCTTCCAAAGGATCCTAGAAAACCATGAAGACCCTTTTTTGAGATTGAGTATGTTGATTCCATTGCAAATTATGTTAAAAAGCTTAACATATAACATGTATATGTACCGGTGGAGGGAGAATTTTCTTTTCACCTGAATATGAAATAGTATACATAAATTTCTCTTCACCCATTCAAACATGCAGAGAGGAGAAGACAAGGCAACAGCAGGAGCAGTGTGGTGATTCCTAAAGAGTTCAAACTCATACCAGGCACCAAGTCTGCGTGGTTAAGGGAAGACCAAAATGTTATTTTCAAGGATGATTAACTCAATCTCCCAACTGCTGCTTTTATATGGGGGAACCTATGGGACCATCGAGAATATCCTGCATCAAGTTGACAACACAGAATCTTATAAAAACAGGTGTCACGTGCAGAGATCTTCCTAAACTTAGTCATAAAAATTAAAATGGAATTAAAACAAAAAAAAATTTAAATCAAAATAAATTGATGCTGTCCAAGTCATGGAAAAACATGTTTGACAAACCTGCAGTAACAATGTCAAGAAGATCCAAGTCTGATTTCATATCATCACCCATATTCTGTATTGAATTCAATGAAGAGGCAACTTGTGAGGAGACAATAATGAAATCATGAGAAAATGTGTTATAATATCCCATCAAACATGCAGGAGAATGGAGACTGAAATTCATGCCTCTTCAGTTCATCCACTTTCTATATAACTTGTAACGCTTCAATGTATAAACTAGCCAAATGCTAAGGCCTTTGTCATCCATTTTAGGCATTCACTACACATTAGATTGAAAGCATCATGCAGTTAGTTACCTGCGCACATGTAGCCAAACTTCTCACGATGAGCTGAGACAGACTAGCAATAGTGCTATGATCAATGTTGGGATGATTTAGAAGAGCCTGCTCTGATGTATGATCAAATATCAGAGAACAAATGCTTGAGGCCATCATAACTACAGATGATTCATCAGTTTCCTCTGAAAATCATCCAGAAATTTCCGTTAATATCAATTGTTCAATTTTTTCCCCAGTTTTTTGTATAAAGGCTGGAACAAAAAGAATAAAAGGTTAATAGTAGCAGTCATCATTTTAGGAAAATTGCATTGGACAAGCTCAATTTTTATCAAGAGAGTACATTTATGAAAAATCATCTAGTTCTTTCATTCTTTCTGCTTGTTCTTCTTCTTTTTATTTATTTATTTATTTTTATTTTTTTGTTCTTTATTAATCACTTTAGGCAGACGATTAATAGAAACCCAGATCCTTTCCTCAGACTGCAAATCAAAGATTGATACTTTTACACTGCACTTATTGCAATAGCTAGGTCAGTTCACCCAACCGTACCAAAAACATTTGAAATCTGCCCCCAAGTTATAAATACTGAGGGTCTACAATGCACCATAGAATGCTGCTACAGTAATGTTTTCCCCCCTTGTATTAAATTTTTTTACATATTTTTCAGTAGGGCATTCAATGGCTGGATTAAGATAATGTTAAGACAATCTTAATAGCCACTGTTTGAATCAAATGGTAGTTTGTGTATAAGCCACTGTTTGAAGCAAATTGAGTGGGTGTGTGTGTGTGTGTGTGTGTGTGTGTGTGTGTGTGTGTGTGTGTGAAGTTCAATTTCCATGATGCTTCCTTTTCATTTAAAAAAATATATATTATAAGCAAATAGTGTATATGTATGTGTGTCTTCCTTTTATTTTATTAAAAAAAAATATATAAGCAAAATGTGTTTGATGCTTCCATTTTACTATAAAAAAAAAAAAAAAAAAAAAAATTCTCACACCTACTTTGAACCTAACAAAACAAAACCATCAGACACATAGATGCATCTTCCACACAAAGCTGTACACATTCCAAAAAACTACACAAAAATGTATTTGAGCACTAGTTCCAATTTTCATACATCTTCAAATGTCTTCTGATTTCTTTCCTGCCAAATTGTCCCCCCCACCCCCACAAAAAGAGGAGAGAAAAAAAAAAAAAAAAAAAACCACAAAGGGGTAGCCAACCACACTCTTCTTGACGAAGAGCTCATTCCAACTCAACTTGTTGAAGAGTGGATCACCCATTCTATACCAAACAGAAAAAAAAACAGCTGCCACAACATTCCTGCTGATTTGCAATATAAAAGTGATCAATAAACTGTTCTTCCCTTTTACACATCCAACATCTATTCCCTAAAGACATCCCTCTCATTTTCGGCTGATCCAAGGTCAATATCCTTCCCCATGTTGCTTCTCGTGCAAAAAAATCTCTCTCTTGTCATAATCTATGAGTCCTCTCATTCCCTACAATAAAGTGAACTCTGCTTTTAAAAACCTCTTATTTTCTCCAAATGGCCTTTCATAATCCCACTCCAAAATATTCCCTTATCATCCAAAACACCAACCTCCCCCTTATTCTCCAAACTTCCCAATAATAACTTACTTCCAGAAAGACACTCTTTTTAAGGCAAATCTCAAACTACACTTGCCCAAAGAGTAGTATTAAGAATAGAAAGATTCTTGATGCCAAGCCCCCCCTTTTTTAGCCATGCAAACTACTGACCAATTGATCATATGAGGTTTTCTCTCAAGAGCTCCACCTCCCCACAAGAAGTCTCTATGAATATTCTCATGTCTCAAGCTTACCTTTCTTGGGATAACCAATAAGGACATGTAGATAGCATGCTTCTAATTAGAACGAAACTCACCCTTTTGACAGCTAGGGCCACTCCACAAGGCCAATCTTTTCTAAAATCTATCTCTCCGCCTCTTTTTATACTGCTGCCAATTTGAATGGGGTGCTCAACAGAAGGCCCAGATGCATACAAGGAAGCCTTCCCACCTGACAACCAAAAACAAAAGCAAGCGCTTCCACATACCCTCCTAACTGGAATAAGCTCACTTTTCTCCATATTGATTTTCAGCCCAAAAATCACCTCAAAGCACATAAGAGTCCAATTCAGATGCAATAGCTACTCTTGGCTTGTCTTATAGAAAATGATGGTATCATTAGCATATAATAGATGAGTCACCTCCACTCCCTCTCAGCCTCTCCCCACCTTGAAACCAGAAATGAAACACCCTTTCCTTTTCTTCATTATCAAACAATTGAATGCCTCCATAGCAAAAACAAAGACATAAGGGGACAGGGGATCGCCTTACCTTAGACCCCTAGAACAATGAAAGAAATCTATGGGGATCCCATTAACTAAGACCAACTTCTTTGCTATGTGGTTGGGTTGCATTTAGTTTTAGTTGATGTGGACACTAGTAAAATTCAAATTATAGAGTTCCTCTCCAACTTTTGACATCAAATGGGTCTCAGTGCAAGCATATATAATTTGTCTAGTTTGTTATCCAGCCTACTGCAATAAGAGGATGCAAACAGTAGGTGACCACTTGATTAATGGAGAAATTATTTTCATCTCAAGCATACGAGTGGGCAGTGGTTTGAACCTCTTTAAAACAGTTTTTCATCCATAAACCCTACCTTCCAAACCATTACAGAGATTATGTCAAGTGCTAATGCTATATTAGTATTACATCACATTCACAAAAACCAGATAGGGAAACATAAATTTCTCTTTTTCTTCTTAAAAAAGACAGCCAAGTCCAATTCAACATCCTTGAGAACCTTATGTCTCAACTTTCCTTCATGATTTTAACCATTCTCATTCAACTGTTAGCCTAATATTACAACACTTTTATTCCTCACTTGATAAATAGTTCCAACTACCCAATTTGTTGTATAAAGAAAATAATAATCTTAAATCAAAATATGTCAAAAGCTTACACAGTGAGAAAAAAATATGATCATATTCTAATTTTCACAAGAAAAAATAACAATGAACTGGAGACGCGTTCATTTTAAGGCAGTGACTGAAACAGTACCTGTCCAATATGCTAATGCTTTCAGAAGATGAACAGAAGTAGATTCGTCCAATCGAAATTTAATTTGATCTCTCTAGTGATAAAAAGAAACAAAAAGACGTTAATAATTTCTCATACTAAATAAGCCACATTGACTTGCTGTGATGATTTCACTACCTTGAGAAGAAGATTCAGAATTGTATCACACGCCAAGAATATGCAACCCTTATCCTCAATCATACAACCATTTGGACCAATCAATTTTATGAGGCATTCCACAACCTGCAAAGAGAAGACATTTTTTTATCAGAATGGCGACATATTAATACGATGCTTTAGAATAGATATATAGATATATAGTCATATACATGCAATTGGGCTTTGTGATGATAAGGCATTAATAAGCATAGAAAGTTAAAATAAATCCTCAGTATTCTTTCGTACCATTCTCTAATTAAGGGTGTCTTCAAACTAAGGCATCACATATGGTACTGAGATAGTAAGGGAAAAATTAAAGAGCAGAAATCTTATGGATGAAAAACAGCTAGATTGAAATCACAACAATATTACAAGCATGAAGCAGTATGAAAATATACATTGATCCAAATTATACTTACAGCTTTTTGTCCTCCACAAGATACCAAAATTTTGCATCCTTCAATTTCCATTGTTATTTGACATAGCATTGGGAGTAAAAAGCATATGGAGAAAAAAGGTCTGTCATTCCAAAATAGATCAAGTTAATGTCAGCTCTAATTGTCAATTCATTAAACAACAATATTCTGACAGCAGTCAAAACCTTGGTTCATCTTCACCTTCAATCGAGAGCATAAACTCCAGAAGTTCTCTAACCTTCTCTCTGCAAGCAAGGGGTGTTTCTGCAAGATAGCTGAAACAAGCATTCATTAGATTGAAAGAGAACAGGTAATTTCAACGAGTTCTTGACACTTCAATCATGATTTATGGAATTCCCTCTTTTAGACACTCCAAAGTGCTACCATTCTTAATTTTTTGTTTACATTTGATCAACAAAGTATGAAAGGCTTTGAAAGCCTACAACATGAGTTTTGGTCCGTATGGACCCTAAGTCAAACATAAAACCATTTTGGTTTGGAGAAGTGCATGTGGTGGTTGTTTGAGTAATTAGGTTTTGTAGTTTTATTTCAATTGTACTGAGCATTAGCCTGTCAAGGCAAATTTTGGATTTTTTGGTTTCTGGGTTGGTAATTGTTTATGGGTTTGTTTCTTGTTAGGGTGTAGGTGAGTCATACTCATAATTCAGTCTTGTTTACTAGGAATTTCCTATTTCTAATTGGTTTCTATTTCATTCAAATTTCCAATACTCTAAAAGTTCCTACAGATATATAGTTTATACTTTGACTCCAATTGGAAGTGTTCTCTAGCCTTGCAAATCAGCTGGTTACAAGATTGAGAAACTTTCCATTTTAGAGAAATTTATAGATGGAGTTTGCAAGTCACCATATTTACTTGCAAATTTTATTTGTTTACTGCTTTTCTGTTGGTAACAATTTGAAAATCAGTTCTGGGAGAATTCAGGGGATTAGCCTTTTGCTTGAAATATCCTAGATCATACCTTCTTCAGGAGCTGGGACAAATTTAACATACCAAGAAAATTGTTGATCTCTCCTCTCATGTATTCTTTGATCCATTGCTGTGCATTTCCTTTATTTCCTAATGCAAGGGTTTGGATCTGGCTCCATCAAGCTTGCTCTCAAAGTCCTTTTTGCATGCCTTTCTAAGGACTTTCTCAAGTTATTCCTCCCAGGCTTCCTTAATCTGGAAATCTCAAAGACAACCTGAAATCAAGGCTTCTGACTGGTTGGTGGCTAACAAGGTCAATATCTAAGAACTGCTGTTAGGAGGCCATTTATTGCCCTTTGCCTGAAGCAAGGTGTTGTGCTCCAACAATGGTGAGAAAGTGAATCACCCATTTCTTCAGAACCTGTTTCTTTGGGATTATGGCACAGATTAATTCAATTGATAGGTATTCCTAGGGTTCCTCCAAGAGTACTAATGATTTGATCACCATTGGTTATAATGGTCTAGATAAGAATTCTGGAAGCAAAGTACCACAGCCAGGGGAGATGTTTTCTATCCTCTAAATGATTTGGCAGGGGTGAAAGGTGATTTCTAGGATAGTCAAAGATCCCCTTGGCAGGTGCAGTACCTTATCAGTGACAAAGGATTCTCAGGACTTTCAGGGCATTCCCTTTAAGTCTACCATGCAGAACCCTGAAAGGACATGCCATTGGAATCCCCTTCATCTAGCTGTTTTAAGCTTAATATTGATGAGTTTTGCTGAGCAATCCGGGGAATGTCAAATCAGGAGCATTTTGAAGGATCTTTGTGGCAATGTGTTGAGAGCTTTTCCCAAACTAATTGGTTCTGGTTTAGCCAAAATGGCAGAAACCTCAGCCTCACTAGAAAGTCTAATGGAGGACAGAACTTTGACCTCTTCAACAAATTTCCTGTGTAAAGAGACACAGCCACTGTTTTATCTGGGGTCTCAAAAGGTAAGAGAGAGACTTGAAGTCCACAAAGTTACTGATCTTTCAAGAAGCTCAGATGGTTGTTTCAATCAGATTCCTAGAAAGACCATTCATGAAACTAACAGGTTGACAAAGAATTAGCTGTTTTTGTGCAAGATGTTTTACCTTCCAAGCAGGTTGACCAATTTCACCCCTACTTTAGTTTCACTTGAAAGACAGTTTATCATTCTTGTACCTTTATTTAACAAAATGTTGTTTCCTGTAAATAAATAAAATATACCAAAATTTGAGTTGGGGGTTAAATTATTGCAATTTGGGATCAGTTTATTGATACTTTATAGATATGGTTGCTATGTTTCTTCTTCTCCCTTTCCTCTTCTTCTCCTTAATCTCTAATTCTTAGCACCGTTAGAATCAGTCTCAGGCCCCAACCAGTCACTTTTTCTTTATTTTTTCTAATCTAAAACCCGAACTCCCCAAACCCTAAACCTCCTTTCACCTTAAAGTCTTCACATGAAAACCCCAAAGCTTAATTTGCTTGTCCAAACATTTAGCAATCTGTCTTACAGAATTCCAGTAATTTACTTTGTTATGTCTTACCACACCCAAAGGTACTAATTTTAGACATTGTTCGAGCTTATTGATATAATAAGCTCAAACACTTTTTAAATCATCAAAACACCATATTATATCAATAAATTCCCAGTAATAGTTGCACAACTAAAAATTCAGTTATATCCAACTGAAGTGAACTGCAAAACACTAATAGTTCATGCACTAATCTTGATTCAGTGAAAAGCCATACAGAAACATAGAAGTCCTTGGAAGAGATACCATAAAGGCATACCTCCCAATAAGCCGCACTGAAGCAAGGAGATCATCTCCTTTCTTTTGTCCATGATCCTGCAAATTACAATTATAAATACACTCATAAAGAGGGGCTAAACTAAATTTGATCTTATTCGATCATTACCTTTGCATCTTGTAAATACTCTAAAACTACACCAACTGTCTCATTAAGCCCAGAGATAACCTTCGACAAAGTGTTTTCTTCAATCGGGTTCACTGTACATAATTTCACAATAAGGATTCAGATCAACTAAGAAAAGGTACAACTATATATTTGACAATATTGGGCTCCCATACAGCTAAACAAGGTGAGAGAAACAAGCTGAAAATCTACAAGGAGGGGCAAGTTTAATTTGAAAGGATTGGATGGATTTTAATGAGATTGGATTTAGGAAATGCATCTGGTTGATCAAGATGTATAGAAAGTTATTGTAGAGGCTTTTCAGATGAAGGCAAGACTACCACAAGGGAGCTCTCAATAATTTTCCTATGAGCTTTCCCCTAATCAGACATGATTCCAGCACAATGGCATTATTATCTCTTATTGAATACATGTTGACATTAATTTTTTTTTATTGATCCCGTCTTTAAAAATCACACTTGCATCAAAATTAGAGGGTAATACCTATTCAACTGACTTAAAAGGAGAGAATCTACCTTAATAAGTGTGTGTGATTGACTCCCAAAATGGGGTATTTTTTGAAAAATTTTGGAGGCTTACCCAAAATCCTCCCTGCTTTTAGATAGTATTATATAAAGATGATTTTTCAGGTTTTTAAAGAAAGTGCATGACTGCTATTAATTATTGTGTCTGCCAAACTCCATGAATATGGCAACTAAGCTTAATGATGAAATTTTTTTTAACATACTATGGCTAAGATTACAGATTTCCTTGATGGTTCCCACACAGAAAAGGGTAGAGCTCACATGCTGGCTAAACTAGGAAACACAAATGTACCTTCATCTTCAACTACATTTGAGATAAGCTTAATTGTCTTCTCTATCAAAGAAAAAGCAATAGCCAGGTTCCGTTGCTTTAAAGGAATTATTTCAGCATTGGATGAAGAGTTATTAGAAGTTTCATATTTCAGGTAGGCAAGCTCATTCAACAAAACAGCAACTTCAACCCTCGATGACTCTAAGACGAGTAAAAGACACCTGGAAAAAAAAATGAAATTAAAATGAACCATGTGACCCACTGAGCAAGGAATGGTAAAAAAAATTCACCAACATTAACGTGCATAGTTTACCGGTCAGCAGGAACAGAGTCTTTTGCATCAGATAAGTTCATCTGACCAAGCAGCCACCTCTCCCCCAGTATAGATATCACAGACTCTGCCAGGATCAAAGCCTGAAGCTTTTCAGCAGGTGCTGCACATTAGTCCATATAAAGGGACACATTAGTGAAACTTCAACCTGGAAGATAAAAATCATTGTGTTGTGTATAGAAAAACATTGAAGAGGATATAATATTATCAGTGAACAAAATATACTCTGGAGATAATAATTCCAACGGATACATCATGTTGTTTACATAGAATAAAAAAATTCTGTTCAGAACAAAAGGAAGAACGAAGCATTACATTAGAAGTACCCTTAGATGCAAATATGTAGCTATAAACTTTCACAGCCTCTAAGAATCACTCCCATGCTCCCACTTTGATAGGCATCAGAAATAATCCAAATCAACATTGACACATTTACAAATTGCCTAAATGGTTTTCCCAGGGGTTTAAGACACCTAAGACATCTGGAATAGATGTATCCTGGTTTTGTGTAACCCATTTTCTACTTCTCTTTACCATCATTGAAACTGACACCTGATAATCTAATCCCACATGTCTTAAAAGCACTTGCCTGATTTGGATGGCATTCCATCTTACTATTTTCTTCAAAGGCATCCTATAAACAAACAGAATATATGACACAGCAACAGCAAGTTAAACCTGATTATAAATAGATGATTAAAACAAAAATGAAAAAACCAATCGTAGAGGCCTCTAATGACGACTGACAGTCCTCGACTAGGATTCATAGAAATGCAGTAAACAAGAGATGGAGACATTTACTGACCCAAATAATTTATTAACCATGAAAGAAATTAAATATTGTCATCCATTAGGGAAAACAAAAGATTCATATGGAAATCTTACCATCTTAAGAATAAGGAATTCTGTCAGCGGAAAAAATAATAATACATTACTCAATGCACAAGACAAGTTCCTATAACATACCAACACGATTCTGTAAAATGGCCACAATACCAATTCGCACATAAGTTGACCAAATGTCATTTGACATTATGCGAAGAGTGTCATGCACTGGTGCCTGGAAAAGAATCAAGAAGATGCTACAATCATATTTAATGCAGCGGACTAACAAGAAAAGAAAAGTATTTCACCAACATTCAGAACATAGTAGTTATAGCACCTGGCTTGCCAAGGCATGTGCCTTGTTAGAGAGGCGTGCCTTGTTAGAGAGGCGTGCCTTGTTAGAGAAGCATGCCTTGTCTACTTTATTTTTGCCTGTTTCAACACTTCTACTCTTGAAATTTTCTAATAGTATATTAAAATTTTATAAATTTCATTACTTTTTTATTGAATTTTTTTTTTTTTAAATGTTTGGAATCTTATTTTTTTTGTTAATTAGATTAGATTTTGGATCATATTTTATAAAATTGATATGCATCCTAAGTCACATTTCACTTCATTCAAGTGTGCCTTGTGTTGCACCTTGCGCCTTTTAAAACTATGATTATGAACATCAAAATAACTTTTGGATGAGCTTGTGGTGAGAGGGGCTCAGCAAGCAGCAAAGTGGTGGTTATATAAAGATGAGTTTTAAAGTCGGATATATAGAATATCTGGCTGATAGAATATATGTTATAAGGACATTTTAAAGCATGTAAAATATCCATGCATTTTGAAGACAGGTATATAGCATACATGGTTTTAGATTATCATACATGGACACTCTAATGTATGTAAAGTGTCATGTCAGATATGACATGACAAAGGTCTGGATGTGGGATACGTGTACAATGTGGCCATTCCTAAGAACCTTGCATCAAAACACAGTCTTGGTCATTTTATCCATTTATCCTATCATAACCTTATTGCCTCTATAGTTCATTGAAAACTTTGTATTGAACTAAGATGTTTCAAAAATTCAATCTTAGGAAATGTCTCAAAATATGAGATATCTCAAAATTGTCCAAATTAAAATCCCTAAGGACAATATATTGTACAGTTAGAAACTAAGTCCACCTTAAAGTTGGACAATTAAATATAGTCTGAAATTCAGTCCAGTTCTCGAGCCAACAAACAATAGCATGATATTTTGATCAAAACTGAAAGCATGTGTAACCTAGCATTAAACTATTCTTCTCAGAAACATCAAAAGAAACTAGCATACAGAATATTTTGAGGAGAGGATAGCAGAAAGCAGGTGGAGTGCTTCAAATTTCAGGGCGTCATGCAACACAGCGAATTCCCTTGCTATTACAGCCACCTGAAACACAATAAGCAAAAGCTTAAAAATTTATGAACCAATGAAGCTTGAACACAAAATGAAATTTAACAGAAACATAATTGCCAAAAGAGTACATTCTAAGAAACATAATAACAAACTAAATTATGATGAAGGATAAAGTACACAGCTAAATAAATTTAGACTCACCATCATTGACAGTTCTGATGAATATTCATTATTAATGATGTCCAGGGACACTGTACTAAGCATCAACTGCACAAGTTTCATAGCCAGTTCCTGTGAGTGCGAACCTGCAGAAAAATTGCATCACATAACTTTTATGCAAATCAGAACTAAGTTACAAGGTCCATGGTCCCATGAATCTATGTATCTTTTGTTCCAAAAGGTAGCAAACAAACTATAGAAGGTTCTAATCACAATGAACACATCAGCCGACAATCTTTGAGTGGTCTAGGGTCCCTAAAGGATTACTAATCTTTCTTTTTTTTTTATCTTATTGAGGGCTCATGAGGAGGTTAGGAGGAAAACCTGGTGCTCCTTCTGTGCATCCTATGTACTTGGATTGCACCCTCCAACACCCACCCACCCCCACCCACCCACTTTTTGCTAGGCACACTTTAATCATTCTATTATTTACAAATTAAAAGAAAAGGAAAAAAAGTTCCCACAACCCCATGGTTACCCAACTTATTCAGATTGCACCAGAAAAACATTTTTGATAGGCAAAACGAGATTATATTAAAAGTGCTTGAAATAGGGCACACCAAAGTACACACGATATATACAAATAGCAGTAACAGATGAGCAAAGAGGGGAAAAGAAAACAAAAAACCACCTACCTAACCTTACATAGAACTCAACCAATCTACAAAGTCTATCATGATCATAAAACAATCATCTATGTACACTCTAACCCAATCCAAAAATTGCACATAAAGGTAGATTTGATTGCTTCATCTAACTATATTTCATCTTTGAATGCTCTCTCCTATTTCTTTCATTCCATAACGTCTGAAACAGGTACAAAGGAGCGGTCCTCCAAGCTTTCTTTTGCTTCTTCCCCACAAAAGAGTCATGTCAATCAGAATGGTTTCTCTTACAAAAGAGTGCATCATCCAAGCCACTCCATACAAAAAAAACACCAATTGCCAGGGATTCTCGCTTTGGAATAGATAAGGAACATATGTTCAGCCAACTCTTCTTCCCATTAACACATGTAACATCTATTTGTTATATTCCATTTCCAGCTTTTAAGCTAATCAAGTGTTAAAATCCTTCTGCAAACAACTTCCAAAGCTAAGAAACCCACCTTCATTGGCACCCACGAGTTTCAAACTAAGTTTGTTAGGAAAGACTCACTTCTTCCCTGGGAGAAGGAAGTATAGAAAGATTTGATAGTGAACATGCCACTCTTGATTTCCTTCCAACCTAATCTATCCTCTTCCTCCATTCTAATTCAACTAGAGTGTAGTCTTTGACAAAATGCTTCTACTCCTTCCAATTCCTAATCATGGAACTATCCATAAAAGGAGGGATTCCACTGGCCCCCTTCCTCAACCTGCTCCCACATCTCTGCTACCTAAGAGTCTTTAGCAACAACTAGGGACCTCATTCCTTAACCTTCTTGGGCACAGACGTCATTCCTAAAACAACCAGCTTCTTGAACCCATCTCTAGACGCTTCTCCCTGAAGTTTCCCATACCCAACTGCAACACCCTTTCAGCATCAAAGAACTTCTTGAACTCAAAACAGAATGAGGGATCCACCCATCAAAGCCAAATGGAGATTATCCTTCAAGTGCCAATTAAACATTGTTCATGTTTTCAGCAAAAACATGTTCTGGATCTTATCTAAAAGGCCAACCCATCTACCCATGAGGCACTACAGTAGGCATTCCATATTTTTGTTGATTTCTCCATTCCCGTTTGAATCTACTCTACTTCAACCACCTCACCAGTCACTGCTTACCATCTCTGCATAAGAAACTGCTTTGTTAGGGGCTCCCTCCCCATTCTTCTGCAACTGGAAACTAGCCACTTGAGCTACTTGCTCAATCCTCTGAAGAGAAGCTACCCCTAAGCTCCACAACTTTTTGTCCAGAACCCTCAGCCCCTTGGAAATCCCCTACCTTACAGAAAAACCAAAGTGAACCTCTTCTCTTCCATGGAAAAAACAGAGCACAATAGGAACCTTCCTACTCTACTGCTACGCATCTCCAGCTTGTAATCCCTCCCTCCCTCTATCCAAACTTTTCTATAAGATTTTCTGTCATTATCATGATAGCATGACTCTGCCCCTTCCAACCAAAGGGCAAAGGCCTTTCTTGCCAAACCTGGTCCAAGATGAAAACCCTCAACCCCCTTCTGACACCTTTCCAACCACCTACCTTTGACCTTCTCTATTGAAATCTGGAAGGGTTTTGAATCAACACTGAACCAGCTTCTTCCTCCCTCCATTTGTGAAATTTTTTTACAAACAAGAAGTTACTTGTCGATGATGATAAATATCATATTACATTGACTCTTCACCAGAAAGACATGAAGCTAACAAGGCTCAGGGATGCAATCACAATGAATACTAGCAAAAGCTGATAATTACATGCACCTGTGGATTTTTAACATAATCTGTTTAAGTGTTGTCATAGTTCAATTAAAATTAATTTTAAATACCATCTGCCAAAGTAGACATTTGAGAAGCTAGCACCCTTAAGCCTCCAGATTTGTACAATGCTGAGACTCCATCTTCACAAGAAGTAGACACAAGAAATAAAAATTCGTAGCACTCTTCAACAACATGTGAGCCTGATCTGCGTTCAAACAAAAATTAATCAGGGGAAGTCAAGGAGCATACGAGATGACAGGCTTTCTTTTCACACTTCAAATAACCTGAACACAGAATGTTTGCACATCAACCATCAACTGTGTATCTATAGCAACAAGAAACAGGACTGACATCCCAATGAAATAGCCTAAAGCAAGAACATGCTTTTACTTATCAAAAAATGAAAAATAAAAAGTAATATTAAAAGAGAAAAAGCATGTTTTAAGATTATCATTGATCAATTAGTACATAATGGACTTTACAAACTTGGGAGCAGGAATATCTTCATTGGAACAGAACATGACTAGAAAACTAAACAAAACCTTCTATAAACTATTTGGGGTGGCAAGCAAAAGACCTATTAATCCACACACATCATTATTGCAATAGAGTTGATGGTCTTATTTAGTGAGCCTTTAGTTGGTTTTAATTTTTTTCTATGTAATGTACCATTTAAATAAACCAATAACATAATTCCAACTGTGTCAACAAAAGCAAATGGATTCTACCTTCATGGCTTCTCTCTCTAAGGATCCATATCCATTTTAGTCGATACTATATATATATCATAAAAGATATCAAAAACATATTATACCTCACATAAAAGTCCATATATACACTCAAGCAACCTTGAAAAATGAAGGTCTTGCTTTGATAAGTTAGGCCACATTTTGGCACTTCTAAATTATTAATAAGGCATCCTTCCAAAACAAATTGTCAAATCCGCCAACTAGAAGTAGGTAGTGATAACTGATAACTACTCATTCTATAGCAAACTCTAATTTTTCTTTAGAAATGAGAAATTGCTCTTATTCCCATTTATAGACTAAAATCAAGGACAAATAATTTTTTGGAAAAGAACTCATCATGCAACAAACTATAGTTTTTGCAAATTTAAAAAAATTACAATTGGAAAAAGAAACTCATAAGAGAATCAACACAAGTGATGGGGATGAGTCCCGCCAAATGTATTCAAGAAAAGGAATGAAAGGAAAAAAAAATAAAGTACTACAATTTCAGAAGTTTCAAAATTCTCCTTAAACGAAGTTTCAAACCATCTATTTTCTAAAATAATTTATTGATTCTAAAGTTTCTATTTTGAGTCCTTCGAATCTACAAAAAATTTTATTAGAAACTTTATTACAATAAGTTTCTATAAAGTAAGTTTCTAATTTAAAAAAAAATATGATTTATTTTAATTTTTTGAAATAGTCTTATAAAAAGAATAGTAGTCTTAATAAGTTACTACATAGGTTAGATTTACCTTTTCATAGTTTTATTCTATTTTAGGGTTTTTAAAGCTTATAAATAAGATTAATTGATATCAAAGAAGATTAAGGATTGATAATCAATAATCTTAAGTTTTTTTATTTTGTGTGTGTGCACACATTGCAATTTTCAATGGTAAGAATCCATTACTTTTCTTCTGCATGACATTCCTACAAGGCCTTAGTGAGACTCTAAGGTTTCATATCTTCCTTCTTTATCTCTTCTTTTCCTATGTTTTATCCCCATTGCCATAATTTTTATTCCTTATTCCTCTCCTAAAACCCTGATAGATTAAAACCCTAGCCCGCCTATTTGATTGTAGACAACCATCCTATGGTTTTCCTAAACAAGAAGTGGTCTCCACACAGGAACTAGCACATGGAACAGTAACTGGATGTGTTTACTTTTTGGTGTTTTTTTTTTTGATAGGAAACCACACATGAATATATTGATAAGATAAAATAGTACATAAGGAGGATGAGAAATCCTCCCGCCAGAATTAAAAACTGAACAACACAATAAGATAACATGACACTACACCGTCTCATTGGACCTACACACTGCTAGCCAATCTAGTTGTAAAACGTTAAGGGGAATGCCCTTAAACCCCGTTGAGCAAAAAGCCCAAAACGAAGCGATGAAATGAATGGAGTCCCAAAGATTCTCTGAATTCCTAGCTTTGTCCTCAAATATCCTAGCATTCCTTTCCCGCCACACAACCCAAATTAAAGTTATGCACGCATTTTGCCACAAAACCAACCCTCTCTTGGATTTGCCAAAGCCTTTATAATTGATGAACATCATGTCTGAAATGCTTTTCGGAGGGACCCAATCCATCTTGGCTAGCTGAAAAAGTCTGTGCCACAACCCCAAAGTCACACAACAATGAAGGAATAGGTGATCTGCAGATTCTCCTTGCCCCATACACAACTTACAGATGTCAGGGCTAAGAGCTTTGTGGAGTCTCCTCAATTGTAGCAAGTCGTTGGTATTTACCTTCTTGTGTGCCACAAGCCAGACAAAGGCCTTAACTTTGAAGGGAACTTGAGATTTCCATACAAACTTATAAGGGATCAAAGAAGATGAATCAGATGATTGGGATAAGGCTGTAAAGAAGGACTTGACTGTAAACAGTCCTGAAGACAATAAGGACCAAGATCTCGCATCTGAAGCGGAGGTGGATAAATTCATACAATCAATAGAACACATGAGGCGTTCTAGATCTTCTATCTCATAATCGGTTAGACTACGACGGAAATTAAAGTTCCATGAGAAAGGGCGATCCGAACCAAGAATTGAAATATGGGAACACTTTTATCCATTACTACTCTAAATAGTCTTGGATATTGGTCTTTGAAGATTTGGTCCCCCACCATAAATCTTCCCAAAAGCGAATTCTTTCCCCGTTTCCTACGACCAACCGAGTATACTTGGAAAAATCCTGAAAGACTTGTGCAATGGCCTTCCAAGGGCAACGATGTGACCACCTGACTAAAGTGTTGGCATCCCAACCATTTGAGTGTGTCCCATATATGCTAAGAATGACCTGATGCCATAGAGTTGTACTCTCCCTAGGATACCTCCACAACCATTTCCCTAAAAGAGCGCGATTCCTTAAAGGAATCTTTTTTTTTTTTTTTGATTGGAATTCCTTAAAGGAATCTTCCCAATCCCCAAACCCCCTTTTACCCTCGGCTTACACACAACATCCCATCTAACAAGATGGTCTCTTTTGCCTTCCCCAATCCCTGACCAAAGAAAGTTCCTTTGCATCCTCTCAATTTTTGCAGCCACTGAAGCAGGAATCTTAAACAGAGAAAGAAAGTAGCTAGGGATATGGGATAGACATGAGTGTAGGAGAGTAATCCTACCACCGAAAGATAAGTAAGCCTTTTGCCACCCGTCTAATCTCCTAGAAATTCTCTCAATCACTGGGTCCCAGAAACCACAAGCGATTGGATTCCCTCCCAAAGGAAGACCCAGATAAAGTATAGGCCAATCTGAAGCCTTGCAATCAAGCAACAATGCTAACCTAGAAAGATGATCCTGATCCAGGTTGATACCAAATAGATTACTCTTATCAAGATTGACTTTAAGCCCAGAAACTTGACCAAATACTAACAATAAACTCTTAAGAGTTTGCAATTCTTCCTCACTAGAGTTAGCAAAGAAGATGGTATCGTCTGTGAATTGCAGATGAGACACCCTACACCTATTTCTACCTACCCAGAAGCCCTCCAGCAAACTTCTTTCTTCAACTTTCAACAACATTCTACTCAACACATCTGCAACAATAGTGAACAGGAAAGGGGATAAAGGGTCACCTTGCCTTAAACCTCTAGATGCCTTGACCCACCCTTTAGCATTACCATTCACTAGAATAGCATAAGAGACCGACGACAAACAACCTCTCATCCATTTCCTCCATTTAGGACTAAATCCCTTCTTCTCCAACACATGATCCAAAAAATCCCATTTAACATGGTCATAAGCCTTTTCGAAGTCTATCTTGAATACAACTCCTTCCTCCCTTGATCGCCTTTTCTCATCCACAATCTGTTTACTTTTTGGTGTTAAAGTATTATATTTATGTCTTCCGTTAATTAGAGGGGTAATTTTGTAATTTACATTGTATTTTGTTAATATGCAAGAGAGAACCATCTAGCAATAGGCTGTGGGCTCATATTTGTTTAGTCTCATCCTTTCTTTTTTTTTCCTCTTCATTTTTTTTCTCTCCTTTTCAACATGGCATGACAGCAGGTTCAAAAATTAGCTGCTGTTTGTCATAAACTGCAGTTGCACCTCTACAAATCACAAACCCTAACCCTAGCTGCTACTACACTTAAAAACCTATCCTCATTGGCTGTTAATAAGTATTAGGGACTGCTCTAGTGATCAATCCCCTTGCTGTGGCTGCTTCAGTCTTTGTGGCTGCCTCAATAATGTCTAAGAACGTGTGATAAGATTGTTAGAACATTGCTCAAGGATTGTTTTTTGCAAAAGAAAAAATGAAAATGGTGTGTTTCAAATCTATTTTCTTTACTACTATGTCTACAATTAGTGAAGTAAGACAAGTGACAACATGGGGATCCAAATCATCTCTGTCAAGTTGAATGGCCCTAATTATTTGTTGTGTGCTAGCAAAAGGAAAACTAGAGCATCTCCGCATCTAGAAGAGTTAAAAGGATTTGAAGAGTGGCAACAAAATGGCTGCACAATTATGACATGGTAATGGAAGAGACTGGAACAGATTCTAATGTTTTGTTTTTAGATAGTGCAAAGGAGATCTTGATGCTATTTGCACAAGAAAAAAATATTTCTAGAATTTATCAATTGTATAAAAACATCTTTGCTATCAATCAAAATGGTTACAGTTCCTTCAAAGGGATGTGGAAGGAGTTAAACATCTATCAGTCACTCTCTAATGATATTCAAGTGGCCAAATTCCTTTATGGCCTTTATATTATGGTGAGGCAAAGAACAATATGCTCAGCAATGTGTACTCCCATTCGCAGTGTATTAATGTCTTCTTTTCATTCTGGTTCTAGCAGTGTGAAGAAGACATCAACCCTGTTTTCAGGTCATGGTAAAGGTAATAATAACATCAGAGGTCATTGGTAAAGATTCAGTTAGGAGATAATGGTCGAGAAACAAGGAGAGCTTTCAAAGAAACTAATATCAGCACTCACAAAGGACTTCTAGGTAATAGGGTCAACACACAAAGTACTTCTCATTAATAGGATCAATACATTTGTAACCTTTTGGTATTTGAGAATATCCAAGAAAAATGCATTTAATGGAATGGGGAGAAGATTTGTCTTGATGTGGATGAAGATTATGGACAAAGCAAGAACAACCAAATGTTCTTGCTAAAAGTAAAAATAATAAGAGATCAGGAAATAAAATAGAGTTTTAAGGCCTGGTTATTCAAAACTGTGGATGGTTACAATTCATTAGGCAACAAGCAATGAGAAAAGCATCAACCAAAATACCCATTACACATTTTGTCTCCATGTTTTGTCTCTATTCCTTCAAACTCAAAGAAAATGAAGCGGAGCAAAAAAGAGAATGCAATTACAGGATGGATGATCAAGAGTCTTAAGAGGACTCCATACTATTTGTTTTGGTTGTTATATAAATTATAAGGTAACCATTCTTTCTACAATTTTCAATTCCTAAACTTGTTAACCCACCAATTTCCTAAAAGCTTAAGCTGTTACAATTCAGGCTCACAATATATATCATGCCCTAATACCCCACTATGTGCAGCCTCATACCTGTACATGGGGGGCATAGACCAAAGCAGTTGTTATCGATTTTCGATTTCTTAAACTTGTTGAACTACCATCTTTCTTAAAAACTTAAATTGTTAGGATTTGGGCTCACAATGTACACACCTCTTATGTGTGACCCTATAACCACACTTTCTACAATTTTCGACTCCTAAACTTGTTAAACTATCAATTTTTATAAAAGCTTAAGCTATTAAGATTAGAACCCATAATATATAACATGCTCTAATACCCCTCTCACATGTGACCCCATACACCACACATGAGAGACATTATAATTTGTGATACAAGTAATTTTTTTATATGCAAAAAATAAGATTCTAAAAGCAAGTGCTAAAGAAGCAACACACCAAAGTACAAGAGACAAGGGAAGGACTTGTAATCACAAATAATTAAACAAATAAATGGATGAGGAAGTACTTAAACCTTAGACCTCTAGTTAACCAAACTATGATATCATGTTGAATAACCACTTTTCCTAGAAAGCTTAAGAAGTTAGGATTTTGGTCTATAGCGTATATAATGTTTGAACAAAACTCATTCCCATATTTTAGAGCTTTTGGTATCAAGTTTTAAAGCCCTAGAGTAACTTTTGGAAGGCCTTAGCCATAAATCTATGCCTTTAAGGCCATTAAGTAAAAAAAAGAAAAAGAAAAACAACAGTTGAGTGTTGCAAGACATAGTCAAGGCCAACGGATTTATGAGAACACCAAAGATGGAAACAACGAGATTATATTAGGATGAATATTTAATATGGTTTTTTAACGTTGATTGAAGAATTAAGAAATGAGTCATTACCATTTTTAGGACAATAAGATGAGTCAATTACTTGTTTTGGGCAAGAGATTTGAATAAAAAAAGAGAAACTAAGATGAAAGGTTATTGCATGACTGATCCCAAGATTCGATACATCAATTGAGTTGAAGAAGTGTGGTTTGGTTAGTCAAGCTTGTGTAGGTTGATCCAACAACAACTTGGACTGATCCAAAAAAAAAATTTTAGAAAGAGAACGTACATAAAATATAAAGAACTATACAGTCGTATACAAAGGATAACAAAAGGCATAGCTTGAAGGAAGGAAAACACAAAAAAAAACCGTTCCCTCCCTCATCTAGATCCCATCCCATCTACAAAATTGATTAAAGGCATTGATACTTCTTCTATATACATCCTAATCCATGACAACAAGCTTCTAACGAAGAAGCTAACAAGTGAACTAGCTACTTCTCGTTTTTGAATGCTCTTTGATTCTTTTCCTTCCAAATTGTTCAAAAAATACATAAAGGGGCAACACTATAATTCTTGCGTGTTCTTCCATACAACTTAAGGGAGTCTGCCTAACCAAAGAAGGAAGCACCCAATAACACCAAGAAGGAGAAAAACCACTACCATAACACCTTAGTTTCCCAATTTTTTGGTTTGATATTTCCACCTTACATTAAAAAGACTGTCATTATAATCCAACATTTTATTTTTTGGTTTTTCTCAGCTCCCATGCAAGATGTATTCCTCTCTACCTCTTCAAAACAATAAGTGCACCAATAATTTGGAACTGGTTGGGAACATATTAAAAATAAAAAACAAAAAGAGAAACATCAAAGTTATGGTGTAAAAATAAGAACTATTCAAAATAATCAGAATTCATCAACTGCAGAGAAAAATAAGTTGAGGATGAGAACCTTACTGCTTGGACAAAATTTCCAATATCAAAGGGATCTTTAAGACCATATCTTCAGATGAAGCAATCTCCGGAACACGACAGAATGCAGCAAGAACAGTAACTGATAGTTGCAAATATGCATCTCTGTTGTCACCTCCACTGCTACTAATAGTTCCTTTCCCCATCCCTTAAAAAATCCACAACATCAGCCTTGGCAAAACAAATTGAATTTTTTTAAAGAAAATTTACTCTTCTGTTTGATTTCAAGAAAATAGAGGAAAAGAAAATAAATAAAACCTTGAATCTTACATTTTCATGGGTTTGACAAAAACTCAACTGCAAATTATGGAAGATAGCTTTATTAGACTCGGATGAGTGGAGGTTTTTGTTTTCTCAGTCCTACAGAATGAAAAACCTAAGGATTCAAATTTAATTCCTTTTTCTTTTCCAACATTTCCGCAGTAGTCAAACTAAGCTTAGTGTTTTATGTTGTTTATCTTTCCTAAAAGACTGAAAATTCAGCAGCTAAACCAATAGTTTAAGGCCCAGCTAAGTGTTGATATTTATCAAAATAAAATAAAATAAAAAGTTGGATATTTTGCTTTCACTGTCCCGAACAATACAGACTGAAATTTTTAGAATTTTCAATCTCTCTGCATTGCTCTTATTCTAGTCACTCAAAAGGAAAATGGAGCATTAACACTTTGTTTGCAACCAAATCCTTCATGAAAAGGAATTTAGCCAACTGAAAGGAATTGGGATCACTTCCTTTCTCCCATTCTGGCACTTGGAAGAATTTAATCAGAAAAAGGATGAATCTTCTGTCCTTAACAGTTGTTAAAGATAAGGGTAACATAAAAGAACTTCTTTAGGAGCTAAAACTGAATTATCCATTTAGGAAAAAAAAAAAAATCAATACTTTAAATTCTCTGCTTACCCTACGTTTTCTAGGAACCAAATGGACCATTAACGGATTACCAATTGAAGCCATGAAACTAAAACCACAATCAAAAGGTCAATATCTTTTCCTGGCATTTTCTCATGTACCAAACAACGGATGAAGAGATTTACCGGTCCTTAACAGGCGATCGAGAAACCCAATTCCGACCGCATTGTAAACCCTACGAAGGGCAGCATTGTCGTCGCCCTTGCAAAATTTAGTGACAAGGAGCAGGCCTGCGAGTCGTTGTTCATCCCTTTCGCCTTTCAAGAGCTTCAAGCAATCTTCCAGAGAAGGAGATTGTTCCTGTAATCGAATATAGAAAATCAATACCGAGGGAGCAAGCAACGGTCTGTTTGGTTTTCGATAAAGCGCATAAAAAGAAAATAAACAAAATTTTTGGACCTCCACTTCTGCATTATTTGAGAACCAAAAGCAAAAACAAAATCAAAAAGCTTCCACTCAACTTCTCAGTTGAACTGAGAGTTGCTATTCATTTGAAAACAAAAAACCAACACAAAAACAACAGAATTGAAAATCCAAATCTCTTTTCTTCCATTTTCTCGCCAACCAAAGGGTAAAGAGAGAAGAATATATATTTCTAACCATGGAAAGGGAAAGGATGAAGGATTGATCGAAGATATGAGGTGAACAGAGATTTTTGTAGCGATTTTCTTTTTGTCTGTTTTTTTTTTCTCGGAAGCCGAACAATTTCTCTCCAAGGGAACGGTTTCGAGGTTTCCAGAGACGCCTGTAAAGTGGGGGAGTGTTTCGGCGGCTACTACCCTCTGGAAGGCGTCGTTTTAATTTTAAGTGGCATTTAATTTCTGCATACTAATATTGGGGAAATTATATTTAAATTAACCGCTTTTTCTTTGCTTTGTTTTATTTTTAGTATTTGAAAAATCAATTTAATAATTTAATTTAAATCATTGAATTAATTAAATATATTTAAAAATAATATTTTAAATTTAAAAATAATATTTCACATTAAAATAAATAATTAAATTTTTTTTATTTCATGCCTTTTTACCTCAATTTTCCATTTCTAACAAAGGTATACCATGGCTCCACATCTATAATTCATTTTTTATAATAAACATTTTATGATTATCTTATACATTTATCTTATTTTAAATATAAATGTTTAATAAATAAATTTATTATTTAAAACCAATGAAAATAAATGTTAGTTAAAATCAATAAAGATAAATTTTAGTTAAAATTAACGAGGGTGAATATGTTAATTTGATGATTTAGAATCAATTTTAAATTAATTTTACTAAACATCTTTAATATTTAAAAAATATAAATCAATAAGTAAATTTTAATTCAACAACTCGAGAATAATTTATCTTAAAATTCAATTTAAATCATTAAGTAATAAATATTATATTTTATGAAACACACTCTTGAGTGTTAATTTGATACATCGGTCTTTCCATTTAAAAAAAAAAAAAAAAGTATACAATATAAAAACTCTTAAAAAGAACTTTTAAAAATTGTTAAAAAAATACTAAGGTACTAAAAAAAAACATTTACTATCTTCAATTTTAAAATTTTGATAGTATTATAAAGTAAATGAAATATAGATAAAGAATAAGTTAACTCTAAAATTGTTTTGATTTACTTAGCTGGACATTTTGCCGCAATAATACATTGTCATGTTTATTATTCCAATTTTATTTAATTCTTTAAAGCATTCTTTCTAATACATACCTTTTTTTGGCTACGAGTAAACTTGGAATGAACCCCAAGGTGCTTACACACCATTGAAGGGATCAACTCGTTATGTTGTTCATAATTTATTTATTTATTTCACTCTAACTTTTGCCAATATTAGGGTTTTTTTTCCACTTTTAGTTTTGTAAGCATTTTTTTTTTTTTTTGTGTCCCTAAAAAGTCCTTATGATTTTTAACTTAACAAACATTTTTTATTTTCACTACTCAATGGCACCGCCTTTGTTGCATTTTGCAGTCCTATGCAAAACTTCCAAAAGACATGCAAAGATATCTTTCACATATAAAATTTGTTTGTCTACATAATTTCCATTCACAAATCATTGCAAAGTGTCATTTAGAGTGAAGTTAAGGAGGCCTTCGAAATGAAAATGACAAGAAAACTTCAACCACTCAATGCTGAGAGCTCAATCTTGTTGTTGGAGATCTAAAATCGGGTTTGAAGTTACCTTAACTATTGCAAAAGTGTTCAAAAATAGAGTTTCTATTTGCCCTAGACAACAAAACTTTGGTACAAATTCTTCCACTCGCCATTTCATTGCACAAGGTTTCCTATGTCTTTTTCGAAGTTCAAAAATTGAAGGTATGAATTTTTATTTTTATTTTGAAATTACTCTTGTTGCACTTTTGAAGAGGTTTGGTGTAATTTCTTCCTTGAATGCACTATCTAAAAATTAGGCTATTTTGGAAAATTGTTGAAATTTCTTTAAAATGTTTTGTTGATTTAGCTTAATGAAATAATTGATACAATATTATTCACTTGATTATTTGGTTTATCATATTTTGGAAATTCAATTGAAGATGCGATATGCTAATTCTTTTTGCAAACTGAAGACCATTTTTGAGTAATTTTGGAATCTAATAGAGCTGGATTTGTACTTAATTTCTAAATGGCATTTATTTTAATTTTTTTGGAAATATTCTAAAATAAATTGTCATATGTCCATTTAAGAAATTTCTACCATTTATACTTGTCCATTTGTTCCAATTTATATAATTTAAATTTCATTTTATTTTGCTACAAATGGTAGTAAGAAAATGAAAGACTTCTAAAGAACAAAATAAAGAGTTGGTTAGACATGATGAGGAAATTGAGACTACAATGCTTATAGTAGCTCTTATTACTACAACATTTGTCATTTGCAAATCTCTGCCCAAATTAGCTAAGACCAAGGCCACCAAAAGATATACTATTGCATAAGTTTCAGTTATAGAAAAAGGAAATTTTCTATAAGTATAATTGGATAAGTATAATTGGTGGAAATTTTCTAAATGAACAAATGATCATTTATATTTGAATATTTCTAGAAAAAGATTAAAATAAATGTCATATAGAAATTAAGTAAAAATCTAGCTCTATCAAATTCAAAAATTAGTCAAAATAGTATTTAGTTTACAAAACGAATTAGCATATCACATCTTCAATTGAATTTCCAATATATGATAAACCAAATAACCAAGTGAATAACACCGGATCAATTACTCCATTGAGCTAAATCAATAAAACATTCCAAAGAAATTTCAACAATTAGCCATAATAGCCTGATTTTCAAATATTACATTTAGGGAAAAAATTTGACCAAACCTCCTCAAAAGTATATTGAAGAGTTATTTTCAGGAAAAAAAAATTCATACCTTCAATTTTCAATCTTTGAAAAAAGACTTAGGAAACCTTGTGGAAGCTTCACATTAAGCTACCAATTGCAACAAAAGTGGTGCCATTGAGGATATCGAACAACCTAAGTGAATACATGTAGCAGTCTACATTGAAAAGCCTTTGAAAAAGCCATTGAAATGCATGAGAATTATTCTTCATACAAGCCATTTGCACCTCTGAACATATCTTCATGTGTGACTGCAATATATGGGTCACAAAATGGCAAAATTTGCTGCTTAAAAATATGAAAACCGAACTCATATAGTTGCTGAATTTTTCAATCTTTCGCATGGTTGTTGACTTTAATATAAACACTACCATATTTCCTTGAATTTTATATGGCACTAAATGACAAACTCCACCTCTTGAGAATAGTTCCATTGTTCATGGCATATTGATTACTACATGCATAATGAGGTTGTCGAATTTCCATGAACTCACAAATGCATGACACTTTGCTTTAGTATTTCATCTTTTCGCATGGCCATGCAAAACAAATCTAAGCCATCATATTTTGTTTTTCTAAGAGGAATTGAATATTCAATTTTTGTATAATTTTTATCAATTTTGCATAACTTTTATCAATTTCACATAAGGATGTAAAATAGACTTGAGAGATGAATATTTTCACTTTCAAATATATCTCTAAAACTTTGTTTTCACATAGCATCTTCTAATTTCGCATGGGCCTGCAAAACATACCAAAGGTATGAGATTTTGGCATTCAAAGCTTTAAAAAAATTCATTTAACTTCACGTAGAATTGGTGATTTCGCATAGTCATGTGAAATCTTCAAAGGCTACTCTTATTGCATTAGGTCCTCTCCAAATTGTCATCTTTTGAGCTTTTGGACCCTTGGAAATTCCTTCTTCCTTTGATTTATGGAGTGTTACAAGATCACAAAAAAAAAAAAAAAAAAAAAGATATATGCACTTAGAAAAAGAAAGAAAAATTGAAACAAATGGAACGAAGTGTAAAGAAATTGAAAAAAAAATAGAAGAATTGGGATAATTAGTCATTTTAAAATGACTAACCCCTCTAAATTTTTTTTACTAAGTCATGGAAGGATCAAGGAGGAAAAGTTCCTCCTTAAGTTGATGTTCATTGATCTTAAAGGCAATTCCACTTTTTGGATTGACAAATTTTAATAACCCCATTTGAAAGCACCTTATGAACCAAATATAAGTCATTTCATTGAGATTTGAGCTTTCTTGGAAATATATGTAGTTTGGAATCATATAGGAGCACTTTTTGTCCTTCTTGAAACTGCTTTCTAAGGACAATTTGATTATGTTGTCTTTTGAGTTTGTCCTTTAGAAAATTTTGAATTCATATAAACTTCATTTCTTAATTCTTCTATCTTGTTCAAGTTTAGAAATCTCCTAAATCCTGCTTTTTGAACGTTAAAATTCAATTTCTTGATAGCCCACCATGCTTTATATTCCAATTCAATAGGTAAATGACATGTTTTACCAAAAACTAGCCTATATGGTGACATCCAAAGAACTGTCTTAAAGGTAGTTCGATAAACCCAAAGTGCATCAAAAAGTCTCATAACCTAATCCTTGTGATTTGCATTCACTGCTTTCATCAAGATGCTCTTGATTTCATGTTCGTGAGCTCCACTTGCTCGCCTGTTTGTGGATGATAACATGTGGCTACTTTGTGCTTCACTCCATATTTAGCAAGAAAGTTGTTGAATGACTTATTGCAAAAGTGACTACCTCCATTACTAATAATGGCTTTTGGCACTCTAAACCTTGTAAAGATATTTTCCTTGAAAAAATTTACCACCACCTTGTGATCATTATGCTTATAATTTATTGCTTCCAACTACTTTGACACATAGCACACTCCTACCAAAATATAGGAATATCTAAAAGATGATGAAATTGATCAAATGAAATCAATCCTCCATACACCAAACAATTTAACTACCAATATAGGGTTAAGTAGCATCGTGTGTTTCTTTGTCAACTTCCCAATCCTTTAGAATTTATCACAAGATTTGAAAATGTCATGAGCATCTTTGAATAGAGTTGATGCGTGAGCCCAACATGCATGAAAACAGCAACACACGAGTCATGTGTAAGCAGACTTGAGTCAGATCATGTTAGATATGTCTTAGCATCAGTATGAGCCTAAGCAAGGTGTAGTGTGCTGATGCATTGCATAAGTAAGACTCCTATCGCATGAGACTCTCAGTCAAACTAGGGAATCGAGGAGGAGAAGAACTTTGACACACAAAGACTCCTAATCATGATGGGAAACTAAGTCTTCATGCATAAGGAGACAGAGACTTGTGGCACGAGAAGTTGAGATAGAGTAAGACTCGAAGTCCTACTCAATGTGGAATCTGTTGAGCTTGAGTCAGAGTTAGACTAGGACTCAAACACTAGTTCGCTTGGTGCAACTACCTTCAAAGAACAAGTGAACTACTTGATGCTTATTGTGAGAATCCTTGCCAAAGAACCTTTTGTATTCTTTTATATTTTGTAAATTCTCATACTCATCCTATCCCATTTAATTTAATTTTTAAATTTTAAGAATTTTAAATTTTATTAAAAATAAATTTAATTTTAAAATAATTTTTTTTTATAAAATATTTATAATTTCTTTTTTATAAAAAGTAATATTTTATTTATGTTAAAAAAAATTGAGTTGATTTTTTTATTTAAAATTATATATAATCAGGGATGGATGGGGTAGTCATACCCAAACCACCTTGAGATCTATCTCGAATTTTTAAAAATTTATTAAACCCCCTCTGAACTCATTTATTTTTATCTCAAACCTTCCCATTAGGAGTAGATGAGGTATCATTCCTAATTAAAATTTTGATATGGTCAAGTTTCATATTAATGACATATGAGTATATGACATTATTTAATTTGAAATCATTAATGTCACATGCCTTTTTTCCATTTGTCATATAATTAATTCTCATGTCTTACCTCTCCGTTTGTCAAAATTTTGAGCGAGTAATAGAAATAAATTAGAAATCCATAATTAATAAAACCCGAAAATAAAGAGAATAAAATGTGATAGAAGTTCATTCATGATTGGAATAAAATCCCGCGAACGCGGAATCAGAAAAAACCACAACGCGCCCGGCCCGCGGTTTATCTGGCCTTTTCCAGCAAGGGGAGCCGCATCATCCCGCGGTTTATTTGGGCTTTTCCAGCTAGGGGAGCCGCATCATCTTACGCTCTCGTCCTTATCCATTATGTTCCGCTTGCTTTCGACTCTTTTCCATCAACCTATAAATACATATCCAAAACAACTCCACCTCATTGTCTCATCAATCATATCCACTTTTTTCTCACTACTCAAACACTCTTTTTCTCTCACTCTTTTCAATATGGAGTCTTATGGTGATACTCCGGCGCAATCGCCGAATCATAGGATTAAGTTTTCCATGTGTCTTTGTTGCTGTTTCCGGGGGCTGGAATTAGCCGGATCGTTATCGAAGCGGCGGTTGGTAGGACGGTCGTCCGCGTGGCTGAGATCGACGGCGCGTGAGTTACCCGTGATTAAGGAGAAGTGCCGGAACCTGATGGCTCGTATGCGGAAAAGGCACCGGAACTCGGTGGATTTCAGTTACGATCCGTTGAGCTACGCTCTAAATTTCGACGATGGAGAGAATGATGAGGCTCAAATGATGAAGAGTTTTTCGGCGAGATTGCCGGCGTTACCGCCGCAGGGGAAGTGCGCGGTGCATCCGACTGTGGCAATGCCGGAGATCGTAGCGTGTGGTTGAAAATTAGGAGTTGTTTTCCGTCGTTGTAAATGTGGATTGAGGATCGGAAAATTGAGCGATGTTCAATCCTGTAACATGTAATGCGTGTAAAGGAAATTTAATGTTAATTCTGTTGGCGTTATCAGAAATTATAGACTTCGGAATCATCTCTCATCAATTGAAACTGAAAGATTCTTCAGCCATTGAATTGAAACTGAAAGATTCTTCAGCCATTGAAGTTGAAGTAGGTACTTCCACCAATATCATCTACCGCACTTCAATATTTTAGCATCTTACTTTCTAAATTATTTTAAGATACCTTCTCATAATATAAATAATTTTAATTTTTATCTCCAATTATTTTAAGATAAAATTTTAATTTTTATCATCAATTATTTTAAGATAAATTTTGATTTTTATCATCCATTATTTTAAGATAAAATTTTAAATTTTATGGTCATATATCTCAATATTTTCATCTTTATTCATTAATTTGATGTGGGTAGGAAAAAGAAAACAAAAATCAATTAATAAAACTGATAGAATGAAATCAGTTCGAATTGATTGCATTGAGGATTGAACCAATCGAATCAAATCGACAAAACTGATTGAAACGGTTTGAAGTGATCATTTTTCAAAATTTCTCATAATTTCTCATTTAAAAAATCCATAATAATCTGAACCGGTTATATTATGTTATTAATCTTGGGTATATTTTTCACATTTGATCTCAAAAAGAAAGATTAGGTTATTTCAAGTACAATTTATTTTAAAAAAAATAAAATATTTTTTAAAAAATTTAAAAAAATTAATTATCAAGTGTATCCCAAAAAAATACATTTTTCTAATATTATAAATAATATTTTAAAATTTTAAAAATATTTTCTAAATTTTATTAAAACACACAGATAAAAGAAGATGTTTTTACTCACGGGACAAACAAATAACATTCCACATTCTTAAAGAAAGAATCTATCCTTACATTTATCCGATTAACTCTTCCCACTATGATAGATTGGATTTTGTTTACATTAAATTTTTCTTAGCAGAATATACCATATTTAATAAATAAATAAATAAATAAATAAAAATTTTAAAAATACGTGGAGGACAAGTACAACATTATGAGTAAGTGCATACCAAGCAAGGCCCAGGACCAAGCAGCTGTTTGAGGTTCAACTGTCGTACAGCTGCGATTGGGCCGGCAAACGAAATCTCATCAACCCGTAAAGATATCTTAATGACAGACCAATAGCAAAAGACGCAGGCGCCACCAGAAAACACAACCCCAACTCATTCTCTCCACGCGGCCCAATCAAATTAGGCTTTCTGATTCGCCGTCCAAATTCGCATGTCACTTGAGCATTCCAAATCCGATTCCAGTAACATACCAACTCACCAAGAATATTTATATTCCCCAAATACCCTTATTTTAGTGTTCACCGTAGCTTTGAGTTTCTTTGTAACAAAGCCTCTCGCCCTCTCTCCCTCGCTCTCTCATTCTCATTCTCATGACCATCCCACATGAAAAACCAGTCTCTGCAGCCACATCTTCAGAATTAGAAGGTATAAAAAGCGTTGAAGACGATGAGAGGGCCATGGACGCCAATGGTTGTGGCTGTTTTCAGAGTCTTTCTTGGCTTAGGCTGCGGGGAAAAAGTGGCGGCTCGTACGTAGTTTTGTTGAAGAGGCAGAAGTCATCAAGAGAAAATTGCTTGGCCAAGATAGGGAAGAAGTTAAAGAAAATGAAATGCAGGGTTATGGAAGATGGAATGAGAAAGAAGAAGAGGGTGGTGGAGTTTCGTTATGATATGCAAAGTTACGCGCTTAATTTTGATGATGGAATTGGCAGAGAAGTGGATGGTGCACGTGTTTGTTTTTCTACTCGATTTTGCAGGATTAATGAAGGATTGGGTCATCAACGAGTAGAAGGTGGTTGAATCTTGCTGATGGGTGGGTTTTTTTTTTTTTTTTTTTTTTCCCCCTATTTTTTTTGTTTCTACCATTTGTTTATTTTTCTGTATGTTGGAACTTCATGCACATTAATTTTGATTCAGCAAAGATAATAATGTCATCGATTATTTCAGTACTAGTTTTCTTTTTCTTTTTCTTTTTCTTTTTCTTTGGTTTGTGCCATCATTTTTAACATGAAGAGAGAAGGAGAAAGAGTTGGGTTATTTTCTTGATGATGTCGGACGATCATCGTTTGGGAACATTTGGGGTTTAGACGTGAAACTGAGGATTAGCGTTTTGGCCATTTGAGGAAGAAAGCCAAAACGTCACTCCCATGACAGGGAAGCTTAATTAGAACGAGGACAAGAGAAGTTAGTATCTTTGCAAATATCAAAGTAACAACCGGAGAAAATGATACGATTGAGAATATGGAACTTCATGCATGCTTGGCAAATGGTCATCAAGAAACGACGTACATTATCACATTCATGAAGCAATATAATAATGTTAATAAAAAAGCAGAGAATACTTACTGCTATTCATTATGGTGTCAAAGATCATATGTTACATATATGTAACCAATTCTGCAGCAGATTTATTACTATACTACAATGCCATAAAAACTATAATCACCAGTACTATTAGGAGCCATGCAAGAGGTAATTATTATTACACTGTACACTGACACCCCAATCACTATGATTATTCTCAACTATGAATAGAGGAAACAAAAATCATAAATGAAATTGGTTTGAGTGATATTTTCTTAAAATCTTAGCTTCCTAATCATAAGGATTAATACACCATCTGCATGCCTTGAAGAGCATATACCTATATCATCATCACCACCTTACCTCATCCACTGCGTTAGCTTGAAATTGTAGAAGCAAAAGAATGGTTCTTCACTTGATCATCATATTGTTTTCATGCATCCTTATAGCGTTACATTTCTATGTAGTATGATGTCGGATTTATATAACCCACGTGGAGCATGAGCTGAATTTGATTCTAGGACTTCCCTCTTCATTTACATGAACCGATCACCACCGCTGTTTTCACCTGCATTACTTTGATTTCGAATTAAGGTTGGCGGAAAGCCCTTGAGAAATGTGAATCAACAAAAAAATGAATGCTTTAATGGAATACCTTTTGCGTTTGCTCTTCAAAACAGTGGAAGTAGAAGGGTTACTGTGCCAGTTTCTCTTCCTCTGATTGATGAACCAATTGTTTATCTGCTTTAGTTGCAAGCCTGTTTCTTGTACCAGCTTTGCCTTGTCCTCCTCCTAAGAAGATATCAAAATCAGCATTTGCTTAGGTATCATACTCAAGGCACATCTCACCTAATATATTTCACATATGAACACACTGTGTATGTGTTGTGTATTATAGTCAATCTGAAAATAGTTGGAAGTCAACCCTTACAGGTTTAATTCCTAATTTCTGATTATTCCCAATTTGAATCTCAATATCCCATGGAAGAATTAAATCAATGAAGGAAAAGGTACGAGTATGTAAGATAGATTAATTGAAACAATTGTGACTCGTGGAAAGATATTCAGCTTATAGTGTTGCAAGTTCAATATATTATTCCTGGGAAGCTCTTTGGCATTCTGGAGAATGCAAAAGTCAAATACAGCAGATTATGTCGGGTATCTAACAACTACTTGAGTACTTAGTTCTTATGCTTAACATGTCTTTTGGGTTTTCTAATACTAATTGCTTCTATATCTTCTTCTGAAAAGGGGGAAATCCATAAGAGCATGGTGGATTGAACAGAGGGAAGGGTTCTCCCAATAAGTAAAAAATGAATCACGCAAGATTCTAACTGAGCTTCATGGTGGTGGAGGAATGGATTCCACCCAAAAGATACCTAATGAAGCAACTGCTGGAGTTAAAATTTAATTGAAAAAAAAAAAACTAATATCTTGACTTTTTTTTGGATATTATAATGATTTTTTAATTTGTTGCACTTTTGTTAGGAGCTATTAATAATTTTTTGCTTTCCTATTAAAAAAAATGTAATCAGGAAGGACTATGATTGGGAATTGTTTAATTGTCTTTTACATTTGGAAAAATATAATCGACTTGAGCTTAAAGTAACAATTGGAAATCTTCGTAAGACATAAGAGTTCATATTATTAAGACAAAGAAGCTAATACTTACTGTAGGGTATGGCCACTTAGAATGTGATTGCCACCAAGATTTTAAGACAGAAGTAGTGTCACCAGGAAGTTTTCCTGCTCTTCTTTTGCGCAAAATTTCTTCCCTTATGTCCACAATTTTCTCCTTGTACCCCTATAAGAAGGCAAAGAAGACAAGGTATTAGTTGCCAAAATTGAAAATGCCAAAAATTTGACCATCTAATATTCCCGAGTTTACCTGTTTCAGTTCATGCTTCAGCTCTTGCCTCACTCGTTCCATCAAGGACCTTTCACTCTCTGTAGGGACAAGAGGACCAAATCCCATGCTGTCTGCACCCTCCAGACTTCCATCAAACAAGTTGGCATCACTATCTATCTGGTCTTCCTCGTCGTCAGACATTGTTGCACCTGTGCCTTCACCTGGTGAAACTCCTGTTCATGCAACATGTAGAAAACGATAGCTTTCAGCAATTGATTACCCAATGCAATGAGCTTACTGTTCAAACATGAACTAGATGCATTTTAGTGATATCAGCAATATATAGGCTCATCAGGAGAAGTCTAGTAAATTTTAAACCACAATCAGTCTTGATATTTTCCATTATTGCTGTTTGCTAGCTTTAGCAGAAGCAGTCTTCTTATCTAACAAAGAAAGGAAGCATAGAGTTTTGCTTCAAGGAACCAAGAATCATATAGGTGGACTTTCATCATTGCTGTTGGCTAGCTTAGCAGAAGCAGTGTTGTTATCCATACAGAATGGAAGCACAAAAATATGTGGCCTTTTAAAAACAGAATGGAAGCTTCCAAAGTTTTGCTTCAAGGAACCAAGATGGATGGCCTTTTAAAAACAGTTTTGCAGGAACCCGAAGAGCTGATGAATTTTCAAAATTAAAATCATTGGATATTCCATTTACTCATAAATGAAAAACACAATTACCATATGGCAATGGAATATCCCAACAAAAATATTCATGATGCTGAAGTCAGTGGAAACTGAAGGCATGATTACTTGGAAACCAAACAAATAAATAAATAAATGAAGGTGAATTGGTTGGCATCTCATACATGTCATTTGAGACTAGAGTAAGGATTCCTAGCGATTGGCAACACCAAAATCAAGATTTTGATTCTTGATTTTGGGATATATGAGAAGTCTGTTTTTCTCACTTGGGATTTTGCTTCTTAATAAATCATCAATCCCGACAATTTGTGGGAACATACTATAAGAAGTAATAATAGATTTTGTAAGGAATTGTTGAGTACAGTTTTCACATGTGCTTTGGTAGGGTGTTGATACACCTAAACAGATAATTATTACCAGGGAAACTTAACCCTTGGATTTTGAGAGAAAGAAGAAGAAAACATAAAATTTTCCATCATCATTGAAAATTTGCATCTTTTTTTAAAGCATGAAAATATCAGCTAATAGTCTACCTAAGAATGCAGATACACTTGAAAATGAATTAATTTTTTTTCTCAAATCTGGAGTAGTTTTCACAACACATTTCTCGTGAAGGGACTAATTTTGAGGGCTATGTTTGTTGCTTTTGAAGCAGTTTGAAGCATTTCACACAACACTCACATCTGAGAACTGTGGAAGCAACCAAAAAACCTTTGTCAATGAAGGGGGTTAGGCAATAAAAATACCACTTCAAGGGATTAATCAGGCTGAACTGAGAATTTGGACATTTTCTCCCTCATTGAAGCATATAGGCCTAAGTTTACCACACATCAAGTAATGATAAGTCAAACCACCATAATATGATATGATAACTTATAGCAGTACAGGTTGGCAACTGAGGCTACACACTTCCCATTTGATCTCATATTTGAAGTTCTAAACATCAAAAGCACTCCAAAGTAGTTTAGAGTTCCTCTAGAGAAAGTTTGTACCATCTGCACCTCAGCATGTATAATTTTCTTCCTAAAAATGTTCAACTATCAACAGTAGTGTGAGCAAGGAAGCAGACAAGAATGATCTAGATGGAAAAATATTTAGAACCTTGACCATAATTCTTATTTGAAGATGCAAGATATTTGGAAAGAAAGAAATCCAAATACGTGTGGAACACACCTGTTAAGCTTTGCAAGGATTGTTCAATCTCCCAGCATGCCATTACTGCTTCCATTGCATGGACCCGAACATGTTGTTGCAGTTGTTCTTTAAAGGAGCAAAGCAATAGAACATAATGTGTCTACATTAACAATAAAGAATAAGATTAAAAATTTGATACATCATTAAAAATAACTTTCTTGTTAAATATTAACAGGTTCTTCCATAAAAACAATTTCCAGAATTGCAAAGTTGGTTATATGACAATATGATCAGAGAATATATGGATACATGAGGAATACTTAACTGGATGCTTCATCATGCACTTAAGACAGGAAAGGGTCACTAATCCATATTGTCTTATTATTTGGACAAAAACCAAAAATAAAAAACAAGGATGTCCTATTTCATTCAGCTTATTCAACCAAATAAAAAAAATTGGATAGAGAGAAAAAAAAAAAATGATCTCACCTTTCTTTTTCCCAGTTAGGCAGTTATTCACTTGTATATCAAGGATTGAAGAAACTTCTTAGTTCCTATGGTTCAAGAACTCATGGTAGAAGGCCTCAAACATTTAGAAACTAACTTCATCTAGACTAAAGATCAGGATTGGCATGTCAGAGATGCCAAGCACACTCAAAGCTAATTTTATTATCTGGACTAGCATGTCACCATGCGAATCAATTTGCCTAGGGTCCAAACTAATCAGTTGAAGTTCTCACTCACTATGAGTAATAGGAAAGCAGTACACTAACTTCCAAAACCGAAAAGGTTTGTGATTTTATTGTACCATGATCACGTATGAATAAAGATCCCAAATCAGCCCTTTCAATAATTCAGACATTCCCCAAAATAACTTTAAGACAGGAAGCGAGAGATGTATGCTGGTTAAAACTCACACAATTTTGACTCAATATTTCCAAGGAGGGAAACCTGCACAAAACTTCTTGCAAGATTCCAACAGAAACATTTAAGTTCATCATGAAACTAAAAAAACTTGAAACAACTTTTATTTGATGACTCAAAGTGCCCACTCCTAGGATTTACAGTAGAAATCATATCTTTTAGAATAATTACAACTTGGAATCAAAAGTCTAAATGTCTTTAACTTGTTAATCAAACTATTAGTTCGGTGTTATTTGTTAACACCTTTGCATGGACTATGCATGGGAAAGGCTTGAGCAGTGCAAGTAGCACTCCTAAGGCCCTAAGGCATGAGGATGGCCATGCCCTGAAGCAAGAAGGTGGTTTGGAGAAGGATTGAAGACATTTGGCCCTGGCAGGACCATGACAAACACTTGAGCAGCATCCAAGGCACCAGAGGATGGAAGGAAGGATAGCATTGGCAGAGGCCCAGGACCACAAGCATGGGCAGCATTCAGAGCCTTTGCATGCACCAACACAATGGTTGGTAATGACTTGATAGCATGGAAGACAAACATAAGAAAGTGTCCGTGGTGCAACACGGCTGATGTAAAGGCAATGTTCTGTCAACAGGAGACTGAGGAATTTGGTGCTGTCTGGTGATGGTTATACAACCATTACTATTGCCAGCAGGATTTGGCAGGGTTTGATTGGGCAATTCGAATTTAGGCAGTAGGGTTGCAGCTCCTCACACCTGCCTATTTAATGGCATTGGCCTAGTTTGCCTTGAGCAACCATCCATCCTTTCATAAATTGTGGGTATGAGTTGAAGCAAACCAAGGCCAGATTTCCTTGTACTTCCTGTGACAAAGATATAAGGTTCAGTTAATCACCTATAAATGTTGCATGTGCTTTGTTGTATTTAGGTTTCTTTCTTTGTAGGCAGGTTGGTGGACTAAACAGAGGATACTTAGCACAACACAAGGTGAAAATTTTGTTGGAGTATGTTTAGGTCGCTTTTTTTCTAGGCAAGGTTGGTAAGTATGGCATAATTAGTACCACACAAGGTGAAAATATTTTTTAAGGATTTTTAGCCCTTGTGACACTTACAAGGAAGAAGAAAATCCTTGAACATCAGAAATGACTTTCTAGTGATCAAACTATTTCACACTTTCGAACACAAGTTCCCCATCTCAAAACTTCACATGATGGTTAGGAAACTAAAAATAGCATCCACTTGTTGTCAAGCTAAAAAAACCCCATCTGGCACATGTTCCTGAATTATGCTAATAGTTTATATATTCTTTTGGTACAATAATTTTAGGAAAACAACTCTGCTGTTTGTTCTCTAGTAGGGACTAGTTTCTATTCCTTCTCTCTATAAAACTTTGGTTGTGACTCTTAAAAGGAATCCTGAATTTGCTATTGGAGTCTTTACACTCTTAGACTTTGCAAAAGATCCACTATATCACTGTTGGAGCATCTTCTGCTTGGAAATAGCCTTGTTATTTCATAATTTGCTTCCTCATATTCAGTTTCACACTCTTTTTCACATCAGTTTCTGTTTAAGTTTCTTGTCTGACAACTAATCTAAATCCACTAGATATTTTTTTGAATAACTGGTATTCAGTACTTCTACGATGTCAAAGCTCAAAGGCCTACATCAAGCATCCTTCACTTCACCAATATCAAGTTCGATCAATAATTAGCCACTCCGAATACTTTAGTGCTACAGCTCTCATCAAGGAATTCCTCCAAACCAAAGGGATAATCTCAGATATGTTTCTTCTCCATACAAATGAATTGCATCATTTGTTTGAGCTTCCTAATTACAAGCAAGGAACTTGTAATATCTTGTATTCAAATGAGTTCATGAGCAAAGATGTAGTCTCTCTCATCATTGGCTACCATCCATTCCATAAGGAAGTCAATTCACTAACATCTATCTGAAATCACTACAAAAATTTCGGCTCATATGGTCATTTTTTTTTTATAGGAGGCTCATATGGTCATACCATCCCACAATTCTTCTGTCGGCACAAGATATAAATATAACAATTCAATATGATATACAGATGCCCCTAAATTTTCCCCTGATAAAATGTTATTAATCAACCCGTGAACTTCCATTGACAATTTCCTCCTCACAATCATCAGAATTTATCCAAACTCTGTCCATCTATTCAGGATACAGAACACAAAAATCAAACATATAAAAAAATTTGAACAACTAAAAGCATATAAAAAAAAACCTACAAATTACCATAAAAGAAGTTAAATTGCAACAATTCCAAATACACCAAGGAAACATACAACTTCTCAGCATCATAAGAATCACTCATATACTGCCAAATTATAATAATAAAATTCCACTAGAAAACAACAATCATACAAAAAAATTCAAAGAAAACATAGAAATGAATATTCAATCCGTCGAGACCACAGAAACAACAACTCACAGCAACAGCAGCATAATTCTAAACAGCACTTCAATTCCATAAATTCAGACATACCTCCAGATTAATACAACCACTCCAATAAAAAAAACCAATAACAACAACAAAATTCACAAAACGTAATTGAAAAAAAAATGTTGAATTAACCAAGAACACAACAGAAACAGAGCATAGAACCATACCATGAACTGATCAAGCTCCTTCTCGTCACCAAGCATCTGCGAATTACCATGTCCGAGAGCCGAATACTTGGAAACAACATGTTGCGACTGCGCAAGCTGCGCATCGATCCTCGGCAACTGATCCACCGGCGTCGCTATGCGCAAGCACGCCACATGCGCGGATAACAACTGCTCATACAACGGATGCGCCAAGATTTCCGCTTTCTGCCTTGCATTTTGCCAATTCACGGCTCCATCACCACTCTCCGCAATCTCAGCACCATTGCCACTGTTGTTGACTTTCACGTTACTGTTATTGCTATTATTATTCGCCAAATCAGCCGATTCGTGCGACATCGCCGTGGCGATGATCGAATCGTTGCTAACCTCATCGCCGGCCGCGACGACGTCGTTCGTGTTCCGCTGCAGAAAGTTGAGAAAATTGTTGTCGCTGTACTGGCTCTGTTGCCGGAGCTGAATCGCGTGGTTCAGCCACGTCGGTCCAGTTCCGAGCTGCACCGGCTGCTGCTGATTCTCGGGTGCCTTTCCGGCACCCTCCGGGGACGACTGTGCGAGATGGTCCGGCAGTATAGTTCGTAAAACCGATGCGTTTTCCCTCAAATGTTGTTCCGTGAAATGCTGTAGTGCCATTTCTTGTGAGAGCTGGTTGTGAAACGCCATGGACAAGCGGTTTCACGACGATACCATCATGATTTCTAGAAAGAGAAAGGAGCGAGAGAGATAATATAGCTTCACAAAGAAAAACGAAGAAAATAAATATACTCTATATATAGGGAAGTTCTGAGAGAGAGAAAAAAGGAAAAGAAAAAAAATAGAGAAAGTGGTCTAAAAGGAGAGCGAGACAGAGGAAGCGGTATCCCGGTTGAGAAAACAGCTCGGCAAACCGCCCAAGATATGGAGGGTGAAGACTGAGAGTGAGAGGAAGGTTTAGGCTAATGACGCCGCCGAATTTAATCGAGGTTTAATTTAAAGAAAGGTGATTTTGCGTGGACCTATGTGAGACGTCGATTGAAACAAGGGTGGAGGGGAGTGATCGGAGGGTGGAGATTTGACAACGTGGCTTGGACAATTGCTTTGGGTTATGTTGGATATTACCATAATAGAGTTAAGTCAGCAGGTGAAGCGCGTGGAGGAGAGTGAAGTTGGGTTTGGTCTGCCCGGGGGGTTGGGATCAGGTACGTGGCAAACTACCGTACGCCTGCAGAAGGGTAGTTGCCTGTCTCACAGGTGGTTGAACCTTCAATCTTCAACTGCTGTGTGTTAAATGCTGGTTTTCAAAGTAAAAACTAGAAGTCCCGTGCGATGCTGCAATGACCGGACTGCAGGTGATCCAATTCAGTCCAGTCGTTTCGTATGTTGGGGCCTTTTGAAGCGTTTAACACATGCTCATTAGTCATTACTCTTCCATTGAATTTAATTTCATTGTCTATTAAAAACGATTTTTAATGCTAAATATTAATATTAAAATAAATATAAATATCAGGAATGTAACAATATTTGCATGTAAGGAATGGGAATTGGGAAATTGGGAAATTGGGAAATTGGGAATAGGATGATAACATATAAATAGCAAGTACATGAATTTTATCTAGAAGAAAACAGTAGGAATGTTCCCCTCTTACAGGTAAGAGCGTGTCCCCCACGTCACCTAGGCTGGCGTGGTAATCATTAGCAACTGGAAAACACAACTATAAGACAATGATTTATTTAATAATTCGGTTGGTCGTCGATGTGGTGACTGCCTATAGCCGGTTAACCCAAAAGAAATAAGGTCAGGACCACAACAAGCCATGAATTACGTCGCCACTTGCGGGGACAGTGACCCCGGGGGACACGTGCCGGGCCGATAAGGATTTGGACCACAAGTGGGAAACCACAGTAAGCACGCGCCAGGATGAGTGAATCAGGATCGTACACGTAGAGGGAAGAGGGAAGTGGGGACCGGGGAGTGGGGGGCGAACCATGTCCGCCGCCAGCTTAATCAATGCTGATGAGGGAAGAGGGAAGAGTGGGGACCGTAGAGGTAGGGAATAGTGTTTTCCATTTGTAGTAACTGTGGACCTATGGAGAGGCTACATGGTCCCCCACCTACTTGATTACTGCTCTGCCGTCAGGCAAACGGCAGCTGTGCGCCAGCAGTAGCACCCCAATGAAAGGGCTTTCGTAAGGGTTTGGGCAACGTCTCAGTATCTGTCCTCCTCACTCCTTTTGGAAATCTTTTATTTTTATCAAAAAAGTAAAAATAAAAAATAAAATAAAATAAACAAAAAAACAAAAACATGTGGTGCATGCATCCTCATGATAATGTTGTGTGTGCTACGCACTTCACAGTTAAAAACTCACCATTGGTATTTGAAAAAAAAATGTAATAATAATAATATTTATTTAATTAATATAAAAATTATGAAAATCACAAATTCCTTAATAGTTTCACAAGTACTCTTAAATTTAAAAAAAAATCTGAATATTAAAATTATATTGTAGTTCAATTTTTTGTTTCTAATTCTGGTCCGTTAAAATTTTGCAATTAGAGTGATGTAAGACATTTCACTTTCTTAAATACAATTTATTGTGATTGACATGAAAATAATTTCTGTTTGGATATCGAGTCAACGGCTCTAAAATACATTGATATTTGAGTGGGTCGATTTTAAATAGCTAAAAAAATTTATTGGGAATTTGGACTTAACGTGATATTAAATTAAATTGTACATGCACCCAGATTCCCACTTGGTTCCCACGGCCAACAAAAGGAGAGGGGGGGTGTGGGGGACTTTATCGGCAGGGTTGATTAATTGACACGTGTCCAATATAGCCTAAAAGTAGGAATCCAGTGGACTCGGTCTAGGTTTCCCCAGCATCACCTGCCTTTGTTTCCAAAAGTGCAATTTGTGAGGAGACGTCACTCTCTCCCAATCAAAACACGCCACGTGTCCTAGACCAAACGCAGTTAGTGGGCCCACACGTTTTAAACGAGCACACAGGAGGAACCCCGAACCCTCCGGTGTCTCATTCGATAGGACAAAAATTGATTAGTTAATAAAATCAATAATTAATTAATTAATTAATGAAATGGGTTCGGTGGGGTGGGTTTTAATTTCATTAAATAGGGTGGGGTCCATAGATATCTGCTATGTAGGAGTGTAGAGGACGACTTTATTATGAATATTGAATGGGAAAAGTCTTGTATAAGGGTTTGTCTTGGTCCTTGTCCTTATCCCATTAGATTGAAAAATAATAATAAAAATTATTTATTGTGATCTTCAACCAAAAGCGAGAACAATCTTTCTCCACCATATTTTACTTTAATAAAAAGTATCAAAACCTTAAATTCTTCTCTTTCAACTAGGAAGCTTAAAAGTCATTTATAATACTTGAAAACACTTTCATTGTTTTTAAAAAACTAAAAAATTGGCTTTTGATAAAATTTTAAATATTTTTTTTTTTAATTTCATAATATATTATTAATTGAAAATAACTATCATTTAAAGTGATTATTGCTTGATAAGTGCTTTTTTATTTTTACATAATATATTAATAAAAATATTTTTAAATTTATATCTGAATTTATTTTTCATAAAAATATTTTTATGATAAAAATATTATTATCAAAATCTAAATTGATACTTAGAGTGCATTTGATGGTAATTTTAGAAAATATTTCTAATCTTTCAAGTATTAGAAAAGTTAGAAACACATATTATGATTACTGTCAAACGCACTCTTAAAATATATTTAATATTATTTTTTACTCAAAATGTTTTCAATGAAAATATTTTCTCGAAAAATATTATAAGTGATTTTTCAACACTAGTAATTTTTCAAATTTGTAAAAATGTTTCTTAAATTTTGTCAAATAACTTATTTTTGTTCAAAAATATTTCTTTAAGTTAAAAGTCGTTTTTTAAAAATACTGTCAAATGTATTCTCAATTTAATAAATTTTAAAATATTTCTAAAATCTTAATAATTAGTTCATTTTCTTAATAGTTTTTTTTATGGATGAAAATATTTAATAATCTTTTATGAATACTTTTAAGTTTAAATATGAATCTTTTTATCTCTATAGTTACTTATTAAAAAAAAAAAGGAAAATATGAAAGAAATAAAATATAAATAAAAATTACTTAAAACTAATAAATTATTTTTATAATAAAATTAAATATGAAAAAAAAATCTTAATTTTTTTTATTCATTACGTACAACCGAATATAACAATAATAAAACCAGCCATTTAATTTTTATTTATTTTTTCATATTTTCCTAAAACCAAACCTAGGACTAATAAACATCAACAAACTCTTATGTGTGCCTATTTTCAAAAGGGATTTTGAGCTATATTACCTTCAATCTTGACCACGGTCATAAGAAAAATTAGGTGAAAAATAGTCAATAAGTACCATGTTTGATGCCAAGATTTCAACCTTAGTTAACTACCATAAAGTAAAATTATTTAAATTAGACTTGCTAAAAAGGTCTAAGGAAGCAGGTATGAAAAGGGGATCTCATTGATATATAAGGACCCACTTTTAGAAGACCAATTCTAATCCACAATATTTTACAATATTGGAAAATCTTGACTAAGAGTGTGAACACCCTGGATAATTGATTACATTTCCGCATTCAACCTCGTTTTTTTTTCTCCTTTTCCACTATTTAGAATTTGTTCATCAAGATATTATTCATTTTGGGCTCAAAAGAGCCTTTACAGCTTTAAAACATGTCTATAAGATTAAAAAGAGTTTATATATATAGCACCATGAACTTTCTTTCATATTTGATATGAGATATCAAAAGAATACCTCATACAGACACAACGTCCTTATTGTGTCACACGAGATTATGAGGTTAAATAGACAAACACCCCTCACGGGCCAAACAAACCTCTATATTGAAGTCGATGATTGACTTTGATACCATTTGTAATATCCTATATCGAATAAAGGAGAAAGTTCTTAGTGCTATATATTTAGAGGTTTCTCTTAATCCTATAGATATGTTTTAAAACTGTGATAACCCATTTGAACCTAGAACGGACAATATCTATATATAGGTCTTTATAGAAAAATATCAAAGAAAGAAATAATTAAAGAAATTTAATAAATTATATATATATATATATAATTTATTATTTATTATTTATAATAAATATTAAATAATAAATAATTTAAAAGTATATAAATTTCTAAGATATTTAATTATATAGGTTAATTTTACTTGCCTCTCAAGTTTTAGCTAAATATACTTGATCTTTATCCGTTTGAAATTTCATCAAATGTTTCTAAAACAAATGATATTGTATATATTTGGTCAAAGCTTCACGAGATAAGAATGAAATTAACCTTTTAAGTTATGTTTAGTTCTCAAAAAAAAGTTGTAAACAAAAGTGATTTTATGATGTTTGATTGAATGGTAGAAAACATCAAAGAAAATTAAAAATAATTAAAAACTTCGATATTTTTAAATTATTTAATCTTTATATTAAATAATTAAAAAAAGGTAAATAAGTTTAAAATAATATATAAAAATAATTTACTGACCTTAAATTTATTTATTTATTTCCCTTACTTTTTTTCCTCATATTTTTTGAAACCAAACATAATTTTAATTATATTATATTTTCTTTCATATCTTTTTTATGGTAAATTAAATAAAAGAAAATCATATTCCTTAAACTATATCATGTTACTAAAATTACCAAGGAAAGAAAAATAAAAACATTAAAAAAAGAAGTTAGATTTACTATAAAACAAAATGAAAGAAAATCAAATATAATTATTATTAGACATATTTTAAAATTATTTAATTTTAATATAAAAAAATTCAAACATACATATTAATTTAAATTTATTTTTTATTTTTTTTTATTGTTTCAAATTTTTTGGTAACCAAAAATAATTTTTTTTTTTTTTGTCCCTTCCTATAGTACTTTCCCAAAACTAAACAAACAGAGGGTTAAACTTAGGCTTCTGGGATACCTTCATTTAGTTTTAGCATATGCTAATTTTGTCAAATAATTTGAATTTTATAAATAGTATTCGTGGCATTCCACTGAATATTTTGGGAAAAGATTTTGACAAAGTAATGTAAGGCAAATAATGGAATAAGATGTATGATATTTATGTAATGCTCCAGAGTTTTATGATTGATAAAGATTGAATATGACTCCAGATTCCTAACATAAAAATCCAAAGTCCTTTAATAAAATCCAACGGTCTTACAAGATATGTACGTTGGATTAGTATCCACCATATTTAGTGAGCCAAAAAAATTAAAAAGAAAGAGAGAGAGAGAGATGTTTGCCGTAACCTAGAAGTAAGGTATAGTCAAACTTCTTGAATCTTCCATAATGAAGAAGACAAAGACTCTCTCATGAGAAGAAGGGAGAAAACATAAGTCCTTGATATCCCAATATGGGTTATTGAAAGTGTATAAGGTTGAGTACTTGTATAAATACATGGGATAATAGTATAAATAAATAAGATGAATTTATGAAGGAATAAAATTAATGTACAAAAAAATGAGTTCACATATAGAGTAATGAAATTTGATGCCAAGGTATGAAGCAATAAAAGTTGAATTATAAATGTAGTACTACTTAATTGATCGTGTATTTTTATAGTTATAAAAAAATATAATAAGGTATATTAGGGATGTAGAAGTTTTTTTGTCACGGGGTAAGGTCAAAAGGGTTGTGTCCTACTTCCATATATTGTTTCTTCATAATTTCGTTATATGACTCATCTTATTGTAACATGATAAATACCATTAGACAATCGTCATCGTTGTATTATAAAAAACGTTGATTTGATCTAATAGATGATAATCAAATATAATAATTATGTAATAGTGATAATTCTCATATTAAACAACCGATTTATAAAAACTTTGAAGATGAACATAATGAAAATCATATAAGGTAATACATAGCCGATGTCTTCATTTATTACTTTCCGATATGCTACTCTATCAAAAGGAACTTATAGAAAAAGAACTCAATTCCAGGACAAAGTGCTCGAAAATAATTCATCTTTTATTTGTTATACTCTTACTTTACTTCATGGCTATCTTGACATCGAAGATGCTTTTTCATTCAATCTTTTTTATCGTAAGAGGAAGAGGACCTGAATTCTAACCCATCTTTTTTTATCTTTCAATCTTTTTGATTCGTAGAAGGAAGGGACCCCAATTCAACTAGGAGGATATAACAAGCACGTTACCTAATAATTTATTAATAGAAAATGCCCTAATTTGACTTGGTATAATATACAAATAAACCACTTGATATCCCACAAAAAATTGAATTATTTCATTGTCCTTTCTCCATTGTCTTATTCACAAACTTCAAAAAAAAAATCCAATGGTAGTAGAAATTTGAATGGGATGGAGGCACTCAAACCACATAGTGTGAAGAATGGACAAAAAAAGGAGTAGTAATCACAAACTTTTGTTAAGGCAAGGGAGGAATAGTAGGCCTAATCTTCCAACACATGAGAATTGAAAAGTCTAAATCCATCCATCCTAGAAGGCGTGAAGAAAGAGAAGGGTAGCCCACATATGGATGTGAAAGCCTTATCCAAAGTCATGAAACGCCTATGTTAGTAATGGATGGATGACTTCTATTTTGTACTCACTTCAATTTATGCTTTCCAAGGCGCACTTGTGGGTATAATGATTGAACAAAAATTAGAGGAAAATGGTATCATTTTAGAACAATTATTATGGGGGAATTTGGGGTAAAAAGTGGGTTCAAAGAACTATACTCCTAAAGATTGAATAGTGGGGAGATAAGGGGAGAGATTTGGTTGAATTAGGTACATAAAATTCACAAGATGGAAAGGAGACAAGATTGGAGAGGAAGGGAATCAAATGATTTGATTTTTTGTACATGTTTTGATTTGGGGTTTTGGAACCTTTGATTATAAGATGAGGTTGTGGTGAAAGGCTAGGTGGGTTTGTCCCATAATAGAATTTGGTGTAGCCCACATCATCATCATGGTCCCTTTCACTCCTTTATCCTTTCTCTCTCTCTCCCTCTTCATGGACCACACAAGCACTTACATGCTCTCCTTTTATGGACCACAATTCCACTTATCTCTTTCTATCTTCCAACAATCCCCATTTTTTTCAAAAAGGAAAATTATGGAAAGAGAAAAAAAAAAAAAAAGGGAGGGGGGAAGGAAATTTTCTAAGTGTTTGTTATGAAGTTTAGGGCTATAAACAATATACACATATAGGACAATTTATGTCGACATGGATAAGGTATTTTTTGGCCCCTAAGAACTTGTTTGTTCAAGAGATAGTGGCTTATCTGTTTGCCTTTTTTCAAAACATGATCATTAAAAATATTTATTAAAAGCGGTTCAAATGAAATTTTATCGGATCCTATTTTCTTAAAAGATAAATTTTAAAAATAGTTATTAAAAATAATGTTTGACCGTTTTTAAGAATAAAATTTTATTTGAAAAGTCAAATATTAAAAGCAGTATTGGTTTATTTTGAGTGCCTTTTCTCAAAACATAATTTTTTAAAAATAATTATTAAAAACAATATTCAACCGTTTTCAAGAATAACATTTGATTTGAAAAGTCTAATATAAAAAAATAATTATTTATAGAAAAGAATGTTTAAATAAAGGATTTTCATTAACCTTGTGAAAAGACAAATAAATATTTTTTTTATTAAAAAAATTTAATGGATGTTTTGTAAATTGATTTAACAACTTAAAATAACTTAATAATTTAATTTAAGCTATTAAATAATAAATATAAAGTATTATTAAATATCACTCAATTTTTTATCGAGATAAGTTCCCTTTTAAAAAAACACTCTAGAAAAACCCTTGCATATGTCTTGATATATGCTTGAGAATTGCATTATTGTTTTTAGGAGATGAATGTAAATTTCTTGAAAAGGGAAAAAGAAAAATTCCATGCAAAGACCATTGTAGAGATGGTGCCATAGAATCAAATTTCATTTGGGTTTAAGAACCTAGTCCTCCACCTTCTATTCCCTTCCATAGTATTATTATTTAAGAGAAAGTAAGTCAAAATTTGTACCCCACGCGCCTGGTGAAAGAGCGTGGGGACATATAAGTATATAACCACAAAGCGGCAAAAAATGGCAGGAGAAAGTGGCATGCAAAGAGCAAAGGCAGGTGACATGACATGATAGATGAGGAAGAAGAGCCAGAGCCACATTCACTGATATCAGCCAATTAAATAAAAGTAAAAATTATAAAATAAAATAAAAAATAAAAAAACATTATGGGTTGCATTTATTTGATGATACATGTGTTCTTTTTATTTTATTTATTTATTTTTTATTTTTTATTTTTTATAGTTTCACCCCTACATTATGTGATGTGTCACACCATTTGATTGCTCACTTGTGGAAACCCTAGGGAGAATGATTCAGAGGAATAATGGTACTTTGATATAATTGATGTAGGCAAGGAGCCAGCCTCAATATCATCAAGTGCAGGAATATTGGCTTTTTTGGACATGGGCAAGAAGCCGCCCATCAATATACTATGGACTTTATGAGATTTTTCACGAACTTATCCATCTAGAATGCCAAAGCCATACGCCATTTTTGTTCAACTTGTTTTTCACATGTATTTTATAATAACCCCTCCATATTCATTGAACAAAGAGTTTGGTCACTTACCTAAGACCAAAATTATTATTATTAATTTTTTATTTAATACCATTTGAGTATGACTTATATAATTTATTGTTGGCCTTTTCTATGACACCCTAAAATCACTTTTCTCATATCATATTGTATTTTGATCACATGAGCCAAGCCGACTTAAAGTCCCGTTTGACAACGATTTTAGTTTAAAAAATACTTTTGAAAAAAAAATAAATATTTACAAAATTTTAAGAAATACTTTTAAATTTTTAAAAAATCATTTATAATATTAAAAAATTACTTGTACTGTTTGTTTGTTTGTTTTTTTTTTTTTTTTCTTCATAAAATCAATTGATTAGTGATTCTCTTATATTTTTTGTCAAACACACTCTTAAGTATACCATTCTCTCTTGACTTGATTTGTGTTACATTTAATAAATATAATTTTTTTGAATGCAATGAATAATATGCTTTAAAAGGGAATATTTTTATAGTACACAAAAAAGGGGTGAATGTTGGATTATGATTATGGGTTTATAATCCTACAAAGGAGGGGTGTCTTTTGGTCCACCAAATCTCAACATGGGAAATAATGACAGCCATGTTTGTTCCCCAAATCTGAGGAAAACTCGTCCTCTTGAAAACCACCTTTCAATTAAAAAAAAAAACATCTGAAAATGACTAAGAATCTCAGGTGTAGTTGGGTAATGAAAATGATAACCATCTTGAAAGTTTAAAAAGATAGAAAATGTACAAACATGTTTTATGAGGCATTTAGAAAACCTTGTAGGCTTACTAAGAGGCATTAAAAAGGTCGGAGAGTGTTTTTAGAAAACATTTTTAGTTCAAAAATTATTTTTTTAAAAGAAAAATAAGATATTTGATCAAATTTAGAAAATAGTTTATAATTTTGAAAAATCACTTGCTACTTGATGAAGTATTTGATAAATGATTCTTCGAATGTACGAGAAATGTTTCCAAAACTTTAACCCACAAGGTAAAAGAAAAAAAGAAGAAGCTGAAAACAAATTTCCCAATATTAAAATCTCTTAACCATTTGTGGTTCTGCTACCTATCCCTCTCAACATCCTTATCTTGTTAGGTTTCTCTTTGAATTTCTCAATCATTTTTGTAGTGTTCCAGTATTTCCTTTCCAACATTTCTCAACTCACCTCTCTAATCTTCCTACTCTTTACTCCTCCTGTGCCCATCTCCAACCCAACTCAATCCCTTTGTCTTCTTCAGAAACAATAGCCTGAACATGTGTTTTCAGCGATGGGGGTAATCAATGGAAAGTTAAAAGAAAAAGAACAAAGAAACTGACTGCTGATAAAGTTAAGTAACATTCTCATTACTAATCAGATGAGAAGATTCAACCACCCTCCACAAATCCTTGTCGCCAACATTAATAATGATTAAGACAAATTATCGGTCCAATCAATCAAAGATTAGAAGCAACTAAGACTTATCCAATAATCATGTTCAAAAGATAATGACAATGCTCATAGACAAACAAATGAAAGGGGATGTCGGCAGAGGCAGAAGGTGACCACTTTTAGGAGTTGTCTAATCTTTTGGGTTTCCCACCCTACAGTCCACCTTATACCCGGGAAGGTGTTATTCCCAAACCTGTATAAGACTAAAAGAAAAACACCAGAACAGTGATCTCTAATCTTGAAGGACCCACATGAAGAAATATTATGTAATGGGAAGAGAATTTCCTTGCAAGAAAACCCTAAACAACAACCTCATAGATCTACATTTATATATCTAGGCAACTTCAAAAGCCATACTGTAATTGAGGATGTGCATGAAGCTTCAGTAAAGCTAAAGCCTTCATCTCTTCACACAGCCTTGTGGGTGCATTTTTCAAACAGGAGAATTAGAGTAGGTACACTCTTTCATAAGCACCATGATTGTTGTGAAGTTGTCATGAACTAATCATAAAGTCGACCTGACCAGAGCTTCATGAAGAAGGGTTTGGAATGGAAAATTCGAGGATATTGTGAGCCTTTTCAGTATCAACCATGAAGCTTCAAGGAAGCTGCAACTAAATTCACTTTTAAGTACACTTTTTACATCAATCTGGAGCTTTTCAACGATAAAATTCCAAAACTTTGCTTAGGCCTCCCTGTGTTGTTTATATCAAAGGCTGTTGGTGAGCCAAGAGGGAGAAATTGATCAAAGAAGTCCTAACATTTGCAAGAAACTTTGGATGAATATATCATCATATTACATCGAACTGAATTTCATATTGTTACTTTTTTAAACAAAACGCTATCAATAAACCAAGTAGTTATACAAATAAATTGAAAATTGCTATAAACAAGGACTAGTCCTGCTCATTCAGCTTGCTTTATAACAAAAGCCAGCTATCAGTTATGATTGGATTTCACACACAAACTGCTCACCATATCGAGTAACAGACTTGATTAAACACTTAATGTAAAGCACTGTGACTGATTTTTGAAGTTTTATTTTTAAACCGTCTTTTACTCTTTGAGGTAACTTCTTTTTAATATTCATTCATTCTTGCAATAGTATTTATCAACAAATCATTGTTTTTTTTGTTTTTGAGGGATGAATATCAAGTTTGACTAATACCAACAAAGATATTTTAATGTTGGGCAAAATTTTTGTTTGATTATAATGCTTTAGATTCATTTGCATAAAGATGCTGCACAAGAGATTAGCATTTTCATTTTCTTCACTTTTCCATTAACAATTAAAAAAAAAAGAAAAAAATTTCTCTGACATTTGAGATTTGGTTATTGGATTCAATTTTGACTTTTATTTACTTAGGCATCTTTTATATGTTGATAGATAAATTCAGGTCTTCATCCATTCTCAAACTTCTCTATTTTATATGTATGCTAGCAAGAGCTGACTCCAGCGGGGTTGGGCTCAACCTAGACCCTCCTTTCAGCAACCTAATCTGTGTGATGCCTAGTTAAACCTTCTCACTTGACATACATGACTCTTCACTTCCCATCCCAGCTTTAATCAAAATAACCAAAAAAAAAAAAAAGCAGGGTTGGGCTCAACCTAGACCCTCCTTTCAGCAACCTAATCTGTGTGATGCCTAGTTAAGCCTTCTCACTTGACATACACGACTCTTCACTTCCCATCCCAGATTTAATCAAAATCACCAAAAACACACACACACACATACTCAAATATTAAGCTTGACATCTTTCAAGCCTTTAAGAGATTGAACTTGCCATTGACCTAATCTTTAAGAGATTAAGGGAGAATTTGATACATTGATTTAATGATTTAATATGACTTAATGACTTAAATTAAGTCATTAAGTGTGTTAAGTATGATTGATAAAATTACTTAATATTACTATATAGAACCAAAACTAACCTGAAGTAATAAGTCAAAAGAAATTATCTTTTCTGAATCCAAAATAATTTCATGCTTTCATTGCTTAAAACTTATGACCTCTCATCAACTCTACCACAACCATCAATTTTTTCCTCTCTTGATTCTCTCACATTAGCTCATTTCTCAGTATCATTGTGGATAATTATATTTGAAGTCTCTCAAAGATTAGTCAATGGCTAGCCCGATCTCTATCTTATGATAGAAACCTGGAAACTAAGCTAATCTTGAAAAGGAAGAGATCAGTATATATATAGAGGATGGATAGCAAATCAAAATGTAATAATCATTCTCTATTTTTCTTTTTAGAACATCCCTTTCATCAGGGTCTTCTTATATCAGATATGCTCAGTAACCTTGATAGATACCAAGGTCCTCTTTTTACTTAGTTTTGAATACCATTTTTAGCATTTTCACCTCCCATGGGAAACATTCACTCATTCGAAGTGTTAATATTGTAGAACGCTGCACATCAGACTTGTAGGGGTGGGCACATTTTTGGAGTGGGTTGCTTTGAAAGCGATAGGGGCAGCTGGAGGGTGGTGGAAGTTATATGGGATAATGAATTGCTGAAGTTGCTTGATGGTTATATGGGATGGGAGTGTTTTTCCATTCCTTCTTGCTTCAAATGTCATTAAGTTATTTATTTGGGTGTTGGTGTATGGCCTAGTGGTTGTGAGAAGCTCCCTGGGAGAAAGTAAGGACCATTAAGGGTGGGTCTTTGGGAGGATTCTTGGTATATTAGGAAAGAGGAAATTGGCCCAGAATTTTTTCAGCTATGAGATGCTTCTCAAAGTGTATAGAGGAGTAGTCCTTGATAGATCTCATTTTCACCAGCAGTTTTTCTAGTTGGAGTCATGGGCCAAACAGAGTTTTAATGTCAAAACTGGATTAATTGCTAGTAACAAGTGATTGGGAGGATCACTTCAATTTGATACAAAATCTGTTGCCAAAACTAGAGATGTCTACAGGGCAGGTCACCTTGGTCTGGACCCAGTCCTGATAATCTAAATACATTCCTATCCCAAGCAGGGAATTTCCTATACCTCCCATAACCACCCCAGCCTCATTTAAAATAAGTTTATTAGATTTTAAAAATGTTAATTACTTTAAAATAAGTATAACATATATAAATATATTTTTGTATTTTACTTTTTATGAAAGTAAACTTAAATTTTATTTTATATGTGCTCAATAAAGGAATATATATATAATTTGGTATATAATTGGGGCACGGCCAAAACAAGTCTTCTATTTTATTGGATGGAGCGAGGTGACATGGGGAAGAGTCCTTTTTGGATTGAGAATATTTGGCTTAGGTTGGAAAGGTTCAAAGATGGGATTCAAGGGTGGTGGCAAAATTACCAATTTCATGGCTCTTAAGGTTTTATTTTAGCCTCAAAGCTGAAACATTAAAACATGATCCAAAAGCTTTCAACAAAGGGGTTTTTAGGAATGTTGCAACTAGAAAGCCTTGTGAATTGGAGCAAATTGGTTTTTGACATGAAAAGAAGAGGGAAGAACTTTTAGCCTTAGTAGATCAAGAAGGTAGAAAGGTGGTTTGAAAGAGTTTTATTACTGTTCTATTTTTGGACGAAACATCTTGGAGGTAGAAGTCAAGAGAATTACGGTTGAGGAAAGGTGATAGAAAAGACAACTTTTACTAAGATGGCTTATGTCCATCGACAAAGAAATTTTATTAGGAAGTCGAGGGTGAATAGCAAGCTAGTAATGAAGAATGAAGAAATCTAAGATTTTAGAAATGGTAGTGATCCCCCCCATCCACGCCCCGCCCCACCCCCCACCCTCAACCTTTTTTTTTCCTTTTTTAAATCATGGGATTGGAGGGAAGCATAGATGGTTTCTCCTTCAAGTCTTTGAGTAGAGGGGACTTTGGTGCGTTAAAGGAGCCTTTTATGGAGGAAGAAATTCATGCAACTTTGTTCGAATTTAGGGGAGTGAGGAGAAGAAATTGTCTTTGGCTTTTTGACATCTTTATTAGGACACTTTTAGGTATAAGATTTTGAGTCTCTTTAAGGTGTTTTTTTTTTTCCTTAGGGGATTGTTTGCAAAGATTTTAAGTGCTACTATATTAGACTTGGTCCAAAAAATAGGAAGGGTGAAATGCTTTGAGGGATTTCAAGCCCTTAGCTTTGTAGGGAGCTTAAATAAACTTTTAGCTAAGGTGTTCACTAACAAGTTGAAAAAAAATAGTTGGAAAGGGTTTTAGAATCTCAAAATGTCTTTGTGGAAAAAAGGGAAATCTTAGATGTAACTTTTATCGGCAATGAATCAACCGAATCAATGTTAAAGATTGATAAAGTAGGTGTTATTTATAAGTTAGACACTGAAAAGCCTACAAGTGGGTAAATTGGAATTTTCTTCTAGTGATGCTTCATAAAATGAGCTTTTAGTAGAAGTATATTCAGTGGCACATCTTAACAATGAGGTTTTCCATTTTGGTGAATGAAGTACTTCTTGGTTTTCTCTAAAGTATGAGGGGCTTTAGACAAGGGGACCTTATCTCTTATTTATTCATTTTGGTGATGGAGGTCCTTAGTGTTCTTTTAAGAAGGAGACGGGAGAGTTTTCATTTCAGGCTTCAAGGTTGGAGGTGGGGAAGGAGAGGGAATGAAAGTTTCCCACCTACTTTTCATTAATAACAACCTTATTTTTTGTGAGCCCTATTTAAGTCATTTTTCACATTCAAATTAAATTCTTCTCTACTTTAAGGCTTCTTCATATTTAAAAGTCAATTTGGAAAAAAATTGTATTAATTCCTACAATGGATATCACCATGTGGAGGAGATTGTTTCTTTCCTTCTTTTTTTTTTTTTTTTTCTTTCTTTTTGTTGTTGTGGAGTAGGGACGCTTCTTGCCATTTACCTAGCCTTCTCTTTTGGAACTTCTTTGAATCGGAAACAATTTAGGATGTGGTAAAGTCGTAAAGAGAAGGTTTCATAAAAAGTTAGCCTTACAGAAGCACCCTTTCTAACTTGCTTATCATGGCGTTGTTCATTATGCCTATTAGGAGGTGACCTCAAGGAATTTTTTGTTAATGGGTGAAGGAGGGAGAAGCTCTTGAATAGAAACCTCATCTAATAAACCGGGCTACCATTTGGATAAAAAGAAAGGAGGACTCAGCATCCAAATTTTATTTTCCTTGCCTAAAGCTTCACTTGGTAAATTGTAACAACCCATTCCCTCTCAGTTAAATATTGTTCTTTTCGGGCTTAATAGATTCTCATAGCTTTTAAATGAGTTTATATATATATGGTGTCAAGAAGTTCTTCCCTTATTCGATGTGGAATATCATAATCACACCTTCATGCAGACATAACATTCTCGTTGTGTCAACAGGATTGCAAAGTCAAATAGACAACCACCCTTGTAGGGCCAAACAAACAAAGGCCCATATAGGGGTTGAGGACCGGCTCTGATACCATTTGTAACAACCTGCTCCCTCCCATGTTGATATTGTTTGTTTTGGGTCCAATAGGCCTTCACAACAAAGGTTTAAAATGTCACAAAATATTGACAATATTGCGCTGAAATTTCACGTATCGGAGGGTGCCAATACGATAACTAATGAGGATATTTCAATTCACGGAAATTTTGGAAATTTTCATCATTTTCGATTTTCTCGACGCCACATCCTGTTTTTCCTTCAAAAATTATAAGCCAATGGACATGTGGGCCTGAGAATAAAAAACACAGCCCAAGCCAAGGCAACTCAACCTAATTACCACGTGACTTCAATTTGAAGTGTTGTTTATTAAATGCATGCTTTTTTTTCTTTATATATTCGATGTGGGATTCCTTGGTAAAGAGAAGAAAAAACATTAAAGCACAACTAAGACATGAGAGAGGATTGAACCTGGTCCTCTGGTGTAAGATGTGATTCCCTTTACCATTGGACCAAATTTGCTACATGTTTACGAAGACACATACAATAATAATAATAATAAATAAATACACACACACACACACACACACACACATATATATTATTTATTTATTAGGATATATCTTTTATGTGCATATTATAGATTAACTAAAATAAAATTATTGTAAATAATTAATTTTAATTATTTTAATGTATCTTTTGTATAATAATTAATAACTAAATACAAGATAAATACAAATTTATAAATAAAATTATCAATAATTTAAAATAAAAAATAGTTATACATATATAATAATTTCTTTTATATCCTTCAACATATTCAAATTAAATATATTATAATATTTAATACACGCACACACACACATATATATATTATTTATTTATTAGGATATATCTTTTATGTGCATATTATAAATTAACTAAAATAAAATTACTGTAAATAATTTATTTTAATAATTTTAATATATCTTTTGTATAATAATTAATAACTAAATACAAGATAAATACAATTTATAAATAAAATTATCAATAATTTAAAATAAAAAATAGTTATACATATATAATAATTTCTTTTATATCCTTCAACATATTCAAATTAAATATATTATAATATTTAATATTAATTGTGTTTTCAAATCCTATATCTTATCACAGATGTCACAAAATATATTATACATATATTATTTCAAAAACCAATTTAAATACGTATATTATTTCTTATTTGATCATTTTCCTCAACATTTTTATGAATTTTGATTGATTTTCATCCACCGATATGTTTTGTCAAAGTTTTCGTCGATATTTCCCAATATATCTAGGCATATCTATAAAATCCAACTACCAATATATCCGTAAAAACTGATATTTTCATTCTTTCTCACTACTTTAAAATAAGTTTACATGGTTAAGAGGAGCTCGTACATATAGTGCTAGGAACTTTCTCCCTTATTAGATATGAAATATCACAATCAACCTCCCATCCTCATGCAAATACGACGAAGATTGTGATATCCCACATCGAATAAGGGAAGAACTTACTAGCACTATATATGTATTGGATCCTCTTAATTATGTAGATGTGTTTTAAAGACGTGAGAGCCTATTAGGCTTGAAGCATGTAATATCTACATGGAAGGGAGCAAGTCGTTACATAAATAGAATTAGAAACTTGCTTTAGAGAGGGATTTTCTTTGGAGATGTGAAATTATGCAGATATACAGGGAAGAGTTGGAGGGTGGTGATCTTTTGTAGGAAAAGAGGGTTTTGGAGTAGGGTTGAGGAAGGTGATAAGCAAAGATTGGGTTGTTTCTAAGGCTTGCACCAAATTTACTAAAAGCAATGAAAGGAAAATCAAATTTGCTAGGATACTTGGCATAGGGATTCACCTTTGAAAGACTTGTATTCTTCTCTTTGCTCTTTCATAGCTTCTAAGAATGCATGGGTAGTTGATGCTCAGGAGGTAGAGAGAGGGCAAGGGTTTTGAAACCTTCATTGCTTAAGCCATTTCCAAGATTGGGAATTGGATAGGGCTAAGTTTTTGCTTAGGTGGCTTCATGAGATGAGAAGGCTCAGTGGAAATGAGGATAGGTTGGTTTGGGAGGCTAACAAGAACACAAACTTTTCAATTAAATCATTCTATTTTGATTTGGTGTTGGACTAAGGGTGGCTTTCCCCTCAAAAGAAGTGTGTTGCCTCTTAGGCTCCTCTAGAGGCGGGATTCTTTGCATGGGAGGCAGCTTGGGTTCTTGACGTTAGATCAACTTAAAAAGAAGAGGATGGATTTTTGAGAATCGTTGTTGCATGTGTAAAGTGAAGAAACATGAGCTAACCATCTGCTCATGTGTTTTGGGAAAGTAAGAGGGTTGTGGCATCTCCTGTTCTCTTTTAGGATCTCTTGGATACATCCTTCTTCGATAAAAGAGTTGTTATTGGGATGACATGAGAATTTTGTAGGGAAGAAGCAAAGAAAAGCATGGAAGATGACTCCTTTATGTCTGTCTTAGACAATTTGGCAGGAACGTAACAAAAGAATTTTTGAAGGAGTGGAGGGGTTAGACATATTTCTAAAAAATTCCTTCATTTGCAACATGTTCTATTTGTCTCATCAGTCTCTTTAAGCTGATCATTTTTTCTTTTTTAGATTTATTGATTGGTTAGGTTCAAAATGATGGGTGGATGTAACTTGGAGTTGTTTTTGTCTCCTCTCCTTTTAGCACCCCTTTGTATATCCCCAGTGTAATTAGTGTATGCCATCTTTTTTAATAGGCACTCTCTAATTAATTATTATCTTGCTTATCAAAACTATCTCTTTGTTTTAAAGCCTAGTGTATAAGTATAAAACAGGAAGGTTACTACCCAATTGATACAATTTTCAATTATTTTGGTCCACATGATATTTTTGTATGAACTGCTACTTATTGATATAACATTACTGAAAGAATATTTAATAACATCATAATAATTGATAAAAATTTTAACCATTCCAGTCCAATTGACATTTTATGTCTCTTTGTACTTGTTGATATGATATTACTAAAAGAATGTTTAAAGATTATAATAAAGGTGTAATGACAAACTTATGAAATAAATAGTTCTTTCAAACTTTAATTTTTTTACTTACCAAATGGTTAATTAAATTCTGCACTTAAATATTGTATGCATCAATAGATTTTTCACTACTGCAAATTTAGCATAATGGCCTCCTGTCATTTACAGTTCCATGCTAAAGTTTTCAGTGCATAACTTTCAGTTTCATCAAACACTCTGTGTAAGCTGCTTTCTACTGACAGTACATGCAGGAATGAGTCACTTGCAGCCTATCATAAACCAGGCTAAGAACCCCTTTAATCTACCAAACGTGTTTGTTTTCCTGATACAGCACTAGTACTAGGTTAAGCTAAAAAACACTTAGATCTACCAAGTCAGTTTGTTTTCCTGATCCAGGACTACCACTAGGTTGGAATGTGAGTTTGAATTAGACAGATCTCTGCCTTGTCCCTGGACCTCATAAATTGCAGAGAGGGATTTGCTTATTCCCATATGCTTGCAAGCCAGGATTTGCTTAGTGCTTTTTCATGCATACTGTATGGCAATGCTGAGGTGTTGGGACAGATCATGGAGACAGAATCATCTCACAACCAATCCACCATCTAAAAAGGAGGCAACACCTAAATCATTGTCTAAAAGGATAGATTAAAATTTTAAACTCATCTTAGCTACAAAAGAATTATATGAGGGCCTGTCATGGTGATTTGACAAATCAAATAAAAGGCAAAAGTAATTCTGTTGAAATTGGTTCTCAAACCTTAGCTTGAAAATGTCAGAAGGGATTTCCTAATCCAAGATATAGAAGCTGGCTTGAAATATCAACCATGCTTTCCTGGATTGCCCATTATTTCCTTTCATGCTGGGAAATGCTAAAATCTCAAATCCTGAAATCAAAAAGACAACAGAGGGGCTTACTAGCCATAAATTTTTGAAGAACAATACTCAAACCAATGCAAGAAATAATCTATCCTCAAGGAAGACAGTCAGAAGTTCACTTGCATTTTAGATGCAGAGCATTCAAGTCCAAGAGATTTTAATGTGTTAAATTACTAAAGAAACAAAAAGGAAGAAGAAAGAAAGAGAAAACAAACATAAATCCAAACAAAATAGTGAAACCAAAAGTGAAAGGTTCATAGAAAACCAGTGAATGATTAATCAAAAAAATCATCACCATAAAAGATTTTCCAGAGGCAAGGCCAACTACTTTGCCCATTAAAAAAAAAAAAGCATCAACCACGTTGGGCCCTTCTATTCCAGCTGAAAAGACTGGGATGAAGAAGGGGTTTCTATTCAATCTGTTAAAAAAAATAAAAGAATAAAAGAATAAAATTTTGAAACCTCTTTCTAAAAGCTTTCTGTAAACATCTCATTCCCAGCTCTTGTGAAAAGAGCTTGTTGGTTTGAAATTTCTTTTACTTTAAAGTACTTCCATGTGTAACCAAACTCGGAGTAAAGCTCTCTAACAGCCAGAAAGAGCTTTAAGTCAATCAAAAAGCTGCAATGAGGCCCCACATCAGTCACAAGGATAGCCCACAATCGATAAATAATGGTACCAGTTCAGCTTGATCAAGAACTTCAGCATCTTTTTTTTTTTTATAGGAAACGATAACGGAATATATTGATAAAAAGAAGGTACAATTAGAAGGATGAGAAATCCTCCCACCAAAGAAAAACAAGATTACAAGTAATCAAATATAAGAAATACAACGAGAAAAAGACTAACGGCCTATTTACACACGGCTAACCAATCAAGTTGTAACACGTTAAGAGGTATCCCCTTAAAAACCTTAGAACAAAAAGCCCATAGAGAAGCCAAAAAACGAATAGAATCCCAAAGATACCCTAAATTCCTTGTTTTATCCTCAAAAATCCTTACATTCCTTTCCCGCCACACCACCCACATTAACGCGATGCACGCGTCTTGCCATAAAACAACCCCTCTCTTAGAAGATCCGAAACCTTTAAAATTAGTAAAAAACATGTCAGATATGCTCCTTGGGGAAACCCAATCCATCTTTGCTAACTGAAATAATCTGTGCCACAACCCCTTGGTCAAAGAGCAATGGAGGAAAAGGTGATCTACTGTTTCTCCATGCTTCATGCACAACTTACATATGTCGGGACTAAGTGCTTTGTGGGGTCTCCTCAATTGTAGCAAGTCATTAGTATTAACCTTCTTGTGCGCCACCAACCAGACAAAGGACTTGACTTTGAAAGGGACTTGAGAATTCCAGACAAACTTAGTAGGGAACACTGAAGGCGACTCAGAATATTGGGATAAGGCCAGAAAGAAAGATTTGACTGTGAAAAGACCTGAAGGAGATAAGGACCATGATCTCTTATCTGGAACCGAAAGAGATATGTGTATACGATCAAGAGACCGCATAAGGCTTTCTAAATCTTCTATCTCAGGATCAGTAAGATTTCGGCGAAAATTGAAATTCCAAGAGAACGGACGGGAATATCCGAGAATTGATGAAATAGGAGCATTTTTATCCGTGACTACGCTAAGTAATCTTGGATATTGTATTCCCAAAGGTTGATCCCCCTACCACAAGTCATCCCAGAACCGAATTCTATCCCCGTCCCCTACCACAAACCGAGTAAATTTGGAAAACTCTTGGAAGACTAGTGCAATGGCCTTCCAAGGACAACGATGAGACCATCTAACAATATTGTTGACATCCCAGCCATTGGAGTGAGATCCATAAATGCTTAAGATAACCTGATGCCACAGAGCTGAACCCTCCCTAGGATATCTCCACAACCACTTCCCTAAAAGAGCGACATTCCTCATAGAAATCTTTCCGAAACCCAAACCCCCTCTCGACTTCGGTTTGCACACAACATCCCAATTAACCAAATGGTCTCTCTTGCTTTCCCCTACACCTGACCATAGAAATTCTCTTTGCATTCTCTCAATTTTTGTTGCCACAGAGGCGGGAATCTTAAAAAGGGAGAGAAAGTAACATGGCATATGGGTTAGACAAGATTGAATGAGAGTTATCCTACCTCCAAAAGATAAATACGCCTTCTGCCACCCATCTAATCTCCTTGATATCCTCTCAATCACAGGATCCCAAAAGCCACTCGCCTTAGGATTCCCTCCCAGAGGAAGACCTAGGTAAAGTATAGGCCACCCAGAAGCCTTACAGTCAAGCATCTCGGCCAGCCTAGAAAGGTGATTCTATTCAATATTAATGCCATAGATGTTGCTTTTGTCAAGATTAACTTTCAAACCGGAAATATGTCCAAACACTAGCAGAACATTCTTAAGCGTCATCATATCCTCTTCTCGAGTACTGGAGAAGAAAATGGTATCATAAGAACTTCAGCATCTTAATAATTATGAAGAGAAAAGACCCCAGGCTTTCATTTACCTCTGGCTGTTTCCCATGAGAACATGACAGGAAGTACTTTACTTTATCAATATGAGATTGGTTATGGTGATCAATATGCTTCTTTTCAAGTGGTACAAAAATATTCGAGATGTGAATAGCATAAGGAATTAGAAGGGGTCAAGTACTTCTTATCATAGTCACAAAGTAAGGGTATGCAGCCTTGACAATGTTGCAGCACAAGGCTGGGGGTGCAAAGCCTGAAGGAAAATAATACATATAAAAATAGATTTTAAGCTGACAACCTTGTACAGAATCAAGCTCCAAGATTTCAATTGGGAAGAGAAAACTAAAAGGAAACCATAGTGGATGCTGACAAACATCAAAAATCAAAACCATTGCGACAAGAGAACATAAAAACATAACAAGCCAAAAGTCTGTAAACTAAAATAAAATATAAGAGAATAAATAAAAAGAAACAACACTCAATACCTTAAAATTTAGTACTGCAAAAGAAGTAGAGCATCTCTATCACCATCTTCAAGAAGTAAATGTGCATCTGTGGAAGAGCAAAATAGCAAAGCACAAAGAGAGGGAAAAATCAGTTGGTCAATCTCCACAAACATAACCAAAAAATAAATGCAACAGCATATAGATATTTATTAGGGAGATACCTCAGAAGAGATACAAGCAAAACCCAGAAAATCTAGCACCAAAAGAATAGAAAAAAAAATTGGAAGTCCAAGGAACCACTAATTTTGTGAAGCAGCAACTCTTACATTTTGTTTTTCACTAACTAGCATTTTGATGATCAAGATATATGAACTAGCCATCCAGCACAGCAATGACCAAGTGACACCATAGCTAGGAAAAGTTTTTGACAAACCAAGTGCAATCAAACAATCATAATCATTTGTATTATCATGATCAAGATGGGTCTTCAACCAAAAGTTCTATGGTACTCCCTCCATTGGAAGGTCAAAGCATCATAAGGAGCAATATTTCCAAGATTAAAAATGGTTTAAGGGGGAAAAAATTCAGCATATAAAAGAATATAAAACAATATTTCCAAGCATATTTCTTGTTCATCGAAAGTTCCTTTCACTTCAAAGCTTGATCTTAGAGAGTATAAAGTGGAAAACAGCCTGCACCTAAAGTCTTAGGGGAAAACCTGGGATCTAATCCAACCTCCATGTAGTTGTATGTGAGTGTGGAGTGGGGTTTGTCATAGGGAGGGCTAGCCCACTATTACCCTTGGCCCAATAAAATATCTTAGAGAATAACACAAAACCACTGAAAGTGCTGCATTCATCTTTTCTTACTACTACTTATTTCATTTTTCTAGTTTCACAACTGCATGCATTAGGAAAAATAGAAAATAAAATAAATATCCCAAATTTAAAAGCTATTAAAAAAATGAATTAATCAAATAGCAAATGGTTTAGTTTCCTCAGCAAGGTATCAAGTTGTCTCATCTCACCAAGGTAGATTGACTAAGAGGAATCGTTGCTTCCTTTGTAAGCCAGAAATTCCTTAGAACAAGATCACTAGCCATTGCAAGTGCCAGCCAAAGACAAATAAGGTCAATTGGAACTCCATTGATCACGTTAAACCCTGAAAACATATTCGTTCCTTTGGATGAATGTACCAAGGCTCAGCAAAATTCTGAAACCATGTTGTGGAAATTAATCCTAGTACTTTTCGTGAAGATCACCAGAAATTAACAAATATTTCTATGGGAAGATCATCAACACTCCACAACATTACGTTGCTCCTTTGTATCCCTTGGTCAAAATCTTCTTTGGAAAATTATTACCCCTTAGCAGATAGATTAACCTTCTTCATCGAGGGCAAGCAAGGGAACATAGCCTGCCATCTTGAGCTTCTTGCTTAATTCATCCAACACTGAGTAAATCTCTTCTGATCTAGGGTGCATTTTGTCAGCAACAACAAACTCATGAACAACATCCCCAATCTCAATCATGCTACATCCACGTGACTTACAAATCCCCTTTTCCACCATCATCTCTCTAACTGCTTTAACCCTATCGAATATTTGAGCTGATGCATATAAATTTGCCAAGATCACATATGATCCACCATCCATTGCATTCAATTTGATCATATGGTGAGCTGCCCACTCACCAATCTCAATGTTGCCATGGATGCTGCAAGCACTTAGTAATGCTCCCCACACAACCACATTTGGTTCAACAACCATCATCTTGATAAGCTCCCTTGCTTCTTGTAGAAGCCCTGCACGGCCAAGAAGATCAACCATACACCCATAATGCTCAACCCTTGGTGGAATCTTATAATACTTCAGCATCAGATCAAAGTACTGTTTACCATTTCCAACCAATCCTGAATGAGCGCAAGCATGTAAGACAGCAAGGAATGTGATGGAATCAGGTCTAGCCCCTGATTCCCTCATCTCACCGAAGAGCTCTATTGCAGATTCAGCCTGCCCATGCGAAGCATATCCAGAAAGAATAGCATTCCATGTGGCAACATTTCTTTCATTCATCTGATCAAACACCTCCCTTGCTGCTCCAATGAAACCACATTTTGCATACATGTCTATCAAAGCAGTCCCAATAAAGACATCCCAGATCCCCTTCTTCTCAGCAAATCTATGGACCCAGTTTCCAAGATTAAAAGCCCCCATTTGAGCACAAGCAGACAGAACACCTGAGACCGTGAACCTATCAGGTTTAAGATTTGAAAGATGCATTTCTCTTAAAAGCTCAATCACTTCATTCAGAGATCCAATTTGACAATACCCACAAATCAACGAATTCCATACCACAGTGTTCTTCTCTGGTATTTCATCAAATAATTTCCTTGCACCATCCAAATAGCCACATTTCACATACAAATTAATCAATGCAGCTTCTAATTTCACTCCTTCCCTTAAAACCATATCCTTCATCATATAACCATGGATCGCTCTCCCTAATTTCAAATTCTTTGATTCTATACAGGCTACTATCAACCCCATCATTGTCCCTTCATTGGGTCTAACCTCTTTCACTTCCACCATCTCTTTAAAAACCCCAAAAGCATCTAAAACCATTCCTTGTCGGGCATAACCCGTTATCAAAGCATTCCAAAACACAACATCTTTCGCATCAAATTCATCAAACACCTGCTGTGCATTGCCAATTTCACCACAAACCATATAGAAATTAAGCAAAGAGCTCTGCAGAAATCCATCCAACTCATAACCAATTCTAACAATCACCCCATGGACTTCCTTACCTTTTTCTACGGCAAATTGACTAGCACAAGCTTTAAACACAAATGGGTATGTGTACTTATCACCTAAAATATTTTGACATGCCCTCATTTTGTTATAAATTGATATTGCTACACATGGTGTTTGGGATGATGAATAGGCCCTGATCATTGCATTATAGATGAAACCATCGGGTTCTTGTGTTTGATTAAATACTTGTGTTGCATAATCAAGACATGCATGAGATAAGAAGGAATTGATGATTTTGGTGATTATAAATTGGGTATAGGAGAGGCTAGAGATGATGGATTTGGCATGGATTTGCTTCAGTTGTTGAAGATTTGTGCATGTTTCTATGAGAGCCAATACCGATTTAGGGGTTTGTATCGTCATCAAAAGATCAATGGAGAGGGGTTGTCATGGTCGCGCTGTTTGAATGCTAAGAAAGCTGAGGAAAAAAATAATAAGGAAGAAATAATTTTTTAAAATAAACATTATAAATATATTTTTCATTAGCATTTAAAGAATTTTAACAATGAATTATAATATTTTAAAATTTTACATAAATTTTATCCACTTTAAATTATTAAATTATAAGAAATAAATGTAAAATTATTTTTTAAAATAAACAACGTAATAATAAATTGTTTACATAATAAAAAAATTATGTATTTTTTAAAAAGATGATAATATTTCACTAAAATTATAAAAAATAGTTATTAATATTTTAATAAATTTATAAATTATATTCATTTGTTAAAATGAATAATAATATTTTGATAAATAACAAATATTAATAATATTATATTTAAAATAATTATAAGAATTAATATAATTCAATTTTAAAATACACAAATAACCAACTTTTTTTCACCATAACGTATAAATTAACTTTTCAATTTTTATCATGATCGTCTAGATAAATTTGTCCTCAATTCTCGTAATAATTGATATGATAATTAGGTTTCATATTATTCTTAAAAATCATTATAATGATTAATGATTTAAATGCATTAAGTCTTGTTTAATTTAAAGTTCATTTGTTTAATGAGAAACTTTGAAAAAATATAATCATGTGCGGCAGAAAAACTAGCATTTTAAACCAATTTTGATACAAGAAATTCTTGTATTTATTGACTTAATTTTTGCCCTCCAAATTATTTTTAATATTAATATACTTGTTAATGAATTCAAAACATTAAGTCTCATTTAATTTTGTTAGCCAGATGAGAATTAAAAAGGAAATCAATTAGAAATAAAAGATAAACACATGTAAGTGTTTAAACGCGTTAATAAGTCTTGTTTGATTTAAAGTTTCTCTATTAAAAGACTTTGAAAAAATATAATTATGTGTGGAAAAGAAACTTAATCATTCTAGACCCATTTTGATATGAGAAATTCTAGTATTAATTAACTTAATTTTTATCTTGTAATTTACTTTTAAAAATTAATAAAGTTGATTTCAAAGACATTAAGTCTCGGAGTAAGAGTTTGTTTGCCTTGTGAGAAAATTTTAAAAAGTTCTGGAAAGTCAAATAAAAATGAAAGATAAATGTATGTAAGTGTGTATTAGTCTTTATTTAAGCATGTGCTATCCAATATTCAAATATATACCATTCCCATTATTGAATAAATGCTAAAATAAAATAAAATAAATTAATGTTCTTATTAGCCAAAAGGACTCTAAATCATGCTTTGGGTCATATACCAGTCTAAAAATTTTTTAAATATTTTAGAACTCAAAAATTGAACAAATTAATATCAAAATGAAATTGATTTCTTATTCTGGTTATCTATTCCAATGTTCGAAATATGACGAGAGATAGATTGTAAGGCATTAGCAGCACTTCACTGCTCAATTCGGCCTGGGATTACAATCCTAATGAAGAGAAATATGATGTTGATGAGGGAGCACATGGCCTGGCCTCCTTAGCATCACCACATATGATAATCACCAGCTACACTGCCCAAATAAAAGACTATGTTAACTCTACCAAGGCTTTCTACTTGGAATCATATTGACTGTGTTAGAAAGTAAGACAACCAATTCATAATACAACACAAAAATTCAGATACGAATCGCAGTGCTAAACGAGTGAAGCAATTTATTTCACAACAATGCCAACAATGTGGATTTACAAGCACACAAAAACCCTCACTACAACTGAATTCTCAATGGATTTTCCCCTTTTTCTTTTTTTTTTCTTTTCCTCTTTTCATCTGGTTTTGAAGAGAGCAATAACATTGATCTCTGGCAAGGAACTCAGCATGCAGCAATAATCGCGCTGCTGATGCTGTGGCAAAAAATGTTGGCGTTTTGTTCTACTTGAAGCAGCTTCCCTCCGATTCAAAAGGGATCAAAGGTGCCACCAAATAATGTTATGCTGTCCCGATCACACGGACATGAAATGGGGGGCCACGGCAAAAGATAGGCTCATTTGATGAAATGCTTCTTGCGCGAGCCCTGAGGATGTCATTGGGATCATCTATCACTGCAGCAGCTACCAGTGTGTACTCACCCGGGACCAGGAAATAAAGGGAGAAAGAATGTTTAACTTCCTGAAGTGGAGGAACCTCCATGGTGACTCCACTTAAAACACCTAACCATGAATTACAGTAAGAATAGAATAAGGCAAGCCATAATAATAATTTTAAATGGTTGTATCATGCAATAGTATTTTGTTACTACTCATTTAAGTGCCAAAAGGAATAGTTGCATACTGTAAAAGAATTGATGAGACACTCTTCAGATTGGCCTATAAAAGTAGTCCTTAAATGTTTCTTTTGAAACAAAATTCATGTACTGGGAATCTCTATCCTACAAATGGGGAAAAGCTTACAAAACTGATATAAAGAGGCTATGGAAAGGGGGAAATGATGTCCACTGAAAGAAAAAGAGTTATAAAAATAAAAATAAACACAAATAAAGAAAGGAAGAGAAAACCACAACTTAGAAACTTACCAGCCCATAAGACAGTTGCCTTGTCACCCTCAACACAATTTGCTCCGGCTACGTCTCTGCATCTAATGCTAAAACGCATCTTGATCATTTCCATGGTGTTATTGCGAACCAGAACTTCCATAGGGGTCATGTCATGTGCCAGTACAGACCCTTTAGATGTGGAAGGAACTTGAACATTGGACTCCTTTGGTGAATCAAGTTTTGCAGCATGTCCAGCACCACTTTTAGAAAGCTTGAAGCCAAACGTTAATGGATCTGGGAGCAGTATGTCCATAACAGATGTCTGAAGGGCTGCCTGTATCGCATCTTTAATATTTAATTCTCCTGAGCTGTTCCGCCCAGATTGCCACCTCAGCTTTATTCTAGAAATCAAGTTCTTAATAGAAGCATTTAATTCAGCCTTGGAAGTCTTATCAGAAAAGCTCAAAGTTCTACCACTGGAAGTCCCATCTGCCTGAGAATCCTTCACAAAGAAAGAACCATCAAGAACAGGCAACTTAAAATGCTCCAGGGGTATTAATACCCTGGCAGAGTAGTCTCTATCAATTCTTGTTTTAGGATAACCCAATTCAGCAGCATCTTGATCAACAGAAGGGTTATCCACATCACTAGAGTTTTCCAGCTGGACAGAGACACTAATCTCAAATACAACATCTGTTGGATTAGACAACTCAAGTTCAAGAAACCGCAGTCCCCAACTTCCTCTGAAAGGATCAATCTTTACCAGTCCATCTGCCTTACTTTCAGAAATAGTAACTTCTTCAGTAGAGCCATTGTCCAGGCGAACTGGTTTAGGAAGGTTTTCACCAATATGTGCAGGAATTTCCATCGAAAGCAAACGAGCCTTCACAAGAGACAAGCCCTGCAAAACACAGATGTGCAAGGGAACAACCAGACGTCTGCCTGGGGGCACAGAAGAGCCATTTTCTGGCGGTTCTCCAGGATTTGTCAGTGGCCCTGATAAGGCAAAATGGATTTAGCAAGGAACACATCTACTTAAGAGCTTCCAGTTACAAAAGTAGTTAGTAGTTCATGTCATATAATTTAGGAACAAGTGGTACTTCAAGAGCTACAATTAACAACAAAGATAATGCAACGAAATCTTTAAAATTTTATCAGAACACGGACATGCCTGAACCCTTTGAGCCTTAAGTCCAACACAGATGAGGCTCATGTTCATGCTCCATAGAGAGTAAAGAAGCCAAGCAAAACTGATGAGCAATTGCTTCAAAGCTGAAGAACCCAATACAATCTAAGCTTTGATCAGCACTCAGAGACATTGTAGACTTGGCTAGCTATGAAGATGTGGGTATCATACTCAGCCTAATAGGTTGAGCTTAGATGTTAGCCTACTTTTGTAGCCAGGGTTGGGCATCTCTAGCCAATCAATGTCACCAAACTCCATCTAGATTCCTAGCACTACAAAACTTGCATTTCATATATTCTGTTTTGGTACTTGTTCCAAGTCCCCAATTCTAGTTTGAGGTTTAAAAAATTAAGGTAGTTCAAGCTAATTTTTGGGGTGAAGGGCTCCCCCTCTATATCATTCTCCATGCTAAAATCAGCTTGATTATTCTTATCATAATCATTAACCCAATTGATTAGTACTTCCAGAGCAAACACCTCTAACAATAACTTTATGACTACACAAACAGAAGATAACTAATCTGAGAGTGATCTCAAACAGGAGATGGGACTATCTCCCAGATTAGGCACAAACACATGCTGTGTACAGTGATATGCTTGAGAAAACTAAATATGCTTCAACCTATTTTTTACTTCAACAACTGTACTCCTCGATCTCATTGAATCAAATTCACAAAATCAGGAAATAACACAGATAAGAACTATTAGTAGCTGATATAATATAATGCTAGTCACTCAAAATGATGGTTTCTTAATCCTTTAGGAAGTCTACAGAAATCATACAGAATGATTATAGTAGTCTTGACAAGCCTTATGTTGAACCTTCCAACGAGCCAGAATCTTTCCAGATTTAAAATAGCATGGATTGGTTCTCAAGCCCATTTGACCCAAGTATTTCTGACTACTAATTATTTTGAAATATATTAACATTTTTTATGATCTATAAGCAAATGTATCAGAAAACCCCAAAGGAGATGCAACACCACCTGAAAGTGAATTATACTTGTTAAACACAAAGAAGAGAGAAAAAAAGAGGGAAAATAAAATCCAACCACTCCAACTTAAAATCAAGATAATACCCACTCTTGAAAGAATACACTCGAACCACAACAGCAAGGACCTTAGGAAAACTTGTTTCAACTGATGGACAGGTAAATGGTAACTCTACCCCTTCAAAACTCCAAATGCAGCCTTCATTCCACAAGCACAAAATCAAGTATGAGGGGTTTTCTCGAAACCTTACTTCTCCTCACTACTGTCTAAGCCAATCCTCAATCAACTCCACCACCAAGGTAGGGAGTATCCAAGTCACCCCAAAAAGCACAAAGAAAAATGATCAAAAACATCAAACCAACAGATAGTGTAAGAGACATCAGTTAACTGTTTTTTCTTCTTCTTTTTTTTTTTTTTTTTTGCCTCTCTGTACTAACTGGTAAATGCTCAGAATCCTTTCCTTTGACTGATCCAAGCAAAGAAAGCCAAAAAAGCCACAAAAGCCACCTTAGAAGGAGCCAAAAAACCAAAATCCAACCTCCTAGAAATTCATCCCCTTCTCTACCAAGCAATTGCTTATAGATGTACTTCACATTATTCTATTATCATTTTTATATTGTCAATCTAAATAGGTTGACAGAAAACGCATGCATGGATAGGCCCAAATTTGACATGATTCAAACAATCTAAATTTGATTCCACCACAACAGGCCATAACAAGATCTATTGCTAACCCTAGATCAAGTTGTTGCTCTTAAGAATGATGAGTGATGAATCTAAATTTTTGCTTGGGAGCCATAACATGAAAAGAATAAAAGGATTCTCAGCTTTTTCCTCATCTTGGAAGCTGAAAAACTAACTTAGAGATCCCATTAAACTTAAAAATAAAAAAAAATAAAAATAAAATAAATAAATAAAAAAAGATAATAGCAAGCAAATGTTTACTATGATTATGGTTAAATACCTGTATAATGGATCAACAGTATGGGGCTCATTCCATCCTTGGATTGCCTCCCAGTGCTTCCAGAGGCACTCTTGCCAGCAGCATTATCAGGGTCCACCAGGCCAAGTTGCCAGGCTTTTAAGGTTACTGGCAATGTCACTTCTGCACCAGGCTTTAAAGGAAGGACAGACTTTAAGGTTTCATATGCAACTGAAATAACGGCATCTTGGTTTTTTCCAGACAATGAAATGTGTGCCTGCTCAACTGGAACTGTACCTGCATTAGCTAGACTTATCCATACATCACGAATTTCACCTTCATATAAAATAACAGCACCAACACCACCTACAATGCGTGACACAAGCAATGGCAATGGGGGCACTACAGAAATCTGTGGAACAGATACATTTCTTAACTTTGCTGACCCACAGCAACGGAAAGGATCAGAAAGCACAAGTCCTTGTGCAGCTCCATGAAGCAGATTGTCAACATCCTTGAAAAGGTGTTCAGTAATGACACCAAAACAATGAACAGTGCACCCAGGAATTGTCACGTGTCCCACAGAAGTTGGAATGCCTGATAAGGTGATCACTTTTGACGAATTAGGTGGGAGATTAACCCTAATGGGAAAAGCATCAAAATTTCCTGAATGCACTGAGAGATATATACTCTCAACCATCAAGTCAAATCCACAAGGATTTGCCAACTCAACCAACACCTGGACTGGTTCTCCAACAATCCAAATCAGCTCCTGCTTACTGGTATCATTTGGCTCTCCTTTGCTGAATGGTGTATAAATAAAAGGCCCGGAAGGAGCAGATCCAGCCCACCAATCTTCTCTTGCTGGATTGCGTTTTACAATGTCCATTTGTGAGGGCTGGAGAGGAAAAGAATGCAGCCTGGAAACAATTAAGGAGATAAATGAAGCAAAAAGTAAAGGCACTGAATCCTCAGTTTGACATGACTATAATGAAGGGCCCTTAGCCACAGGGAAACAATTTTTGCATGAAAGTGAACACTATTCATATATTCTCAACCTTGTAAATTTACGATTCTGGAGCTCAAATTTTGGAAGGTCTTAAGAAAAAGGGAACAGTGTTCCAGAAGGTATCTCCAGCAGCAGTCAGCAACTTAAATTAAGAATATCAAGAAATTCTAGCATCATCAAGCAAGTTAGATCAACTCTCAGGTAAAAGAACGTGAATATTCTTTACTAGTGAATTGCAAAATACCTTATAAAAGGCAAGGCAGGATCAGCACACCGGGTTCCTGAAGGCAGCCTCTCTGATGAATTTTTAAGTGCAGTAGCAAGGCCATTTTGACCAGCAGGTGTAATTAGAGGGTAATAACATCTAAGTAGGCGAGCTGCTGCACTCCATGCAGCAAGAGGATCTCCAGCACGCACAGAAGACATTAGTATCTCTCTTAGAACGACCATCTGCAGGGTGCTCCATTGAGACTCAAATAATGAGACTACTGAGTGGTGATGCATTTTCCCACCATCAGCATAACTTGGTCCAATTTCCTTTCATAAAGAACGAGGACAACGAGAACAAAAGACTACATTCAGAATTTGTGATTTATACTCCACATCTTATTGGATGCTTTACATGTAAGAAGAATTATGTTTCATACCATCAACATCTTCAGACAAAAATAAACGACTAAATAACTATGGCTGAATGCAAATCACAGTAAATTGGCCATCAGTCAACCATTTAAAAAGAAGTTTAAAAAAAAAAAGAGACTGACCAATCATAAGCCAATAGAGCAAGATAGCTGAGATGATAAGTCCTCCAAAACATGTGACAGCACAACCTTTTCTTTTTTTTTTTTTCTTTTTTTCTTTTTTCTTTGTAATTTAGTTTTCTTAAATAGGACAAGAGAGAATTAAGAAATAATCTCAAGTGAACTAACAACAACTGAGGACAGGACTATAAAAACAGCATTGATCATCAACTAAATCATAAATAAGTTCTTCGACTTTTTATCTTTAATGTATTTACATTTTTGGGGCAGGGGGGAAATTCAAGATAATAACTTCAAATGGTCTCCATTGAAATGAGTTTGGAAATCACAAGGGACAACATGAAAAATAGATTTAAAAAAAATTATTCTGCTCATGCACCAGCCCAAAAGAAGGAATTTAAGGTTGTGGATACACTCCTTGCTTGCTGAGATGAAAAGAAAAATGGTGTCAACTGCAAACAGTAAATTAGAAACTCTCATTCTATCCCTCCCAAACCTGAAGCCCTCAACACCACATTCCTCAGCTCTAGAAACCAGACATAAGCACATCTACTATTATAGTAAATGGGAATGAGGAAAGAAGATTGCCCTAATGGATTCCTCTAGAATCTCCAAACCATCCTTTGACATTCCCATTAACAAGTACCACAAAACAAAGCAAAGTAGAATGTCTTTGCTTTCCTTGTCCATAATATCAACAATCTGCATGTGTGCACACCCATGTCCACCCAGATGCATACCTCGATAGATAAGCAAACTCCAATAAGAAAACTACAGGTTTGCATAACCCTAGTAACACATGACGTATACCAGATGCATCCAATCACTCATTGAACAAAAAGAGAAGGAAAAGATAGAAAAAAAAAAAAAAAAAAAGCAAAAGCAGCCTCCCTTGTTTACAACTTCAGCCATTAATGAAATCCTAAATATATGTGTTAGATCCCCTTCTTCCATCGTGAAAAAATTAATTTGAGTACCAGTTTACAGGTGAAAGCTCAATGTCCTTATTTGATTTCATCAATTGGTCAGGTTCTTTTTTTCTTTTTTTTTTTGATAGGAAATGACAAAGGAAAAAATGATAGAAAAAAGAAGTACAAGAGAAGGATGAGGAATCCTCCTACCAAAGAAAACTAAACTACAAGAATGCGAAAACAAGAAAATACAAAGTAATAACTCTCTAGACTGGACCAATCCCAAAGGAATTACACGCCGCTAGTCAATCAAGTTGTAACACAATAAGGGGAGTCCCCTTAAAGACCTTGGAACAAAAAGCCCAAAGAGAAGCAAGGAAATGAATAAAATCCCAAAGATTCTTTGAATTCCTTACTTTATCCTCAAAAATCCTCGCATTTCTTTCCCGCCACACAACCCAAATCATAGCTATGCACACAGCTTGCCACAAAATTATCCCTCTCTTAGATAAACCAAAACCATTGTAATTGATGGACAACATGTCGGAAATGCTCCTCAGGGGAACCCAATCCGTCTTGGCTAACTGAAATAATCTGTCATAACCCCATCGTCAAAGAACAATATAGGAAAAGATGATCTACTAATTCATCATGCCTCATGCACAACTTACAAATATCAAGACTAAGAGCTTTGTAGGGTCTTCTCAATTGTAGCAAGTCATTAGTATTTACCTTCTTGTGTGCCACCAACCAAACAAAGGCCTTGACTTTGAAAGGGACTTGAGAATTCCAAACGAACTTAGTATGGAAAACTGGAGGAGAACCAGAACATTAGGATAAGGTAAGAAAAAAAGATTTGACTGTAAAAAGCCCTGACGAAGATAAAGACCAGGATCTCGCATCTGAAATCAAAGATGACAAATGCAAACAATCAAGTGACCGCATGAGGCCTTCTAAATCTTCTATCTCATAATCGGATAGGTTGCGGCGAAAATTAGAGTTCCAAGATAAGGGACAAGTAAATCTGAGAATTGAAGAAATTTGAATATTTTTATCCATGACTACTCTAAATAGTCTTGGATAGTGGGATCCCAAAGGTTGATTCCCCCACCACAAGTCTTCCCAGAACCGAATTCTTTCCCCATCTCCTACCACAAACCGAGTAAACTTGGAAAACTCCTGAAAGACTTGTGCAATAGTCTACCAAGGACAACGATATGACCATTAGACTCTAGTGTTGGCATCCCAACCATTAGAGTGTGATCTATAAATGCTTAAAATAACCTGATGCCATAGAGCTGAACCCTCCCTAGGGTACCTCCACAACCATTTCCCTAAGAGAGCAACATTCTTTAGAGCAATCTTCCCAAATCCCAAACCCCCTTTTGCCTTCGACTTACACACTACATCCTAACTAACAAGATGATCTCTTTTACCTTCCCCAACCCCTGACCATAAAAAATCTCTTTACAATCTCTCAATTTTTGCAGCCACTGAAGCGGGTATCTTAAACAAGGAAAGGAAGTAGCAAGGCATGTGGGTGAGGCAAGATTGGATAAGAGTTATCTTACCTCCAAAAGATAAATAAGCCTTTTGCCACCCATCTAATCTTCTCGAGATCCTCTCAATCACTGGATCCCAAAAGCCACAAGCCTTGGGATTCCCTCCCAAAGGAAGTAAAGGGGGAATAGTTTTTTGTTTTTCCTTCCCTTTTATTTATGCTTTTTGGTGGTCATTGTATACATCGTGTGTATTTTGGTGCACCCCTTTTTGGCACTACAATTTAGGAATTAAAAGACCCTCTCCCACAAATGCACATATGCCTCTCCTTTCAAGTCACCATATTATACACAATGACACTGCCCACCAAGCCTCCTCTTCCCTCCAGCCAAACCCACCCATTCCATCCTGAAAGCGGCCCCACCATCAAATAAGGCATCACCTGATCCACTCCAAAAAGAGCAGAAACCCAACTTTAAGAACCAGATTCGCCAATTTCCCATCACTCTTGGATGTAAACACCAGTTAGGCAGACACCTTCACTTCATCATCAATATATCCACTCCCCCACTTAGCTGCTGTCATGCAATGAAAGCTACTTCCCCCAGAGCATTAGAACCCCAAATTTCCATCTAAGAAAATTTGCTGAGAAAAGTTTCAAATTTTAATCCAAATGTGCTAAAATTGCCAAGTGTACCTCTCAATTAGGTTGGAGTTACAGCCATGGGTGTAACTAGAAACACATAAACAGAAAGTAAATGTCTCAGGCAAATGTAAAATTGAGTTAACATCTGGCACTGATACTCTCAAAAGAAAGAGAAAAAAAAGGGGCAAATGAAAAAAGAAACAAAGACAGGCAATCATGATATGATATAAAAGTTTACAGTTAGCAAGCAGCATAAGTGATCCAGTGTTGACTACCATAACAAATAGTTCATGTCTCAAACACAAAACCAAAAAGCAGTTGCCACATACTAAGAAAACATGTAAATGTGCTTGCGAGCATGATATATGAAAATATATACATGCATAAGTTTTTCACTTCCTTACTAGTGTACTCACAGAGGGAAGAGAATGTTTTGAATCAGATGCTCTACTTTGAACACGATAAGCTTTTGTCGTCATTGCCAAGACTTGCATGGCACTGATAGCAGCCAATCCATTTTCCTGTTGTAAATACAACTGAGCTACCTGCCTTGAGAAAAAGGCAGCTTTCCGGTGATAGCCAAGGGTACCAAATAAACGGGCTATTTCAACATATAATATGAGCCGATCGCTGGCATCAATCAAAGATTTTGCACCATCAGCAGCAGCTGTCAACAATTCTACTACCTCCTTAGCCAACTCACGTCTGTAAAAATAAGTGAAACCTTAATATGAAAACTATTTTCAGGAAGAACAATCATAGAAGAATGGCATATCCAAGAAAAAAAATAATTGTAGAGGAATGCTAAACTCAAAACTCTATATGTTTAAACTTCCCCAGACCTGCACAACCTATATATGTACAATCATGCAGGAAATCCCCAGATCAACAATTTGAAGTCTATTACACAAATATCCAACCTACAACCTATTTACTGAAGTGTTAACCCCATTCACTTCTCGGAGTCCAAACAGAGAGAATGATGAAGGTTTCAAAAACCTTTAAATCCTTAAGTAACTTCAGATGAGTCATTTCAGGCCTCAAAAACTTCCTGAGTTATGTCCTACTGAGTTGTGAATGATGAAAAGGAGCATTGGATGGGTCTTAGCTCCTCAATATTCATAACAGGAAGCAAAAAGGAAAACACATCATTTAGACTGATGGATAACTGGGATTATGGCTTTGATGAGTAAGCATAAATTGATGGATAGCTCCTATTGAAACAAGGGGTATGAGATGAAGTAATAGAGATCTATCTTATCTTGGGAATGCTAGCCTAACTCAAGAGTTCCTAATCAAAACAAGAGCTATAAGACAAAGTAAATAAGATTTTCTCAGTTGTGGAGCCAGAAACTTTGGTTGGGGGGCAAAATTTACCTATATACATTATCATAAATTTGAAAAATAGTTAATGATATTCTCCTTATCATTCAACAAATTAAGTAATTTAGGTATTGATATACATACAGACATACATACACACACACACACACACACACATATATATATGAGTATCAAATTAAATAACCAACTTACTGAAAATATTAGGTCTTTAAAAAAAATCAAAATAATTTTTCAAGAGAATTAAAAAATGGTAAGAAATTTAACTAAACATTCTTCAATATTATTTCATAAGATACTCTTAAAAACTTTTTTAAAATTTTTGTAATTTCTTTCAACTATCTATCATACGGTAATACTTTGATAGCTATTATTGTCTATGATCCAAACTATTTTATTAAGTCATATTATCGTCAATGACTAAAACTAAATAGTAAATAAACTCAAATAATGTGAACAAATTTAAATTTTTCAATGGAAATGGAAGAAAACATACTATCAAAAAATTATTTAATAAATATCAAACACAAAATTATCAAATTTTTAATTTTATCCAAAAAATGAAATTAAGATAGAAAATAAATTAAGATAATGCCAACATGAAAGAAAATTGATAAAGATAGAATAAAAGGAAAAAAAAAAAAAGTAAGGATATTAGGTAAATTTTATAAAATATTTAATTTTCCTTCTATTTTTATTTAACTCTATAAAGTAAATATTTTCTTTTTAATTTTATTTAAAACTTATAAAGTTATTTTTATTTAAATTTTTTTAATCAATGCCATTTAAAATGTAATTTATTTTTTATTTTTCAAAAACTTAAAATTAAATTTATGTTTTCAAGGTTCATTTTAATTTTTTTAAATTCTCTAATTATATATAAGATTTTTTTTTTTTTTGGTGGGGGTGGGGGAATTCGATAGGGCACTATACTAGAAGATAAAATTCTTTTTTTCAATAAACTATTTAAACTAAATTCTCTAGGCTGCTAATAAATCTTTAGAATCCTTTCCTAGGTATCAACAAGTGCATTCGAGTACACTGCTCAAATAAGAGCATATTATTCCAATTTTATCTTACATAGGCTTATAATATAATCGATATTTTTAGCAGATAAAAAAATGTCCGGTAAGTCCTCCTTGTCAGATTTCCTCTTTGCCTTCCTTTTTGAAGTTTCATGCCACTTATCATCATGAAAAATACATAGAGAAAGCACATATAAATTGTTACTATAACCAAATATATTTGTAATACTTGCCAAATATACCTCTCCCCACTCTCCGACTTCAATCCCAAGTTAACAAAACCACAAGAAAATCAGTTTTTGTCCTATTAGGAGATTAAGCTTGACAAGAATTTTACCTGCAAAGAAACCTTGCCAATTTCAAAGTAGCCTCAAGTTCAAAGCTCAAGGGTGAAACTCTGCATACAAAATACATGTTAGGAATCAAATAAAAGTTTATAAGAACAAAAAGTATTCACATATTTTTTTTATTGTATTTGAGCAGAGGTATTCATCAAATTTTCATATAGTTTACATCAACTGATTAAACAAGAAGTTAAACTCAAGAAAAAAAAAATAACAAAAAAGATGTTAAAGCTATTGCTACTTTTCTTAACTGAGCAAGCAAATTAAACTCATTCCCTTACCAGGGCAGGAGAACAGGCACCAAAAACATAAGATTTTCTAAAAATTTCTAAAATTTAGTAAAAGAAATGGATAGACTATGCTGGCAGAAGGCTAACAAGCCTAAAAAGGCATATATGCTAAAAGTTAATTTTCCCCAAGCCTCAATATTGGTAAACCATCTCTCTTCCTCCCCTTATTGTGTTATGCAACCTCTAACCCAATTCAAATCTATCTAAACAGAAATGCATGTTAATAATACAAAACATGTTGTCATCTACTATGGGTCCAAGAGTTCTACTAGTGTAGAAAGACCAGCCAAACAAACCAAATGAATTTCTATTACTGCAATTTTTCATAATGAATGCTGCAGGAGCTTTGCACGGAGGGAAATCTTCTGGTCAGAGTAGGCTATGGTTGTTATACAAAGTTTTGGCTTGATGTGGTGTGGAGAACATCCACTGAAAGACTCCTTTCTAGTTTTGTCTGAGATTGCTTTGCATAGGTAACTGATCTTTGAGATGGGCTGGTGGATCATAGTTACTAGCTCCCTCACTTATAGAGGAGCTTCCATAATAAAGAGTGGGGAATGGTTTTAGGTATGGACTAGTCATAGGTGTTGTTTTTGGTGTTTTTTTATTACCTTGTTGTACCTTGGATGCCTCTTGTGTGCTAGGGTAGCACCCCCTTTGTTTGTCAGGCACCTATTATTACATTTGTTCCTTGTGCATTCAAAAAATAAACAAATAAAGAGTTGGAATGGGGCATGCATTTCTACAGTGTCTACAGTCAGTTGTGGTCAAAGAAGGTTGAGATGAAAAGATATCTGGAAGTTAATAAAGAATGGTACCTTCTTGGTTAATCATTTTACAGCTTTCTGGATCCAATGTGATTGGGATCTTTTCCAGTGAAGGAGATATGGGTTCCTTTGGCACCTGGCAAGATAAGTGTCTTCATTTGAGAGGCCATGTAGAAGAAAATTCTTACAATAGACCAGCTTCTGAAAGGCGAATGGTCTGTTGCTAACTGGTGTGATTCTTGTAAAGGGGATGAGGAGTAAGCTAATCATATCTTCATCCATTGTGAGTTAGCTAGCAGTTTGTAGACATTGTTATTTACTATATTTGGGTTTCCTTGAGTGCTCTGAGGTCAATGAGGGACTTGCTACTAGGGTGGATTTGAAGTTTTGTTCGAAGGAAGCAAAAAAAGGTTCAGACACTGGCTCCTTTGTGCACCATATGCAGCATTTGCAGAGAGTAAAATAGGAGAAGCTTCAAGGCTGAGGAATTTTCAGAAGTGTTAGTGAAAAGCACCTTTTGAAAACCTTTGTTTTCTGAGTTTGTAGTTTCTTTGAATATTAATAATGGTTCCTTGTTAGATTTAATTGAGAATTAGGTAGGAAGTAGTTGTTGATCTTCTTAGGCAGTTCCTTCTTTCCCCAGGAAATCTCACAACATTAAAATCCCTTCCTACACACCAAGGGTCATGCCAAAGACCTCTGATATCGCTTAATTCGGTCCAAAAATTCTCTCTCTCCTCGTTCTGAACTGGACCATAAACTCCTGAGAATATCCAAACAAAATTGTCCTCACAGTTTTTGAAACAAAAGGAAATCGAATAAGCTCCCACTTCCATTTTGATGAGCTCCACCTAACGGCTATCCCAGAAAACCAAATATCCCCTGCTTGACCCCTAGAATCCACAGCCTCCCAATCAAGACACCTACAGACTCCCAACCTCCTCACCATCTGGACTGACATCCATTGGAGTTTAGCTTCTTGCAAGCAAACCAGGCCCACAGCATGCAACCTGATCAGGGATTTGACCACTCTTTGCTTATCCTACTCATTGATCCCTCTAACATTCCACGATAGAATGCAGAGCTTCATTAACAAACTTTGACCATTTCTTGATTGCACTTCCCGTTTTCTCTGCTTTTTCCAAACCATAACCTTAATCTCATAAATTTTTACTTCTAACTTGACATCCGGCTGCTGCCTATTTTGGGGCATATTGAAAGAGCATAGTAATAGAATTTTCAATAAGGAGGAATTCTCTAACCAAGATTGAAGGAGACTTTAATCAAATCCCTCTAAGGATGATCTAGATCTCAATGAGAATGATTTTTTCTGGGTGGGATTTCATTAATGGCTTGAGTAGGGAATAGTGGGTTTTTGTATTGTTTTCTTCATTTCCCCTTGTGGTTCCCTTTGTATACTTCATGTATATATGGTTGCACACTACTTTTTTTATGTTTATTATATCTTTGTTAACCTATTAAAAAAATGTATGTTCATCACAATTTTTATCATGTATGTATTCAGCATAGCACATCCCGTTGTAGATACCAGCATCTCTTTGTATTCATTTTGGATTTAATAAGTTTACATATTTTACTGCAGTGTATAGCATAAAATTTTGTAAAAAATTGAGATACATGCACTCAAGATGATCGTAAAAGAAAGATTCACTCTTAAATGAAAACCAAACAATCATAATCAAAACATGGGTAAAATGCCAAAACTACCATGTAGAAATGGATTTGAAGAGAAGAGGCCACATCTAATCTACATTCACTACATCATCAAGGCAAACTGTGAAGTTATGCATATGTGTGTGTTTGCATGTTCACAGATACAGAGTAGCACAACCACTTCAAAAGCATTCCATCTATAAAACCAAAATAAGAATCAACTACCTCTGAGCATTGTCTTGTATAAAAGACTTTCTGTAATGCGAGATAACATTATTGTACCGATATTTGACCTCCTCCTCCAAAATTGGATCCTTTTGGCCCATTCGGTCTATCTGAACATGAAAAAATAAACAAATAAATGAAAGACATGCTATAGACCAAGAGTACACAAATACACGTCTGCAAACAAGAAGCATGTACCAAATAATTAATAGGACTTAACCTAATAAGCCAACTATAGCAATCACTAATCTATACACTGGATAATTAACATGTTCCAAAAAATTTCAGTCAATTATGAGAGTAATCCAGAGAAAGAACCTAAGAATACAGGAGAAGGATGGTCTATGGTTGTTTCAATACATAGACACATATTCTATCTTGGAAGGTAAGAGGCCTGGATGATTCAGACAAAAGGAAAGAAAAGATGGGGGCATTTGGTTTGTTTTTAGGAAACTAAAATTAATTTTATGAATATTGAGTTAATGAGAAGTTCAAGGTTAGATAGTGGATGGCATTCTAGAGTGTTGAAATGTTTAGATACAGATGTAGGCTTGTACAGGAGCATTTTCCTGGTGAACCCCAGACATTAATCTTAGGCCACTATCAAACCATTGTCCTATCTTCCTAAATATAGGGAAGTCAGAAAAGGAAAGTCCCTTGTAGCTGATGTACTAAGTAGGATGATATTGAGAGCTGAGGAGTGGATTGTTGGATAGTTTCATTGTGGGGAAGGGTAGAATTAGAGTGTCCCGTTTGCAATTTGCAGATGCCACCATCTTCTTCTCTAGAGCCTGTTCGGAAGAATTGCAAACTCTTAAGATTATTCTATTAGTGTTTGGGCAGATATCTGGACTTAAGGTTAATCTTGACAAGAGTACCCTCTCTAACATTATTATTGATCAGATTCAGCTCACTAGATTGCCATTGCTGCTTGATTGCAAGGCTTCCCTCTTCCCAATCTAGGTCTCCCATTGGGGGGGGAAACCCAAAGGCCTGTGTTTTTGGGGACTCGGTGGTTAAGAGAATTTCACTAAGATTAGATGGGTGGAAAAAAGTCTATTTTTCATTAGGTGGAAGGATAACTTTGATCGTCCTTCTCATTTTCCTAGTTATTTCCTCTCCTTGTTCAAGATCCTCTCTTCAGCGACTGAAAAAATTGAAAAATTGCAAAAGGATTTTCTTTGGTCAAGGACTAGGAAGAGTAAGAGAGACCATCTTATTAACTGGGATTTAGTGTGTAAGTCTAAGGTGGACGGGGGTCTGGGGTTTGGGAAGGTTTCCCTAAGGAATCGTGCTCTTTTAGGGAAATGGTTGTAGAGGTTTCCTAGGGAAAGTTTTGCTCTATGGCATCAAATTATTCTAATCATTTATGGGACACATACTAATGGGTGAGATGCCAACACTATAGTCAGGTCGTCACATCAATGCTCATGGAAGGCCATAACATAGAACTTTCAGGATTTTACTAAGTACACTCGGTTTGTGGTGGGAGATGGGGTGAGAATTGGTTTTTGGGAAGACTTATGATGAGGAGATCAACCTTTGGGGTCTTAATTCCCTGGTCTATTTAGAATTGTCACAATTAAAAACCTCCTTATCTCATCGATTCTTAGGTCTTCTTATCCTTTCTCTTGGAACTTTAACTTCCATCATAACCTCTCTAATTTTGAGATAAAAGATCTAGAAAGACTTATACTCTCTCTTACTCGCTTGCATTTATCTCCATCTACTCCAGATGCAAGACCTTGGTCTTTATGTTCTTCTAGTTTATTTATAGTGTCTTTCTTTGTAGCCTTATCTAATCATTCTAACCTAGATCCTTTCCTCCCTACTAATTTTGTTTGGAAATCTCAAGTCCCTCTTAAGGTTAAGTTCTTTGCTTGGTTAGTGGCACACAAGAAGGTGAACACCAACAATATGCTATAGGAGATCCTATAAAGCCCCCAATCCTGAAGTTTGTACGTTATGTATGAAGCATGGAGAATCCGTAGATCATCTTTTTTTTGTATTGCTCTTTGACTATGGGGTTGTGGCACAAATTATTTGCATTAACGAAGCTGGACTGGGTTCATCCTACGAGTATTTGTGATATGATGATCATTGCATATAAGGGATTGGGAAACTCCAGTAAAGGATTGGTATTATGGCAAAATGCTTGTATGGATTTGATTTAGGTTGTGTAGTGTGAAAGAAATGCCAAATTTTTTAGGATAAGGCAAGGACTTCAAAGGCTTTTGGGATACCATTCATTTCTTTGCTTCCTTTTAGACATCTTGCACCACAACTTTGAAGGGCATTCCCCTTAATGTGATCCAATTTGATAGGTTGTTGGTATGTAGGTGCAAAGGTGTGGGCTAGTAAGGAGAGGTTGTTTTTTGCAATCGTCTTACGGAGTATAGGTTTTTTTAGTATTTTGGAGGTGTTATTTGTTTAGTTCTTTGTTTTTGGGAGGATTTCCCATCCGTCCTTTGTACCTTTTAATCCTTATTTAATATATTGTTATGTTGTTTCTCAAAAAAAGGAAAGTCCCTTTCAAATTTGAAAGTAGGTAGTTGAAAGCACAAGACTTTGAGAGCTGATCAAGAATTGGAGGTAGAATTATGAGTTTAGGGCAGGCCCAATTTTGTGATTGTTAAGAAATTAGAAGCCTTGAAGGAAGACCTAAAAAAGTGTAATAGAGAGGTCTTTGGCAATGTGTCCTTTCACCAGGAAGCAACTCTTGACAAGATAAAATATCGGGAAATTAGAAAGGATGGGTTATTGTCTGAATATGATAAGAAAAATCAAATTTTGGTTAAGGACTGATACAGTCACTTAACCATTTTGGAAGAAGCTGCATGGAGACAAAAATCAAAGACTCTATGGCAAAAGAGAGGAATAATAACACAAAATTCTTCCCACCACATGGCTAATGCCCATCGGCATGGCAATTTCATAAGTTTAAAGTAAATGGGGTTTGGGCTGATGAGGAGTTAGAGTTGAAAAGTGGAATATCATCCTACTTTCAATCTTAGTTTGAGAAACCTCAATATAGGAGACCTGATGTCGTAGGGGAACTATTTAAGTGCATGAACAGCTCGAACAATGATATCTTGGCGGGGCCCTTCTCAGAGGAGGTAGTGAAGGCTTTAATAGAGATGAGGGTAGATAAAAAGACTAGTCCTAGTGGCTTCACGATGGCTTTCTAAAAATTTTGTAAGCCTATTATAATGGGAAAGGAGGTGATGCAATTCTTTGAGGAATTTCATTCAGAGGAGTCTATTAAGCATAATCTTAGTGCCTCTTTTATGTTTCTTATTCCAAAGAGTGGGGTAGGATGACATTTAGAATTCAATGCCTCTTTTATGTTTCTTATTCCAAAGAAAAGTGGGGTGGATGAAATTTAGTATTTTAGGCTAATTAGCCTACTAAGAAGCTTGTATACACTCCTAGGAAAAAGTTTTGGCAAATAGGCTGAAAAAAGTGGATTGGAATCATGGTGTAAGATTTTCAAAATGTTTTTGTGGAGGGCCAGCAAATTCTAAATGTAGCCTTAATTGCCAATAAGGTTATTAATTCAAGGAAAAAAAAATGCTTGGGCCCTCTTTCACATCTGTTTTTAAAACAGTTTTTGATTTTTTTAGAACTAAAAACAATTTAAAATACATTTGGCAAACTTATGATAAAAAACAATTTTCTAAGAATTTGTTCAAAAAACAAGTTGTTTTTTAAAGCAAATTTTAGTTGTTTTCAATTTTTTTTGTAGAGTGCTCTAAACAACTGAAAAAATAGATAATACTTTGAAAACACTTGTATTGTACAAAAGTGTATGGTATCTTCATGGAGAATAAGCAAAGAAAATTGTTTTTCATATTTGAGTAACCAAACAGAATTTTGTTCCTAAAAACATTTTTTTTTTTATCACAAACAAAATATGTATTAAATATGACAATTAGTACAAGAGAAGGATGAGAAATACTTCACAAAAATACAAAATTTGATTAAAAGGTATAAGACTAAGCTTTTTTTTTTTTTTTTGTATATAGGTAAAGATAGGTATTTATAAAGTAGTAATAGAAAAAAGAATACCAAAGCACGTAGGACAAATACAAGGAGCACCTAAAGAAAGGCCTCAAATGATAGTACACAAAAATACATATGACACTCAACAAGATCCTACCCACTCTACAAAATCAAAAGCATTGAATCTTCACTTATGTACATGCTAAGTTGCTAACCCAAGCTGAAAGATTACTAAGGAACGAAAGTTTTTAACTTTTTTTTTTTTTTTTTTCTTTTATAAGTAAAGGAGAAATACTGTATTGAAAAAGCCACCAAAACAACGACTTAAAGAATACAAAGAAGAAACACCCCCCGCTCCCTAGCTGGTTGCCAAGAACGGAGGTGCAACCCGAACCCCACCCTCAACGGGTTCCCACCCAACCAATAAAATCAACTAAAGTCAAAGGACCATCTTTTATGAATAATATCGTCTCCCTACCAAAGAAAATATACAAACGAACTCTTAAGTCTTTGAATTGACAACACATCTTCCTCAAACACAATTTTGTTCCTTGCCTTCCAAACCAACCAAAAAAGACATAGTGGGCCTACTCTCCAAACTTCCTTTATCTTTTTTTTTTCCCCACAAAAGACCCGTCCTAGCCCAAAAGCGTCACCTTAACTGTGGCTGGCAGCACCCACTGCACCCCAAAAAAAGAAAAGCAACGCCCAAAGAGTCCTAGCCTTGGTGCAATGGAGAAGAATGTGATCTATTGATTCTTCGTGCCTTTGGCTAAGGTAGCATCTGTTCGCTAGAGGCCATCCTCTCTTCTGAAGTTGGTCCAAAGTAAGAGCTTTTCCCCACGAAGCTTCCCACCCAAAAAAAACTCACTCTAGGTTGCACCCAAACTTTCCAAATGACGCCGAAGGGAAAGACACTGGAGGGCCTGAAACTAATGCTTTGTAGAGAGACTTAACAAAAAACTTCTCACATTTAGTCTCTCTCCAAAGCACCCTATCTTCCACTTCCTACTGAACTCTCTACCCAAGGCCCAAAAAACACTTGTGCATATCATCCATCTCCCAACCATTAAACGGTCTAGAGAAGTGCGGGCTCCAAGCCTCCAACTCCCCCCTCCCTCAGTGGAACACCACACATCTTTGACCCAAGCATCCTTGAAGACAACTAAAGCAAATAAAGTGGGAAAAGAAACACAAAGAGGTGAATCCCCACACCATCTATCTTTCCAAAATTTCACCCTTTGTCCATTCCCCACTAAAAAAGAGAGCCTACTGCTTACAACAATCCACTCCCTCCTAATTGTTTTCCACAACCCCACACCATAACCACCCCTCACTTCCTTGGAACACCAACCCCCTTGCTCCTCCCCAAACTTTCCCCTAATCACTTGATTCCAAAAAGCCCCTCTCTCATTAGCAAATCTCCAGTTCCATTTACACAAAAATGCCTTATTGAGGGTAGAAAGGCATTTTACCCCCAACCCCCCTTTGTTTTTATCTAGGCAATCCAAACCCCACCCAAAAAGATGAGGTTTCCGCCCAAGGGCCCCGCCTCCCCACAAAAAATCCCTCTAAATTTGCTCTATCCTCAATCTGACCTTTTTGGGCAAAGAAAACACAAACATGAAGTAAATGGGCATACTCGCCAAAGTGCTCTGAATCAAGGTGATCCTCCCTCCTTTGGAGATGTATTGGCTCTTCCACCTAGCCAATTTCTTTCGCAATCTCTCCTCCACTCCATCCCAAACAGCCACGGATCTATGAGGTGCACCTAATGGCAATCCCAAGTAAGTGGATGGAAGACTTCCAACCTTACACCCAAGTTTTGCAGCCAAAGCCTCCGCATTTTCCACACCACCCACCGAGATTAGCTCAGTTTTGTCTAAATTAATTATCAACCAAGAAATGGCCTCAAACCACATTAGAACCCAACTTAAATCATCTAATCCTTGGAAGCGCCACAGAAAACTAAAGTATCATCAGCGAATAGTAAGTGAGACACCTGAACCCCCTCACCACCTCTACCCCTCGCCTTGCAGGCTAACAAAAAACCCTCATTTACGGCACTCCTTAGGAGGCAACTAAGAGCCTCCATAGCAATCACAAATAGGTACGGAGAGAGGGGGACCTCCTGTCTTAAACCCTTAGAACTTTGGAAGAAACCTAAAAGAGACCCATTAACCAAAACAAAAAAGCTAGTTGTGGAAATACACCGTTGCATCCACCAAAGCCATTTCTCCCCGAAACCCATCATACCCATAACTGAAAACAAGAAGGACCAATCCACATGATCATACGCCTTTTCTATATCCAACTTACACATCACCACACCTTCATTGCTCTTCAATACCGAATGCATGGCTTCATTAGCAACAAGAACAACATCCAGGATTTGTCTTCCTTCCACAAAGGCATTTTGAGCCTTAGAGACCACCTTACCCACCACCAGCTTTAGCCTATTGGCTAGCACTTTAGCCAGCCACTTATACAACCCTCCCACCAAACTAATAGGCCTGAAGTCCCTTAAGTCTTCTACTCCCCCTTTTTTTGGGACCAAAACAAGGAAAGTTGCATTCAGACTTTTAACAAATTGGAAGTTTAACTTTTGATCATTCTATTCCTTATCTTCAAAATCTTATTTATTACTCTTGTCAAATTGTTCAAAAAAAAATGTAAAGGCGAGCAGTTTTCCAAACCTTTCCCTACAAATGAGTCATGCCAACTAAATAAGGAAAACAATAGGTTCCGTAAAATCCTTGCTTTTGAGCAATGAAGAAGAATATGATCAATTGATTCTCCCTTCAAATACTATACTGAACATTAGAAACTGTTTTTATGAATTGTTCTCAGAATTTTTATTTTTTTTTTGAGAATTATTTTTTAAAACATCCCAAACACACCCTTGAAGAAAGGTTTAGTTTGAAAAGTGGATATTAAAAATGGCTATGATCATGTTAATTGGAAATTCGTCCTATTTATTATGGAAAAAATGGGTTTCAAGTTAAGATGGAGGAGGTGGACACACTTTTGCGTTTCTACCTTGAGAATGTCATTCCTTGTAAATGGTACCATTACTTAGTTTTTTCAAAGTTTTAGAGGTTTATAGTGGAGTGATCCCCTCTCCCCTATTTGTTTGTGTTGATTATGAAAGCTCTTAGTTGCCCAATATCTAAAGTAGAGAAGGGGGGTTTTATCAGTGGTTTTAAGGTAGATGAGAGAGGGAGGGAATGGATGAGAGTCTCTTGTTTATTGCTTGTAGATGACTCACTTCCATTCTTTAAAAATAATATCTATCTGTTTAGATTCTAGAGATTGGTTTCACTTAACTTTGAGCTAGCATCTAATTCCAACTAGTGGGGTGGAGGGGTGGACAAATTAGCTTCTTTATTTAGTTGTAAGGCTCCCTGCTTCATATCCTGGGTCGTCTTTGAGAGCACTTCATAAGTCCAATGTAGTGTGAGACTCAATTAAGGAGAGATTCAAAAATATATTAGACACTTGGTCAAGGGAGGCAAGTCAACTCTTATAAAGAGAAACCTCTCGAGTCTTACTATTTATTTTATGTCCCTATTTGCAATGACAAGGAAAGTGCAAATCACTAAAGAAAAAACATAAGAGACTTTTTATGAGAAAGTAATTCAGAGGGAAGGAAAATGCATTTAGTGAACTAGATGACAATTTACAAAGATAGCAAGTTTGGAGACTTGGGAATTAGAAGGTTAAAGGTTCTAAACAATGACTTATTGGGCAAATGGCTATAGAGATGTGTTCATGAAGATGATACTCTATAGAGGAAGATAATCTAAAGCAAGTTTAGTAGGATGGATGGGGGGTGGTGAATTCTAGAAAGGAAAGGCTTCTAGGGCGGGTTTATGGAAAAACATTAAAAGAGGTTGGGAGAAGTTCAATGTTAGAACAACATTTAGTAAGAAAAGGTGTGAGAACCAACTTTCAGTGGGTCGGAGTCCTTTGAAAGAGGCTTTCCCCTTGCCGTTGAAGTTTACCTCTGCTAAGAATGCAATTGTGGCAGATTTATGGGAGGTGTGGATGTCAATTGCTGACGTAGTTCAAAAGGCAAGTTCAGGATTAAAAGATGGGATGATAACTCTTTTTACGGAGCTAAATCATTTTGTGGAGGTGCAAGCAATAGGGATAGACAGCTAGACAGCTTTTGGTGGAAAGAAGATACGAAGGGACACTTCTAACCAAAGTCATACTACAATTCCTCATGTCCTACAATAATGAGATTCACTACCATAAAATTTTAGGGTTCTCACACCTCTTTTGAGGACTAGTTTTTTTGCCAAGGAGGTAGTGTGAGGAAATATCCTAACCTTATATACTCTCTCAAGGAGAGAATACGTGATGGTAAAAAAATGTAACCTTTTAGTCAAGTGAGATATCACCATAAAATTATGGAATTTACTATGAACAATTTTTGGGATGTGGTGGATTGTTCCATCTTCTATGAAAGATCTCCTTTGGGCTTGGAAGATTAAGGGTTTGGCATATGGCTCCTCACTGCTTATTTTAGTGCATGTGGACATAGCGTAATAGTAGGATTTTCAACGAGGAAATCAAAAGAGATTTTCATTATATTGCAGTGCCCTTATCCCAAGTGGGAATCAGAGACTTGCATGGTGTTGGATTTTTTAGAAGCCTTAGTTGTGGATAGGTAAATTTTTACGGTGGTTGTCTTGCCTAGAAGTTTTTGGTTTTTGTCTATTCTTGGTGCCTATTATATACCACTTGTGTACATAGGTTGTGTCCTCTTTTTTGTTAAGTGTTGCTTAATGTATTTTCTATACATGAGGTGTTTTGACGAGTTTATAAGGGAAAGTGGTTTGTTGGATCCCCCTCTTAGGAATGCGGCTTTTACATGGTCAAACATGCAAGTCGATCCTATTTGCAAGAGGTTGGATAGGTCTTTGTTCTCTTCTGAGTGGGATTCTTTTTTCTCTCAAAGTATTCCAGAGGCCCTTCCTAGATGGACCTCTGATCATAGCCCAATTTGTTTGGAAACTAATCCTTTAAAATGGGGACCGACTCCTTTTAGGTTTGAGAATATGTGGTTGCTCCATCCTGAGTTTAAAGAGAAGTTTAGAGATTGGTGGCAAGAGTGTACGGTTGAAGGTTGGGAAGGTCACAAGTTTATGAGGAAACTAAAGTTTATTAAATCAAAGTTGAAAGAGTGGAATATAGTGGCCTTTGGAGATTTAAGAGAGAGGAAAAAGCACATTCTTACGGACTTGGGCAGAATTGATCAAATTGAACAAAAAGGGAATTTAAATCTTGATCTGGTTTCGGAAAGGACCTTAAGAAGGAAGGAGCTAGAGGATTTGTTATTGAAGGAAGAAGTGCAATGGAGACAAAAATCTAGGGTTAAGTGGATTAAAGAAGGGGATTGCAACTCTAAGTTTTTTCACAGAGTGGCCATTGGAAGAAGAAGCAGGAAGTTCATTAAGTCCTTGATTTCTGAGAGGGGGGAGACTTTAAATAACATTGAGATTATTTCTGAGGAGATTGTAAATTTATTTGGGAATCTCTATTCCAAACTCGAAGGTGACTCTTGGAAGATTGAAGGGATTGATTGGGCCCCTATTTCTGAAGAGAGTGCAATTTGGTTGGATAGACCGTTTTCTGAAGAGGAGGTTCGAATGGCAGTTTTCCAATTGAATAAGGAAAAGGCCCCTGGCCCTGATGGCTTTACTATAGCAGTTTATCAAGAGTGTTGGGATGTGATAAAAGAGGATCTTATGAGGGTGTTTTTTAAGTTCCACACTAAGGGGGTAATAAATCAAAGTACAAATGCGACATTCATTGCTATGGTGCCTAAGAAAAGCCAAACTTTTAAAATCTCAGATTATAGACCTATTAGTTTGGTTACAAGTTTAAATAAGATAATTGCTAAGGTCTTATCAGGGCGTTTACGCAAAGTTCTACATGAAACAATCTTTGGCTCTCAAGGAGCCTTTGTGGAAGGGAGACAAATTTTGGATGTTGTATTGATAGCCAATGAAGTGATGGATGATCAATATATTCCGTTGTCGTTTCCTATCAAAAAAAAAGTGGTGGATGAGAAAAGAAGGTCAGGGGAGGAAGGGGTAGTCTTCAAAATTGATTTTGAGAAGGCTTATGATCATGTGGATTGGGGCTTTTTAGATCATGTGCTTCAAAGGAAGGGGTTCAGCCAGAAACGGAGATCTTGGATGAGGGGCTGTTTGTCTTCATCTAGTTTTACAATCCTAGTTAATGGGAATGCAAAGGGTTGGGTTAAGGCCTCTAGAGGTTTGAGACAGGGAGACCCTCTTTCTCCTTTCCTTTTTACTCTAGTAGCAGATGTTCTAAGTAGGTTGATGATTAGAGCTGAGAAAACTGGGATAACTGAGGGTTTCCTTGTGGGGAGGGATAGGACTAGAGTGTTCTTGTTACAGTTTGCTGATGATACCATATTTTTCTCTAAAGCCTCTTTGGACCTTCTTTAAAACCTCAAGATTATCCTTTTGGTTTTTGGGCAAGTATCTGGTTTAAAAATCAACTTAGAAAAAAACACCATTTCAGGTATTAACACTAGGCAGGAGCTGTTGTCTAGTTTGGCTTTGGTTTTGGATTGCAAAGTGTCAGAGTGGCCTTTGTCTTATTTAGGCCTTCCTTTGGGAGGGAACCCAAAGACAATAGGCTTTTGGGATCCAGTGGTTGAGAGAATTTCGAAGAAGCTGGATGGGTGGAAAAAGGCCTATTTGTCTTTGGGAGGGAGGATTACTTTAATTCAGTCTTGTCTGTCTCACATCCCTAGCTACTTCCTCTCCCTCTTTAAAATCCCAATATCTATAGCTTCAAAGATTGAGAAGATGCAAAGGGATTTTCTTTGGTCTGGGGCCGGGGAAGGGAAGAAAGATCACCTAATCAGATGGGAGGTTGTTAGTAGACCAAAGGAGATGGGAGGTTTGGGCTTTGGGAAGCCTTCTATGAGAAATATTGCCCTCTTAGGGAAATGGCTCTGGAGGTTCCCTAGAGAAAGGAGCGGTCTTTGGCATAAGGTTATTGCGAGTATATATGGGACGCCAACACGATGGTTAGATGGTCTCACAGATGTCCTTGGAAGGCTATTACTCAAGTTTTCCAGGAGTTCTCCCCTTTTGTCCGCCTAGTGGTGGGCAATGGGGAGAGAATTCGGTTTTGGGAAGATCTTTGGTGGGGAAACCAAACTTTGTGCTCTCAATTTGTTGATCTTTACAGAGTTATTTCTGTGAAAAACCTCACTGTCGCAAATGTCCTTGGCAATTCCTTACCACTGTCTTGGAATTTTAACTTTCGCCGCAATCTAACGGATTCAGAAATTGATCTCCTTCAGAGATTAATGTCCTCCCTTAATTCTGTGCTTTTTTCCCCCTTCTTCATCAGACTCAAGAGCGTGGTCTTTATCTTTGTCAGACTCGTTTTCAGTGAAATCTTTTTTCTGTGAAATGTCAAAAGTTTCAAATCCTTTAATGTTCCTTCCGGCCAAGTTTTTATGGAGCTCAAAAGTCCCTTCAAAATTAAGGCCCTCGCTTGGTTAGTAACACATGGGAAGGTAAACACTAATGACAAGTTGCAATTGAGAAGACCCTACAAAGCTCTCTGTCCTCAATGGTGCATTCTTTGCAAAGGAAATGGAGAGTCGATTGACCACCTTTTTCTTCGTTGTCCCATTACCATTGGACTTTGGCACAGGTTGTTCAATCTAGTAGGTTTGATTTGGGTCCCTCCAAAGAGCCTTGAGGACATGTTGGTTATTTCTTTTAAAGGTTTGGGGAACTCATTAAGAGGCAAGACACTTTGGCAAATTGTTTGCCTTACTTTGATTTAGATGGTGTGGCAAGAAAGAAACAATAGGATCTTTGAGGATAAAGGGAGAACGGAAGAGATGGTTTGGGATTTGATCCGGTTTTATTCTTCTCTATGGGCTTCTTGTACTGAAGCTTTTAGAGGAGTTCCTCTAAGCATTCTACAACTCAATTGGATTGGGGTTTGCGTTTCAAGAGTTTGAAGATTGATAGGGTTTCTCTTTGTTTTTAGAGTTCTATTGTTGGGAGTTTTTCCTTGGTATTTGTGTAGGAAGGACCTCTCATCCTTCCCTTGGTTTTTTTCTTTTTCTATTGTCTCTTTTTTCTCTCTTGTATTTGTTCTTTTATTAATATAATCTTCTTCGTTTTTGTTCAAAAAAAAAAATATGTATTTTCTATTTGCTTATTGAAAAAAAGTATATTTGCATCATTCATCGGTACAACAATAGACAATTATTCACAACTCCATAAATGTTGAAACCTACCTCAACTAATTCCTTAAAACAATTCTAGAATAAAAACACATGCATTGTCTTATATCCTTAGAAGTCTAGGACATATTTGGTTATAGGATATGGGCACAAGATAAGAGATGAAAATCCTATCTTGATTTGGCTCATTATTAGTAAAGTTGCAACCCTAAGGGTTGGGATAGGTTGAGAGCCAACCCAAGCCCAACACACCAACTCAAAGCTCAACCCAACCCAACCCAAGCTCAAATTATTGAACTTGGGTTGAATTCCAGCTAAGCTTGAGTTGATCGGGTTAGGCCTGAATGAAGAGCCCTTTGTTTAGTTAACAACTGCTCAATGCATAAAGTGTGGGTAGGTACTCCAAAACCCAAAAAAATGAAATGAATGCATGTCATTACAATTAAAAGAATTCAACTCCATCAACCATTTCTAAACTTGAATTTTCATCACAATTCTAATCTTCATATCAATTTTCAAGCTCACATACATACAAATAAAATTAGAAAAAAGAACACATAAAATGGCATCCATGCCATTATAACTCAACATATATTCAACTCCATCAACCACTTCAAAACAACCAATCACTCTTGATATTGATACAAGTTTGCATATAAGTATCATCCATGGCATTGTGACCCAAAAAAATTCAACTACATCCACCATTCCGAAGTTGCTTTTCAAATAAAGAAGAACTAAAGGTTGGACAATGGGAAGAAGACGGATATTGTAGATATAAACAACTAAGACGATGCGTGGAAGACCAACCACTATGGAAGAAGGTATGAGGAAGAACATGTGTGTAAAAGGATGCATGGAAGATGATTTGGAGGGCAACCGACATTGACAACACTATTGATGTCAATAAGAAGGGTTGTGGTTTGATACAAAGTTGGAGGGGGAGATTTCACCCTCTAAATGAGAAGGTGATATGGATTAGGGTTGTGTTGTATTTCAACTCTTATATATTTTTTATAATCATATAAAAATATAATAAATATATAATGCAATATGTCTATCTATATATATAAACTAAGGTTTAGGTTATGCCTAGGTTTTTTTTTATAGGCTAGGTTATCAAAACTAGGGTTTAGGCTAGATTATGCTTAGGTTGCCTAAGGTATCAAACTAAACCCAAGACAAATTTAATTCCGTTAAACAAACCCTACCCTAACCATAATCAAATCACAAAAGCGATTGCTCAAAGCCCACTTGAAGACAAGGTTGGATCAAACTAAGCTGCCCAAGTTGCACCGCTAACAGTTAAGGTCCATACGAGGATGAACAAGTTATTTACCCCTATTTCTATTCCCATATGGTTAGGTTATGATAGGTGATATTAAAGTCAATCCATGTAAAAGATAGGATTTACCCACTAATGGTGATCAAGACCACTCATTTCATGTTAGGATTCCTGTTCATCTTGAAATTAGGGTTTCTATGCTTATTCAAATTAGCTCTTTAATTTAGTTCCAATTTTGATTTCTATTCATAATAAACTTAGCTTTTTAATTTAGTTTCAATTCTTATCACTTTAGTGTAGTATTTCAGTTACGATTAAAACTATATTTCCTTTAGGGTAAGTATTTTCAATGGCTTATAAATACAATTGATTGTAATAGCAAGGGATCATAACTAATTTTGTGAAATATTCAGAAATTTTGCCTCTTTTCTCTTTCTCCTTATTCTCTCATAATTTCTCATTTAATTTCTCATTCTCTCCTCATCTAATTCCTTCTTATCCCAATTTCTTTTCCGCATGCGGACACACACTTAAATAAAGGGTTTCCATTGTCCTTCATTGCCTACTAATAAGAACACAAAGGTTTATGATGGAGCCATGTTTTAACTAAAAGATTGGGTTTCAAGTCTTGCAAGCAACTTATTAATGAAAAAATGTTCTAATTGATTTAAAGGTCTAAATTTCAAATCCTGCAAACAACGCATAGTAAAGATACTTTGAATAATTTAAGGGTTTAAGTTTCTAAATGTACCAATAACATATTAATAAGAAATATATTTTGAATTAATTAATATTAGAGACTTATGTTTAATATATGATTTCGCTTCTATTACTTTTTTCTTGTTTTACAATTTTATCAATTAATTTATATATGAAATTTATTTCTAGTATGCAATTAATTAATCATTTCATGATCCGTCGTTGTGCAAATATTGTCTGTTTTGAACCCACTAGTTGTTACAGCTTTAAAACACATCTACACATTCTAGAGTCACTCTTCATAAGTCTTAAGAACTTTTCTTTTTAGGTGATATGGGATCTCACATTCACCTGCCCATACAAGCATGATGTCCCATTCATCCCATCAATCACAAGTCAAACTTTGAACAACTTCCATCTCAGGATGGACTCTAATACCATTTGTGACCTTCTTCTTTATACAAATATTGTCCACTATGGGCTCATTAGCCCTCACGACTTTAAAATGCATTTATATAATTTAAAATCCTAGATAAGTCACTTTTAAGAATCCAAAACTTCCCTCCTCCAAGTGATGTGAAATATGGCATTTCATACACAATCCTGCATTGCCTAAGAGGAAGAAGTTTTGGCACTTACAAGGATTGACTGCTCTAAAATATATAAACACATTGTAAAGCCATGAGGGCTAGTGGGTCTAAAGCAAAGAATAACAAGTTACGAAAAATAGTAGAATTGATTTTCAGCATGAAATGTTCAAAGTTTGACACCTCACAAGCATGGAACAACGATGATGTCATGCTAACATAGGAGCATGAATGTGATGTCTCATATTTACTTCAAGGAAGAAAGTTCCTAACACTTTAAATGTGACTCATCTAAAATATGTAGACTCATTTTAAAACTATGAAGACTAGTAGACTCAAAACAGACAATATCCACACAAGAGGGCATATCGTCACAATTTAGATCCCTCTTTTTCTATAAATAACTTCATCAAAACCTTGGCATCAACAAACAGTAGGGAATTAAACTAGCTTTTTTTCAGGATGATTGTACTTAATGGATCTCATTCATTTGGTTTTTCCCCTTAGCTTTTTTGCACTGGTTGAAATGCAAGCATAAAATGATATAAGTTTGTACTCACAATTACCAAACAAAGAAAAAAAAATCAAATAACTTACTCCCATAGTGATAACAGGGAGTATGGTATTAAACTCCTCAAATTTATGGAGGGAAATAATATTCTTAGATATATATATATATGTCATGGTCGTGAAAGGCGCACATAGGCTCCAGGCGTCGCCCCTTCATGGAGGCACTGATTAGTCACGCAAGGTGCTCACCTCCAGCCAAGTGCGATGCACCCAACAAGTGCACCTCTATCCTCTACCGTCTTATTCTTCTTCTTTTTCTAGTCATCTTCTCACCCTCCGATGACGAGTTGCAGAGCAATAAAGGGAGAATGACAAGGATTTTGTTTTTTAATTTCCTAAGACCAAAACGACGTTGTTTGGTCTATTCTTCTAAAAGAACAAGGGCCAAAACAACGTCGTTTTGGACCTTATTCTTTTAAAAGAAACAAACCAAAACAACGTCATTTTGGAGCCTGATTTAAAAAAAAAAAAAAAAAAAGCTAAAAACGATGTCGTTTTGGATTGTTCTTCTTCTCGTTTTGGCCTCTGTTCTCTTAAAAAAATAGACCAAACAACGTCGTTTTGGTCTTAGGAAATTAAAAAACAAAATCCTCGTCGTTCTCCCTCTATTGCTCTGCAACTCGTCATCGGAGGGTTCATCAGACTTTTTTTCTTTTTTGATAGGCAAAGGAGTATCATGTATTTACTATTAATCACATTTTGTCATCATAATGGACATCCAACTTTTTCACCATATATATGAGTTGATTCCTCAACCTAAATCATAAAAGACACACCATTATTCCCCAATCTAAATTGTAGAAATTGTCAATCGGATAGATAGGTAAAAGCCAACACTCTGCTTGTAGAACAGAACACTAGCTTTTTGCAAACTATTGCTTTCAAATTGATGTACAATTATCTACATTCAGAAATTATACCTACTGGTGACGCAAAAAGATCTTAATTTAGAAAGTATACCAACCAGTAGAGCACAAACACTACCCTCCAGGGCTCCAGCATACCAGAAATAATCCCCTGTCATCCGAGCAAGCTCTAATGCAGTAGAATAATGGGCATTGGCATCAACAGGTGATCCAGCCAATAAACAATAGTCACCTATAGTCTTCTGTGCACGGCCAAGCCTTCGTTTTTTAGCCTTGATTACCTACATTTCAGTCAAATCGAAATGATTAAGTTGCATTGTCCAATGCATATCATCTTAGGATGCATTGAAGCTTGAATAGATGTGAAGAAACACATATATACAGATTCAAATTCTTAGGACACCTAAAACATAAACCTCCTCTGAGCTGAGACTGGCTTGAGAATCTAAAGGTGTCTTCAGAATCGTTCCAGCAGACTCTGCCTGAAGAACCCATTTTTCAAATTCCATCAACAATGAAGCAGCGATATCTTGAACCATTGTGTTCATGTGGAACTCCTGAGTTTGCCGATCAGAAGGAGGAAACAGTATTAAATTACCCTCTCTCTTACTGCCATCCTCTAGCTGTAATAGAAAAACAAATAAAGCATTTAGCTTATGGCATGATAGAGAATGTCAACTTAGGGAGAGACAAAAAGTTCATGAACAGTTTACACAAACAGAACCATGCCAACTAGTGTAAACATATTCCTTATAAGTATTTTCATCAATAAACAGGACAAAGCTTAAGGATTTTTCATTTGGTAGCTCATATTTCACTACAAAAAGTATAGTCAACTGTAAGCCTGTCCTAAAAATGCCATTAGAGATTAAATATGACAACATGTCAGAGTGGAAAATATATGATCAACTGATTGTTCTCCCATTCTCCCACAGCATGTGGAAAAGCCACATGTTAATAATAGAAATATGCCAACTTCCTACATAACACATCCGAATATAGCAAGTGAACCCACAATTGCACCTTATTCCTAAAGCTTTGTTTACCATTGAATCTGAAAAATCTTAGGAGAAACTTCCATTATGACTCCAGTATACAAGATCAGTTTATCATTTATCTTTACTATCAACATTTTCACTAGAATCAGCTTCTACATTGATGCAAGCAGTCCAGAAGATTTAAGGAAAATGTCACATTAAATAATATGAAGAGAAATCTGAACCCCTAAACTAGAGTTCTATACTAATCCTTTTTCAATTAGCCAAACTCCTCTGAGCCCATTTAGTCATCTTATGACAGTACTTGCTCTGACTATAATTCAGACCAACAGATGATGTCCCTCCCTTTGGTTCCTGAAAAAAATGTGAAAACTCCATTCATTTGGGTCTCTAAATAGAATTCTGAAATATGGTTTTGGTTTCCAAAAAATGTTGATGGCAAAAACCTTCAGTATAGGCCATTTTCTGCTGTTTTGTCTTTCTTAAGCCAAATGTCTACTTGAAAAACTTGAAACTAAAATAAAGAAAACATTAACCAAAATGGGAAAGAACAAAAAGACCTTGTCAAAAACATGTTTTCGATATCGCACTGCCAAATGCATTATTTTCTGTTTCCAATTTTGGATCGAAAAAAAAAAAACCTCTATTCTTGAGCATCATCTCTTCTTTTCTCTCTTCTCAGGCATTTTCTTTCTTCTTAATTAATCAAATAACAACGACTCATTTGAATGGATTCAATTCCCCTAATCTTTCTATTCTCGTAATAAACAAAACATAGAACTCATTTGAACTAATTCAATTGCCTAATAACAGCACTCAATTCCAAATCTGGTTCATTAGAAAAGAAAATGCAAGAATCCAACTGCTTGGAAATGAGAAATTTGTCTTTTTCCCTCTTCCAACTTGGGCGACTCGCCCTAATGGCCCTAATACTACCAGAAGACTTAATCGAGTTGAACTTGTCGTCTCCTAGAAACCACAACATAAAAATAAAATAAATGACTAAACAATAATTTTATTTTATTTTTATTTTCTAAAAAAAAAGGTAAGAATTCAAAATTTTCTTCCGATCTTTTCCTCCATTTTCTCAGCAACCAAACGCACCTGAGAGTCACCGGGGCAAAACCCGAAGCAGCGCTGGACCAGCGCGGAGGGGTAACCCTTGCAGGCGGCGGCGAACTGATCAACAACGGCGTCAAGATCGGGAGAGGAGGGGCAGTGACAGAGGCCGATGACAGCGAGAATTTTGCGATTGGACTGGAAATCCTCCCAGGGACTGGACGGTGAGCCGCCAAGCATGAACTTGAAGCGAAGGCTGCCGGAGTCCCAAGGCTGATTGGAGAAGGGGCTCTTCTGGTGCTCTGTGTAGAAGGAACTGATGGTGGAGAGTGAAATGGTGCAGTGACGGAGGAGCATGGCGGAGTAGTCCCGAAGGTGGTTAGGAGGAACGGGCCCAACGGGGATGACAGCCACGCGGATCATGGAGCTGGTCTCGATGCTGACATCCGGCTCCATTTCAACGTCGTTTGGAGAGAGGGATCAGAGGGTGGAAGAGAGTTAGGCAGAGAACATCAGATCTCCAAGAGGCAGGGATGGATCTGGTATTGCTTGGACGGATTGGTCTGTTTGGCTACTGGTAGATGCATGTCCAGTGATGGACTGATGGGAATCTTTTGCATTCTTAGACAAAATTCAAAAATAAAAAAATAAACTGTTATAGAAAAGGAATGTGTTTTCATTCACACATACCAAAAAAACCACCACAAAGGAAGAGTTGTGACCGAAAACAATCCATTTATAAAAACAAAATCCAAAAAGTAAGTTAGACCTTAAACGTCAAAATATTGTTTTTCAATAAAAAAAATTAATGAAAATAAATATATCCCCTCAAAATATTTATTAATTTAGTCTTTGTAACCATCTACTCACGGGTAACTTTCTTTTTTTGTAAGTGTAAAAAACTATTTAAAATCACCTAAGACAACCATAGTTTTAAATTTAAAGCTAAAACCTCAATTATTAATTATGGTTTTAAAATATAAAAAATAAAATAAAATAATAAAGTATAATTTAATGTTGTATATACATACTACTTTAATAAATATTTTTAACACAAGCTTAAATTGAATTTAAAAAAAAAAAAAAAACAGGTTACTTTGATCAAAAAGTCAGTAAATTAAATAGTACAACAATTCTCGATTTTCGCTATGATAGCATCCATATCACAAAATTATAATTGGTAACTATAATTTTAATTTTTATTATCAAATGCTTAACCCTTTAATCATCAATTATAACTTAAAATTTAAGTTTAAAACAATAATTAGTGAGTCAATAACTATAATTTTAAACTTTAAAACTGCAATTACCAATTATGGTTTTGAAATTGACTTAAAATTATGTATATAATATGAAATTAATAAACTTATGTGATTATTTTAAAAAAAATTAAAATATGAAATTGAATAATATATAACGTTCTTTAAGTGTGATTTTTTTACCCTTTGTCTTTTTATAAAAAAAAAATTAATTATTTTCCAACATTTTTATATTTTAAATTTATATAAAAATATATTGGTTTGATTTTGTTAGAAAAATGGCGCTATAAGTTATTTATTAATTAATGATTTTTTATATACTATAATGCAAGTGATATATAATATCCAATGTACATTAATTCAATCGAAGTTTAAAATGTATCATATTTTCATTTAAAGGTATAATAATTTATTCATAATAAAAAAGTAAACAACGTAATACAAGTGAAAATAAACATAAAAAATGAAAAAAACAATCTTCAACAAGTAACACATTACATGTTCGGCCTTTCTTTTTCTATGTGAATGCCTACAATACAAAGACATGTTTATTGAATCTATTTGTGTAATCTAAAATGCCTTCATGTGTGTAGAGTGAGATACAGCTAATATAGATAAGACTCAACGTTTGCATGGATCACAATGTCACCTAGGTGGGTGTATATCTAACTACGTGACATAAACAAGGAGATGATACATGGTAGTCTTTATGAAATGAGGTGTAAGTGATGATAAAGTGGTAGATGGTAGGGAAATCTTTGATACAATGATATATAATATGGTGGCTAATAGGAAATGAGATATAGGAGATGGTAGAATGACGTATAGTGTAACAGTTTTCAATGCAATAATATTTGATATGATGACCTCTAGGAAATGAGATATAGTTGATGATGGTGAAGTGACATGTGGTGTAGTAGTCCCTAGGAAAGAAGGTAAGGTGATGGTAGGTTAGTGGATGGTTTGGCGGTCTCTAGTACAATGACATCAAACATAATAGCCTCTATAAGAGGAAATAGAAGTGATGACAATGTGGTAAATGGTGAGGTGGCCTATGCCATGACATGCCTTGTATGAGAACGTCTAGGTGATGGTAAGGTGGTTTACAAAGTGGCAATGTTAAAAGGAAAAGGTAAAGGTGATAATAAGGGTGAAAGGGGAAGCATGGAAACCTTAGGTGCAAATGGGTAGCTAATGTGGATGCATGGTCTTAGATGGATGCATAGACGATCGAGGTCATGGACCAACTCATTTACCACCTCTCCCTTGGCCTCTAATAGGTTGCATCCTAATAATAGTGGCCAACACAAGTGGTCTTATGGATGGGTCTAATAATGTAGATGGCTAATGGACTGAACATATGTGACATTCATTTCCAATAATGCACAAAATATTAGTGGCAATGTAATGAATGTCTCATAAATCACTTGAAGTAACTGTAGCAAATCAACTAGCAATCTCAAACATAGAAATGATATATGAAAAAAAAAAAAAATCAAACATTTGAAGATGAATTCTTACTAGCTATAATTTAAGAAACCATTTATGAATAAAAAAATATTACGAACAACTAAATTGTTGTTGCTACACTATGGAACTTCCTTCGATCCTTATGGAGAGGCAGTGTGATAAGATATCATGTAATACATTGGTAACACTCCATGTATGGATCATAAAACTCCATAGTGCATGTCATAAGTGGTGTCATCATAATACGCTCCACATGATTAGTTCATAATATATTGTGCATGGAATGACCCCTAATCATACTTATGTCGTCCTTGCCTATCCAAGGAATGTGGGTTTTACTCCAAGCAATATGGAGGTCTCTCATGGGACATGCAAGTGCCTTACATGGAATCAATTTAAAACCTCGTTTTTGTGTCATTTTTTGTTATTTTTTCAAGATTTTCTCTCGTAAGTGTTATTTCCTACATGATCTAGGTTATTTTCAAGTGAGATCTTATTTGATTATTTTTTTTATATTAACTTTGTAAGATCATTTGACATTTTTCTACTCTTCAATTTTCCAAGTTCAATTTGGGTTTTTTCCTTTTCAATTTCATTTCTAATCATCATTTTCTTAATGCCTCAAAAGAGTACATGCAAGAGAGGCGTTTCTTACTCTTTATCTCTTGAGAAATAGTTAGGCCTATTTACTCTTATTCATGATTCGCTCACATAAGATAATTCTCAAATAGGTGTTTATACTCTTTAGAGCACATGATTTGCTTTTGTACAAAGTTTCTTAAGTAGTGCATCAAACTAAAACGTCTTATTGATCTTGTTGCTTCCCAAGATACTCTGATCTCGATGACTTTTTGCAAAAAACATTGAGAGCCTCTAAATGCTAAAATGTTGTGTCAAGATGTATGGAGTGACATTCAAGGATATTTTAGAATTTATCTATCATACCATTGGCTTGAGATTACATCCTATTAGATCCCCATTTTTAGTTCTATATGCACCTGTTTTATTACTATTAGAGTGTTGGGAAAATGAACATGGTTTTTATAGAAGGCAAAGGTCTTTCTTAGTTTATGTTTCAATTGCTAACTTTACTAAACAACTTAGGTTCTTGGCATGTTCACTACTCACACCCTATATCCGGTCTTACATCAAACCTATATGAAAAGGCTTTACACCGTATTTTATTCATATAGTTTTTACAAGGTGTGAGATTGATACTATTCATCTTGTTCCCATGTCACCTATTGTTTTACTTATGGAGGTTAGTTTAGAGTTTTAGCACGAACTTTTGGTTATTGACTGATTTAAGCCGCAAATTGTGCTCTAATGGCACATATAGAAATGAATTATACAAATGTAAAAACTCAATTCACCCAACTTAACTTGAACTATTGCTAAGACCCTAGTCATAGATCTATAATATATTTTGAGTTAAATATCAGGTTTAAAGGATGAAAATGATGCAAGATGAAAAAATCATTTTCAGTCATAATAGAAAATAGACTAAATATTCTCATAATGAGTTTCAAGAGCATGAAACACAAGGAAAGTTTTGACAAATGAAAATTAAGCAATTCATAGTATGAGAGACAAGAAATAAATGTTATTGAAAGAGTTGGAGAGTAAGCAAACAAGAGAAATAAGGTTTAAGGATATAGTTTGAAGTTCAAACATTCTAATTGAAACACAAAATATGGCAACAATATATACTATGACTTTGAGGTGAAATTTTGAGTATTTTTTGAGGTTATTTTTGGGCATACTATATATTATTTTGAAACTCGAGAAGTCAAAAGTCTCGTGCTTCAAATGGTGTACAAATCAGAGTTAAAACAAGGTAGATATGGATGATTGAAGAGAACCGAGCAAAGAAAAATCAAATGAGTGTTAGTTTCGCATGAACATGTGAAATGGATCAAATAACTAAATTTTGCAACAACTTAGAAACCTATAGAAATCACTTTGGCATGAACATGAGAATTTTCACATGAATATGCAGCATACGCCAAAGAGCAATGTTGAGAGATCAATAAGAATAAATATCGTATGACCATGAGAAATGGAGCATCCTCATGCAAAATTAATAACTTTTCATTAAAGGCTCCCATGATTCAAATTTTACAATTTTGACTAAGAGCCTTGATTTGGAAAGAAGTTTTTACATGCTCTTTAGGATCTTGTCATGTGCCAACTTAATATTTGGTCTATAAATATGCAATTACATATATATATATATATATATATATATATATATATATATATATATATATATATATTAGTTCTTGGATTTTATTGGATGGAGAACATGATATTGAAGATTCTTGATTTTTCTTTATTTTATGAATATAAACAATTGTTTTTAATTTCTTTTATTCAATAATGGTTATTTATTTTTCTTTTATGAATTGTATGAATGAAATCACCACTATGAAAGGTTAAAAAGCCATATTAGGGGTGTAAAACATGAAAACCTGAGGTTAGAGCCAGTGAAAAACAATTGGTAAAATCAAACTAAAAATTGAATGAATAAAATGAAAATAAAGATATTCTCTAATGTTAGTTTGAATCAGGGAAGGGTACAATAGCTAATTCCTTAATACTAGGGATTCTTGATAATTCTTGATCCCTAGTTATTTGAGGTTTTGCTATCATTGTCTATCCTAAGACAAATTTACATAGAGTGGTAAAGTCCTAAATCTCATACCTAAACTCATATTTCATATCCATTTCAGATTTCATATTTGGTATTTCAGTAATGAAATAGAATATTAAAAGTTATGATACAAATGTAACCCTAAGTTTTGAAACTCGTGTTGATCTCGTTTGATCTTACTTTTTGAATACCCTAAGACTAACTAAAATTGATATCCTTGTTTTTCTTAAGGCCCTATAACTTAAGTTGGATTGTGGAATCCTTAATCTTGAATCATTTGAATTAGAACTCAATAATTATCTTACAATTTAATTAGGTTTATTTAAGTAAATTCAATTTTATTCAAATTAATTTTACACATTTTTAATTAAAAAAATTAGGCAAAAAACAATCATTTACACATAGTTAGACAACTTCGATAGGCCAGTAATTGAGGACAATGCCCAAATATTACAAAAGTTGTTGTGACTTTTTCTCTAATTTTTCTTGGTCAAAGTTGTTACGTAATTTATGTTTTATATTTTGGACAACAAAGAATCGTGGTCATTAACCATTAGGTCCTTATTGATCAAGCCTCATGGTATTCCTGTGATTCGTACTAGTAGAGGTTTTCAAAGCAACTTACTTGTCACTGTAAAGGTTAACAAGTTGCTCTAACTCCTTTAACCTATTTATCTTCGGCTTTTACAACTCCAACTACCTTAACCTCTCTAGCTGTAAAGCCATTTATTAGAGATATGTTCCAAAAATCATCACATCTATTGTTGATTTAAGAGAGGAGGCTACCACTAGTGCAACTATGTTGGATTCTATATTAGTGCACATGGATGGTTGTCTATACACTCAGAGGCTTAAAAGTGACATCTCACTTAGTTCTAATTATAAATCAATTCCATCGCTTGTTTTTTTAGACCATAGACTAGGACTCTCTGTTTTTTTATATTGATGTATTTTTTTTTTATATTTATACAACCATAGTAATGTATTTATTACATATTTCAACTTCTAAACTACGATGTGTTGATTTTTTTGTTTGGTTATAGAACTAACATGAACACACTCTCTCTCTTGTTCATTGTCTTTTCTTATTGGATTCTTAGTTAAATTTTTATATGTGATTTGCTAGATGGTTAAGTATTTTTTCTTCATTCCTTTATCGTCTCTTGTGACAAAAATAGGGAGAAACATACACAAATTTTCATTCATTTATGATCATATGAGGAGACATGATGGAGATTTATGAGTATTTTTTGAGAGATAATGCTTTATTCTATTTGCAAGGGAGATATAAATTTGTTGCTCAATGTTTATGGGAGATAAGTATTTAGTATTATTATTATTATTATTATTTTACATGTCATGTGTTTTATATGCAATGTGTTGTTTGAGTGTGTTTTAGGTGATGAGTTTATGTAGAGAATAAAGAAGATTAAGAAGATAGTATTACTCATTTTGGTGAGGACTAGGTTGAGTGAAATTTTAAGATCTCAATTTGAGAGTTTTGGGGATCTTATTATGATCACATTGTTTTATCCTAAATTTGCTAAAAGGGGAGATTATAATTTACTTAGGTTGACAATTTTATTTCAAGATTACTTGTTCGAGATTGTTTTAGTATCGTGAGTCTTATATATTGACATGTTGATGTAGAAAACACAAAATTTGAAACTTAGATAAAAATGTTTCAGGTTTGAAATCAAAACAAAATAATAATATAAGAAAATACACGATTTATACGTAATTGAGTTTTATTATGAGAATTACGGGAATTAAAATAAAATAGTAATATTAGTAAATACATTATTTAATCATAATTGAGCTTTGTAATGATAATTATGAGGACTTGGAAGTCATCAAATAGTAAAAGGCATGCAGAATAGAAAAATGAGTTAAGACTATCAACCATCTAGCAAGGCAAATAGAGTTACTCGAATAGCCTTAAGTATTTTTGTCCATACTTTTTTAAAAATTCATTACAAAATTTATAATTTTCAAAATTGTGTTTTTCATAACTTGATATGGATAAAAAGCCTGGGTCTTAGTATATCAAGGTTTTGAAAACTAATTTTTTAGTGCAAAAGAAAACCCTGAAAATAAAAAGATGTCATAAAATTCTAAAATTAAAAGAACATGTTTGAAGAAGCTTGAAAGCTTATAGGAAAAGTAAAAATTAAAGATTTGAGTTGTCAAACTTCAATATGGGTTTTTGAGATGGTCCACTAAGGAGCATTAGTGCTTGTTGAATTATGAATGTGAAAAATGTATGCAAATGCTAAATTAGTATAAAACATATAGGGTGGAAGCATTCTAATCAAGTAAAATTGTATATAATTTTTTCACATTTAATAGATCATCGTTACCATGGTCCGACAGATGGTTTTTGTATGAAAGTTGAAATAATTTTTACGAGTAATTTTTCATGTATATCTCGTGTTTTATATGATTGAGTATGTATCGATTTTAATGGCTAATCAAAACGATACAATTGAACCATATTAATTAATTTGAAATATAACTAAAAGTTATTAATTTAAGATATTTTATTCGCACATCAAATTTTAAGTAATGCCTATTCCCCCATAACCTCACATTTTCCCATTTATGGCGCAAACTCTTTTCATTTCTAATCTTATTTTAGTTTTCAATTATTTTCTTTACGGATTCAAAATTAAAAAGAAGGCTCCAGGAGTACTCAGACCCGATCATACTCATTAGAGTGCCAAACACATTTTAAGTTCAGAGCGGCAACGCAAATCAGTGACCATGTCGTCTGTAAAGATACTAGAAGAATCTTCATCTGCGAATCCTCTTGTGCTTCGACTTCAACAAATTCTAACCTCATGTTCCAGAGTAATCCTCCCTCATTTTTCTACGATTCCCGTTTGGTTCCCAAGAAAATGTAACAAGTTCACCAAGTTAAAAAATTTCAGTCGGTAACCAAATCAAGGGCAACGTCAACAATCTTATTTTGTCTCTCTTTTTTCCCTCTTTTGTTTGGCAGTCAATCGAAACTGGAGATCTCCATAAATCTGGAAGCTCAGTGTCGGAGCTCGTGAACTACCTTGATTCGATTTCTGATGCTGCTTTATCTGATACGAGCAATGAAGAATCGAGAAACAATGCGCTCGAAGTTCTCTCGGAGATTCACCTGTATATATGCCAGCCCTTGTTGGACCAGGTTTGTTTTATTTGAGTCTGTCTTGTGTCGAGTATCGTTTTGGTTTGTTGCTGAGTTTGTGAATTCTACTGTGTTCATCTGAAGGCGGTTGTGGATGCTCTTTCTTTTGAGTTGCCTAAGGCGGTTGCTAAGTTTGCATGCGTCTCTGGCAAATGTCTGGAGATTGTTGAGAGTATTGTCAATCAGTTTGTAGCGACTTGTAGCCCTCGGGATTTGATTCCGATTTTCTGCGAGGTATGTTTGGTGAAGTCTATATGATCATTACTCATTTTGTTGCATACAAGAGTTTAAATGAGTCATAATATATATTTAGCCCCTGAAAGAACAAATTTTTAAAGAATTTATGACTAGTAAAGCCTGTTTCTGCTTTAATATTTGTACTTTAATACAACCTCAAAGGTCAAAATGGTAGAGCAAACATCTAATTATGTCTCAACAGGTCATGAGCAACCTTTCCATATAACAACAACAATATATGGCCTGCTAATTGGAGATGATAAGAGCCAAAACTTTCTATGAAGTACCCTCAATTAAAAGAGTGAACTCCATCTTCAGGACAAATCTACTCAGGGCCAATCACAATTTTGAAATGGACACAGTGAATACGTTAGCATAAAAGTGCCTGTTAAACTTGTAGAGATCTCCAAGAAAATATCATTCATGACGATTGACTATGTGTGAAAAATGCATAATTTGAGTGTTTGAGAAGTGTTTTAAAAGAAGGCTTGCCTTATAAAAGCGTCTTTTCCAATTCACCAATTTCTTTTCTTCCTTTTTTTTAATCTCCTTATGTTTCTCAGGCAGTTAGCTTGGGCTTGAAATGATTCAACCAGATTCCTTTGGGGTAGTGGGTTTTTGGAGAGGAAAATGCAGTTGTTTAATTGGTCTAATATGTGCTCTAAAAAATGGATGGTTGGGTGCTGGAAGTCTGTTGATACTCAATAAGGCTTTGTTTGGTAAGTCTTTATGGAGATTTTCCCTGGAAAGGGATAGGTTATTGAGGAAATTTTTTCCAAGTTATGGGAAGGAAAAGGGTGGTTTGTGCTGAAGGGATGGGAAGAAGTCCTATAGGACATGCCTTGGGAAAGCTATCAGAAAAGGTTGGGATGTTTTCCCTCACCAAACCCTTTTTTTTTCAATGGGCATTGATTCCAAAAATGCTGGTTTCCAGACACTGTTTTGAAGACTTTTTGCTGGACCTTTTTCAGTATTACTGCCAACAAAAATGGTCAAGTGTCTGATTATCGCTAGACAGGGTGGTGGGTGTCACTGGAGTTGGTAGGGGCCACTGGATCCCATGATTCCTGAAAAGATTCCTTGATTGGTACCTGGAGTTGATGTTATTATTTTGTGGTCTGTGTTGAGAGAAAAGATGGGCTGGTTTGGAGAATCTCTAAGTTAGGGTGTCTCTTAGTAAAGGCTGTTTGCAAGTCGTGGCATTTAGGAGCCTTCTGCATGTTTCAAGTTAGGGAGGTATGAGGTATTTCTGCTCCCCCTAAGGTTGGTTTCCTTGTTTTCAGAGCAGCTTGGGTAAAATTCTAAAAATCTACTAACTTATGATAACAGGTTGAATTGTGGTGAATTGATATTGCAAATGCAAATAAAATCTGAAATCATCTAATATTATCTTCCATTGTGGGGGTATTCTTAATTTCTATTATTTATGTTTTGCCTTGCTTAGAGTGCTTTGGTCTCTGCTTGCTCTATTAGGATAACATGCTTATTTGGAATGGCCCTTCGTTGGCAAGGGTAGAAGCAGGTTTGGGGGGATGGCACCTTTGTGCCTATTCTGTTTCATTTGGAAAGAGTGCAGGTGATGGTATTTTAAGGGGTTGGAGTGGTTTGAGTTGGTTTTGAAGAAATTATTTTTAAAGTTTTTGTTTTGGTGATTGAGGGGCCTTGAGAGGGTGAAAACTTATTAATGCTAGTTTTATTGATAACTTGGGTGGGGGTTAGGGCTTATCTTGTGGCTTTTGCCTTTTGCACATTTTGTTTTTTGGTGCTCCACGTATATTTCCTATGTGCCTGGGTTGCATCCCCCCTTTTTTTGGCATCTATTAATATATTGCTTATTTGCCCATTACAAATGGCTATTTATTCAAGTAGTCATTAAGAAGTGAATTTTGGTTGTATTGATAGAAGATGACAATTCCCTGGATTGTTATTTCTAATGCCATGTTTCATCATTGTTGCGTGCTAATTGTGACACTTATAAAATCCTGATGGTTTATGACAGTTGCAGGATGGTGTCTTTTGCTTATTTTACCACTTTGTTTGTTCTTAGTCTTCTGTTTCCTTGTTCTAATGCTTCACTGACATTTCCAATAATTGGATCAGGCATTAGATGTTCCAAGTGGGATGTCCAAGGCACCTAGTTATTATGCTCCTTTTCTAAGTGGGCTATCAAAAGGTAAACACCACCAATAACTAATGGATAAGTTTCCTTACAAGAGAAAAACGTCTACTATTATATGATTATTCTTGTTCAGAAGTATATACTTTTAATCGATTATAGACAAATTCTTTTTCCAGTTTTTTGATTGCATTTGATCCATTTTTTTTTTTTTTTTAAATTTATGCACATGTTGTCATATACATTACTTTCTCACACACTAGCCATTCATGGCATAGTTCTTGTGGAGTGTATGGAAGTGTGACCATTTCCTACTGTATTGAAAATGAGTAAAAAAAATTAGAATATGGTCTCACACACTACAAATGTTATTATTTTTTCTTTATACTCAATTTCTTCGATTAGGGGGTTCGGTAGGAGGAAAAGAGCAGGGCCCCTTTGGGGGAGGAGTTGTAATGGAGCCTGGGCCTTTGAGTGTTATTCAGATAGATGGACCACCAATAGAGAAGGTGGAGTTTAGCGAAAGGATTACTTGTAGCGTCGAAATTGACGGTCTGGTTGAGGAGGTCCCTTCTGAGGGCTCATTTGGTAAACTATTGGCCTTAGTAGGCTTGTGGGAATGCCAGATGAAGGTTTTGAGAGCGAAATTTTGGTTCTTATGCAGAGATTGGAGTCTAAGAAGAAGGGTAAAAGCTCTCATCTTGGAAAAAAGAAAGTTTTAGCCTCGAAGTTTAGATTTGAGAGAGAATTACGCAAGCTTCAATGTTCTATCAATTATGATTCAACTACAGGGACAGGAAAAAGGAGTAGGAGTGCTTCGGGGAATTTTGCTGGCTTTGTTAATGAATATTAGAATCCTTTCTTGGAATGTAAGGGGTTTAAATGATATGGATAAGTAGAAAATGGTGAGAGGTCTTATCAGATCTTAGAAGGTGGACCTGGTTTGTTTGTGGGAGACTGAGGTTCAACATATGTTGGAATTGTTAGTGAGAAAGCTGGGTGTAGGCAGATTCTTGAATTGGGAAAGTGTGGATTCAAGAGGTTAATCTGAGAGAATTTTAGTTTTTTGGGGTAGCAGAGTTTTGGAGCTTCTGGACATGGAAATGGGCATGCATTCTCTCTCTTGTCAGTTTAAGAATTGTGATGACAATTTCATTTGGCTTTTTTTGGTGTGTATGGGTTGGTTGGTAGTGCTGATAGGGAGGAGTTGTGGGTAGAACTTAGGGACATCAAGGGGTTGTAGAGTGATCCATGGTGCATTGGTGGGGATTTTAATGTGGTTAGATTTCCTAGAGAAAAGAGAAATTGCTAAAGAATCTCCTTAGCAATGAGGTGTTTCTCGGAGATCATTGAAGAGTTCTATATGAGGGATTTATCTCTAGCAGGGGGGTGCTATACTTGGTATGGTGGCCCAAATAATAGATCCTCGTTTAGGCTAGATCTTTTCTTGGTCTCAAAAGAGTGGGATTCAAAGTTGTTGCCCAAACCCACTTCCGATTATGCTCCTATTCTTTTGGATAGAAGTGGGATTAGAAGTGGTAAAACTCCATTTCGGTTTGAGAACATGTGGCTGAGAGTGGAAGGGTTCAAAGATTTGGTTAGGAGATGGTGGACAGGCTACACTTTTAGTGGCTCATTTGGCCACATCTTACTCCGCAAGCTAAAAGTGTTGAAGCAGGATCTTAAAACATGGAACAAAGAGGTGATTGGGAATGTTTCCTCAAACAAAGAGGTTGTCCTCTCTCAAATTATTTATTGGGATGCCAAAGAAAGAGATGGGTCTTTCCTTGAAGAGTTAGAGGCTAGAAGAAGGGCTGTGGAGGATATCAGTAAGTGGGCAAGGATGGAATAGACTTCATGGAGGTAGAAATCAAGACAATTGCGGTTGAAAGAAGGTGATAAAAACTTTTGGTTTTTTCACAAGATGGCTAATGCCCAGAGAAGAAGGAATTTTTTGGCTACTATCAAAGTGAATGGAAGAAGGTTGAAAAGGAAGATGAGGTAAAGGAGGAGGTGGTTAATGCTTTCCAAAGAGTTTTGTCAAAAACTGATGATTAGAGGCCAAACATCAATAGACTGCCTTTTTTGGTTCTGGACAGTGAAAAAGCCAGGGCCTTGGAGAATCCTTTTTCAGAAGAAGAGGTTCTTGTAGCCCTTTCCAGTTTGTGTGGGGATAAGGCTTTGGGTCCAGATAAGTTCTCCTTTGACCTTTTGGCAATTTTGTTAGGACATTGTAAAGATTGAAGTGATGGGTTTCTTTGCTGATTTTCATCATTTAGGTCTTTTTGAGAGAAGCCTTAATGCCACTTTTATTGTGTTCATTCCTAAGAAAGGGGGTGCAGAGAATTTGAGGGGCTTTTGCCCTATTAGTTCGATGGGGAGCCTTTATAAACTTCTAGCTAAAGTTTTGGTTAATAGGTTAAAAAGAGTGGTTGGGAGAATAGTTTCAAACACCTAACATGCTTTTGTGGAGAATAGTTTCCCTTTAGGAGCTTCTTTCAATTCCGTTCAAGCTTGGGATGTATTGGAAGAAAGCTTTCAGAAAAGACTTGTTTTGTGGAAGAGACAATACTTGTCAAAATGAGGGAGATTGACTTTATTAAAGAGCATTTTATCTAACCTGCCAATATATTTCATGTTTTTATTTGTGATCCCTTATAAGGCGAGTCTTAGATTTGAGAAGATCCAAAGGGACCTCCTTTGGGAAGGACGAGAGCTCTAAAGAAGGCCTCATCTTGTAAGTTGGTCAATTGTTGGCTTGGATAAAAAGGAAGGGGTCTAGGTGTTAGAAAGTTATTTTTTCTAAATAAGGCCCTTCTTGGGAGGTGGTATTGGAGATTTGCTTTTAAGAATGATTCTTTTTGGAAATAGGTGGTTATAGGGAAGTATAGGGAGGAAGAGGGGGTTGGTGTTCTAGAACTTCGGTATGGGTGGAAGGGGTTCAATAACAAGATTGGTTTTAGGGTGGGAAATGGTAAGAAGGTGAGGTTTTGGAAAGATATGTGGTGTGGGGAGGAACCCTTAGCTATGACTTCTCCAGAGTTGTTTTCAATAGCCACTAATAAAGAAGCTTGGGTAGATCAGATGTGGAAGCAAGTTGGGGAAGCGGGTTGTTGAAATCCAGTGTTCACAAGACAGATAAATGATTGGGAATTAAGTGAGGTGGAAGGGTTGCTTAGAAGGTTGCAAGGGTAAGTGATTAGTGGAGGAGTAGAGGATGCTATGGTTTGACAGTTGTCAAAGGGAGACATTTTTTTAGTCAAATCTTTCTACTTCTCTTTAGCAGGTTATTACTCTAAAGGTTTCCCCCCAAGCATGGTATGGAATCTTTGGGTGCTGATGAGAGTCAGATTCTTTGCCTGGGATGCAGTTTGGGGAAAAATTCTAACTCAAGCATCAACTAAAAAGGAGGGGTTGAAGTCTTCCAAACAGATGTCATTTGTATAAGGGTGAAGAGGAGCCAACAAACCATATTCTCCTTCACTGTTCTAAGGCAATCATGTTGTGGCACCTTATTTTTGCTATTTTTGATGTACAGTGGGCAATGCCTTTCTCAATCAAGGATTCCCTCATTAGTTGGCGGGGTGGCTTTGTTGGCAATGCCTTTCTCCTTTGTGCTTATTTTGAATCTTGTGGAAGGAGAGAAACCGAAGAGCCTTTCAAGACTTTGAACTAATAGACCACGCTATTTTACGCTCTTTTATGTATATGTTTTTGGAGTGGGTTATTATACATTTAGGGTCTAGTTCTTTGCCCATTTTTTACTTCATAGATTGGTTGGGTTGTAAGTGAATTGAGGGTGTTGTTTCTTATTTATCCCTTTTTTTTTTGGCGTTGTATACATCGTGTATACTTTAGGCACTTTTCTTGGCGCTTTCAGTATAATTGCTTTACTTATCAAAAAAAAAAAAAAGGAAAAATGTTGAGAGCCAATTTGCTTGGGTTTTGACATCTTTTGATTAGTTTTAAGAGGTAGATTTAGAACTAATGGTAGGGTCACGATGTAATTGTGCCATAAATGTGTAGCAACATTTCTATAAGGATTTGCTTTGAAAGAAAAATGGAGGTTTGAAGAGGGTTTTTTTGAGGGGGTGGAATGGTTTGGTGTTTGAAAAGGAGTGATTGCCATTAGCTGTCTATAGCCACCTTGCCATAAATAAAGAGATGGTTCTCAATTTCCAAATAACGAGGTTGCAATGAAGTTCAGGTTCTAAGAAAGAGAGGGAGAAAAAAAGTTACTAAGGATAAATAGTGAGATTTTGTAAGTTGATTTTCCTACCACAAATCTTTCAAAAAACGAATTCACTCCCTGTCGTCTACCACAAAACGGGGTGTATGGAGAAAGATCTTGGAAAACCTGTGTAATGGCTTGCTAAGTACAATGGTTGTCTGACCAAAATGTTGGCGTCTCATCGATTAGAATATGTCTTATAAATACTTGAAATAATCTGATGCCAAAGGGTGGAACTTTCCTTAGGGAACCTCCATAGCCACTTCCTCAATAGAGCATGATTCCTTAGAGTAGTCTTCCCAAACCTCATACCTCCAAACTCCTTTAGCCTACACACTATGTCCCAATTGATTAGATGATCTTTTTTATCCTCTCTAGCCTTTGACCAAAGAAAATCCCTTTGCAATTTCTCAATCTTTGAAGCTACTGATGTTGGAATCTTGAAAAGAGATAAAAAAATAGTTAGGAATGTGTGACAAGTAAGACTGAATTAGAGTTATTCTTTCCCTAATAACAAAAAAACTTTTTTCCACCCATCCAGTCTCCTTGAGATTTGATCAACCATTGGATCCCAAAAGCCGTTTGCCAATAGATTCCCTCCTAAAGGAAGACCTAAATAAGATAAAGTCCAATCTAAAACTTTACAATCAAGCATTGAAGCCAATATAGAGACCTAATCCTGACTTGTATTGATACCAGAGATAGTGCTCTTGTCTAAATTAATCCTAAGCCTTGAAATTTGCCTATAAAACAAATGGATTAGCTTGAGGTTTTGCAGGTCTTTTGTAGAGGCTCTAGAAAAAAAAAATGGTGTTAGATGCAAATTGTAAAAGAGATACTCTAGTTCTAGTATTGCCCACTGAAGCCCTCTAATAAACCACTAGCTCAAGATGGTTAATTGATTCACAAATTATGCCTATCATGCAAATTTAAGGGGTGATCATCCTATATTCTTGTCACCTTGTATCATTTTGGATGTTTTAATTTGACTAGAATATCCAAGGAAAAAGGCTTGATCTATGAGAACTTCCTAAGTACAAGTATTTATTTAAAAGAAATCTATGGAAACAACATTCACCAGGGTCAAAAGAGATAGGAAGCTATTTCATCAACTTTCGATTTTATGATAATTCAATCAAATAATGTAGAGATTATTGTATATGGTGTTGGAATCAAGGATGAATATGAAGACCTTTGAGGTTTGCTGGAGAAGAATCTCCACCATAAATATTACCGATATTTGATTTTATTTCAGCTACTGATGTTGGGAGAAAAAGGAAAGCAAACTCAGAAAGGCACTTTTTCTAAAAGACTATAGTGTACTAGTACTTGCTTGTTGAGAATGGATCTATAGGTTATTGGGTGCTTGATCTTAGTTTTAGTCATGCTGACCAGTGAATTTTGCATGATGCATAATCTACAGTATGTGGAGATTGCTCTTCATTTGTAGGTCCTTTTGGCCCTGGCTACCCATTAATATGATTGTGGCACTATGAGATGTGTGTGTGTGTAGTGTAAAAATTCATTAGATAGAAACAAGGCCATGGGCGGTGCACCCGAGAGTTGTACAATGGCGACTCAAGGCTGAAAAGCTACAAATTCAAAGAGCTTGTATCTACAAAGTTTATAAAGGACAGTCTAGTACAAGAAAGCAAACAGCAAGGCAAATGGAAGAGAGATAGCAAAGCAACATCTTCAAGTACAGAAATGGATAGTTCCTTATAACAAAGAGCAGAACAATAACATCTTTCTTATTTCTTGCTTTCTTCCTTTCTGTTCATTTTTTTTTCCCAGCACATGCCACAAGCTTTTTTTTTTACCATAAAAGGAGTTATTTCTCAAACTCCAATTTTTGGACATGTGAACTTAGATTTTCATACAGTTATGGTGTTTGTTAGATACTTAATTTGAATGTATAAAAGAGGCTAAAGCTACATACTCACCTGTGGAGTGCTGATATGTCGCTGTTATATGTTTTTTCTTGGTTTTCAGTATTTCTTTCCATTCCAAGACGTCATTTTGAGCAAGTAAAAGAAGCAGTCCCTGTTATCCTTAGTGTTTTGAAGGCCATGACTTCAAAGTTAGATGATGAAGACACAAATTCTGAGGATTTGTTTGCCAGAGCCATCAGCATTGCCAATTCTATACAAACAGTTTGTGGAAAGTTGGTCCGTGACACTTTAACAAAATATTGTTTTTGCTTTATTAGGCTACTTTTGAGCCTTTACCAAATCCCTTTAATCTAACTTTGTATTCTTATGAACAGGCGGGCAGGCTAAATGAAAAACTCCGTGCTCTACTTGGCTTGTTTGTCTTGCAAATCATGGTTGACACTTCTCAATGTTCAATTGCTGTTCCTGTTATATTGTTTTGTTTTCCAATTCTATTGCTACCTCAGTTCCATTCAGACTATTTATATGAATTATTTCCAGCTTTTGATCTTTTTTACTGTTCTTTGTTCTTTTTTTGGCGATTCTGCATTTTTCTGCTCATTTTGTTCCATATTTTCCCTTGACATGCAGTCTCTTCTCTGTATGAGGGAGAAAGTTTCAAGCTGTCTTACCTTGGTGTTACAACTATCCCACTTCCTTCCATATTGTGGCTTATCCTATCTTGGTTTACTAATTGGATGTGATGTTGACACAATTATTGATATTGTTCTTAAAGGTAAATTCACACAATTGAAAAAATTCTTAATCATCCTTTGTCACAAGTAAGGTTGACAAGTTGAAAGGATTACTTCCTATTTTTTTATTCATTTTCCAGAATGCACAGAGGATGGTGATGATTATCTAAGTTGTTTTCCCTATGTCAAGCATGGAGCATCTCTTGCAGGTTTTGCTCTGGCTATACAGATTTTCTCTGTTGCAAATTTTTCCTTCCATGGCCATACAGATTTTCTCTGTTGCAATGACTTGCTCCATTTCTCTGTTGTTGAACTGATGCAGTGATTTGTGGCCATATGTCAAACACGGTCGCTCAATCAGCTGAGGAGGATTTGACTGTCCTTAAGGATGCTCTTCAAAGTAACCAGACTAAAAGATGGCAGGCAGTGGGCATGTTAAAGCACATATTTTCCTCTGCCAATCTGCCATGGGAGTTAAAGAAACATACCATCAACTTCTTGCTTTGGATTATGGATGGGAATCTATCTGAAAAATGTAATGATGAAGTTTCAGACTGCTCATCTTATGTGCCTGGTCTTTTTGCTTCTTTGCAGGTAGTTTCTTGCTATATTTTGGTATATATATCATATTTTATTTATTTGCTCTCCAAAATTTAAGAGAAACAATTTTCAGGCTATTGAGATGGTCATTATGTACACATCAGATTCAGTGCTAAGGAGGAATGCTTTTAATTCTTTCAAAAAGGTGAGTGTTTTATGTTGCTGTTTGTTGAATCTTCTTCTTCTTCTTCTTCTTTTTTTTTTCTCTTTCTCCTTCTTTCTTATTTTTTATTTTATTTTCTTTATTTCTTTCTTTCTTTATTTTTTTTGTGATGAGAAACAACAGATTTATTGCATACAAAGAAAGATTAGAAGACCTATTAAGATTTTTATATAAAAACTGATCAAAACATAAAAATATGCCTATACCACTCCAAAGGGAAGCAATAACAATCTCCACATCTTATAAGAAGAATCCAGAAATGCACTATACAATTCAGGGGGGTTGAAAGTTCCCTACAAGCACTGCTACATGTTCCTGTTCCACAAACCTGCTGGTGACCAATCATCTACCAATTATTATGCCCCTTTCATCAATTTTGTAGCAATTAGTTCTTGTTGGGAATTGTCCCAAATTCCTAATTAGGAAAGATTCTTTTTTGTAAAAAATATTGTATAAAATATTTTCTAAGTTGATATATTATTGTAATATTAGATTTCCTTATAGAATAAGGAAAATTGTTGGAAATATCCCTATAAATATTTTAGGTCATGAGGAGAAAAAGTTATGAGATGGAGATGAGTTTGTAAAGACTATACGAGATGAATAAAGATGTGAGGAAGAACGGGAGATACTCAATGGACCAAGGGGGCTCGTGATAGGGTATGGATACAAGGAGTGGGGAAACATGAGATGTTTCGTGAACCCCGTAGTTGTATTTGGTTCTCTTCTCTGTAAAATTCTCTATTGCATAGTGGAAAGATTATTTCTCATTCGTGGATGTAGGCATGGTTGGCCGAACTACGTTAAAATCTCATATACCATTTGTGTTGATTATTTTATCTTTGTGTTCTTGATTAATGATGTTTGCATCAAAACTTCCACCGACATAACAAACTGGTATCAGAGCTTGGGTTGAAGATTTTTGGAAGAGTAAAAATCACACAGAGCACACAAGATGAAAACAAAAGGAATTTTCAATGAAGGTGGAGTCGAGTGCTCTCTTGTGGTGATATGATACAAAAAAGTTTGTGTCATGGAGAGTTTGAAGATTGACTTCACAAAATTTGGTTCAAGGTGGAGATTGTTGGGAATTGTTCCAAATTTCTAATTAGTAAAGATTCTTTTTTGTAAAGAATATTGTATGAAATATTTCCCAAGTTAATATATCATTGTAATATTAGATTTCCTTATACAATAAGGAAAGTTGTTGGAAATATCCCTATAAATATTCTAGGTCATGAAGGGAAAAAGTAATGAGATGGAGATGGGCCTGTAAAAACTATACGAGGTGGATAGAAATGCGACGAAGAACGGGAGGTACCTAGTGGAGTGAGAGGGCTTGTGGTAGGGTATGGATACGAAGAGTGGGGAAACATGAGATGTTTCAGGAACCCAATAGTTGTATCTGGTTATATCCTTTGTAATGTTCTAATTCTGTATTTTGTAATATTCTCTATTTCATAGTGAAATGATTCTCTCTCATCCATGGGCGTAGGCATGGTTGACTGAACCAAGTTAAAACCTTGTGTGCTGTTTGTGTTGATTATTTTATCTTTGAGTTCTTGATTAACGATGTTTGCATCAAAGCTTCCACTGACATAACAATTCTTTTTACAGAACATATGTGGATCCAATCATGATCTTATAATAATAAGAAGGGATATTTCTTGATCGATCTAGTTGGTGCACAATGTCATAGGGCAGTTTAATATGTTATCATGTTTCTGCTCCATACATGCATTGCCAAATCTTGCTATAGTTTTTGTATTTCCAGAATTGAGAGCCTTCATATCTCTGGCATTTTTCTACGAGCCAACCAAAAATTGTTTTTAACTATATGACTAGATCACAATTGGTATTGGAGGCATAAGATTGGTGAATATCACCTTTCTTTTAACAAAAATACAGTGTATTATTAGAGAACCAAAAGACAAAGAAATACAATGGAGGATGAGGAAACCTTCCAAAAGAAAGGGAAAAGGTGCAACAGAAAATAAAAAATAGTCTCACAGCAAACCACTCACATGCGGAGTACAGATGATCTCTGAACAGCTGTAATCTAGATGCTGCCCTCTTGTATAAAAAATCTAACTTCTGGTTGGCCAATCTGGGTGTCATCTGAACCTCAAGGACTATACTCCTTAAGGAGCAAATGTTGATCAACAGCATCGAGTTAGCTGACCTCCAAGGACCTGAATGTTTCTGTCTAATCTTATTATTAATAATCATGGAGTCACTTTCAAAATATGAGAGAAACCATGAACTATAGTAGTTTTCATTCACTAGTTATTGATTAATTTTGACCAGGCCACCATTTATTGACTTGGGAGATCTGGGGACCAATTTAAGCCTTCTACTATGGTAGGTTTTGTTAAGTTTAACAGTTTGATTGCTAGTGGTTGTGGTTCTGATTTGGAATCCTAGTGGAACTGTAATTGTTGATTGGAAAAATTGCCTTCCATATACTTGGGCTTACCCCTGGCTATTCCTTTTAGATGGATGGTGATTTGGGACAAACTAAAGAAAGGTTTAGGAGAAAGCTTGACTGTGGGACAGACAATTTTTATCCAAGACGGTAGGCTTTCTTTGATTAAAAGCTCCTAGTCTGTTTTACCATTTATGTTGTGTCTATGTTCTTGGTACCTTGGTAACAACTAACAAGGATCAGGTTAGAGAAAATACAGTAAGATTTCATTTTGTCTGTATTTTTTTTTTTTAATTATTATTATTGTTTTTAACTTTTTTGGGTGTGGGGTAATCTGGAGAGAAAAAAACACTTGGTAAGGTAATCTAAAGTTAAAGGGGAGGTTTGGAGATTAGAAGCCTTTCTATGTTTAGTAAGGCTTTATTAGAGTAATGGCTCTGAAGATTTGCAATAGAGTGAGATAACTTGTGGAGGATAGTTATTCAAAGTAAATTAAGGGGAGGGAGGAAGAAGGGAGGGGGTTGTCCAGGTTTTTAGGTTGGGCCTCTAAGAATGGAAGGAAGGACATAAGGTTAGGTTGTGGAAAGCAATCGGGAGAGGATGGGAAGCATTCAAGTCAAATATGTGCATCATAGTAGGAGATGGTCATTATACAAAATTCAGTTTATGTGTGTTATGGGGAGTGGTCTTTGAAGGACTCTTCTTTTGGTTTTGTTTGACCTTGCCCTGCATAAATATGCTTCTGTGGGAGACCTTGGGGAGGGGAGGTTATTATTGGTTATAGACTTACAGTTGCTCTTGTTGGTACACATCCAGAGCAGGGGGGGCTTCCAGTCCTTGGGACAGAGATGTTTTGCCATCTGAAAAAGTGTTTAACACCTTAGCAGACTTCAATAGGTTTTTAGGTATGTGGTCGAGGGTTTCAAAGAGGAAATTTGGTCCCTGTTGAGGAAAATGGAAGCAAAAATTGGTGGTAGGACCCCAATCCAAGGGAGAAAGAAGAAAAAAACCTTCCACCTCTTGGTTTGAGAGGGAGTTACAAGGACTGAACTGCTCAGTTATTTATGAGGCTCTTCTAGAGTGGCTAGGAGGGATGGAAAAAATAATTGGGCTTCATTCTGGTGGACTGATGAAGTTAAAAACTCTTTCTTGAAATGTGAGAGGGACCAATGATAATGAGAAAAGAAAATTGAACAAGTCTGTGCTAAGGTTGTATAGGCCTGATCTGGTTTGTCTTTTAGAAACAAAGGTGCGAGAGATGTCAGTACAAACGGTTAGAAGTTTGGGGGTTGGTAGGGTTTTGGAATGGGGAGCGGTGGAAGCCCAAGCCGCATTTGGTGGTATTTTGTTTTTTTGGGACAATAGGGTTTTTGAGTTGTTGGATATGTAGTGCGAAGGTTTCTCCATCACTTGCCAATTCAGAAATTGTGAGGATGGCTTTGTCTGGATGTTTACTAGGGTGTATGGGCTTGCTTGAGTGGGGAGAAAGAGGATTTATGGGAAGAGTTGGGAGCAATCAGAGGCCTATGGGAAGACCCATGGTGTTTAGGTGGGGACTTTAATTTTGCCAGATTTCCTGCGGAGAGATGGAACTTCTAAGACTTTCTGTTGAAATGCGACATTTTTCGTATTTTATCAAGGAGTGTTGTTTGAGGAAGTTTCCTCTTTATGGAGATCTGTTTACGTGGTATGGTGGGCTGAATTCTCAGTCTTCCTTGAGGCTTGACCATTTTTCGGTTTCGGAAAAGTGGGAGGATCACTTTTCTGGTTTTTCTCAGTTTGTACTTCCCAAGCCTCTCTCAAACCATTGTCCCGTTGTTCTTAAGGGTGGTGGGATAAAAAGAAGCAAAGCACCCTTCAGGTTTGAGAATATGTGGATTAAGGCTGATGGCTTTAAAGATCTCATTAGATCTTAGTGGACAGGTTGTGTTGTCATTGGCCATAGCAACCATTGCCTTGCAATGAAACTAAAGGCCCTTAAAAAGGATCTTAAGGTGTGGAATAAAGATGTTTTTGGTAATATTTCTATTCACAAGGCAGAGGCTTTTTCTTTAATTAGCTTTTGGGATGCTTGAGAGAGTTTCGCCTCTCTTGGTTAAGGAGGCAGAGGCTAGAAGGATGGCCTTGGAGGATTATAAAAAGTGGGCTTTAATGGAAGAAACCTCCTAGAGAAAAAAATCAAGGGAAACTTGGTTAAAGGAGGGTGATAGGAACACTAAGTTTTTCCACAAAATGGCCAATGCTCGTAGTGGAAGAAATTTGTTAACTAAAGTGAGAGTTAATGGTGCTACTTCAATGGCGGTTGACAAGATTAAGGACGGGGTGTGCTAAGCTTTTCGAGATCTTCTTTCTAAAACAAGAGATTGAAGATTGAGCATCAGGGGCTTGTGTTTTGAAGTGCTAGGGAGTGACAGTTCTACGAGCTTAGAGGAGCCTTTTTCAAAAAGGGAAGTTTTTTATGCTTTCTTTAGTCTTAGCAAGGACAAGGCTCTAAGACCAAATGGTTTTACCATGGCTTTTTGGTAGTTTTGTTGGGACTTTGTCAAGCCTGAGATCTTGGGTTTTTTTAGGGAGTTTTTCTTTCATGGGACTTTCCAAAGATGCTTAAACACCCTTTCTTGGTGTTGATCCCTAAAAAGGGTGGGGTAGAAAATTTAAGAGACTTTAGACCCATTAGTCTTGTAAGGGGGGGGGGGCTAGCCAAAGTTCTAGCCAATAGGTTCAAGAAAGTGGTAAGAAAGGTGGTTTCAGATTTTCAACATGCTTTCATACAAAGCAGACAAGTTCTAGATGCTTAAACACCCCTTTCTTGGTGTTGATCCCTAAAAAGGGTGGGGTAGAAAATTTAAGAGACTTTAGACCCATTAGTCTTGTTAGGTGGGGGCTAGCCAATAGGTTCAAGAAAGTGGTAAGAAAGGTGGTTTCATATTTTCAACATGCTTTCATATAGAGCAGACAAATTCTAGATGCAGTTCTTATTGCTCGTGAAGCCATTGACTCAAGATTAAAGAGCAACTTGTTTGGGATTTTCCTCAAAATGGATGTTGAGAAGGCTTATGACCATGTCAATCGGGATTTCTTATTGGCGGTCATGGGGTTTAGACAAAGGTGGATAAGATAGATAAAATAGTGTATTTCCATGACAAGCTTTTCTATTCTTAGTAATAGCACACTTTCCTATTTCTTTCAAAATTCAAGGGGTATGATTCTTAGTAAATGGTGATATGATTCTCTTTTTGTCTAGCATCTTCAGCAGTACCATGAAATTTGTAAACACAAAAGCCTCAGTGGGAAGGAAATCAATTCCTACAAAAAGAAGTTAGAATTAACAATGGTTTTTGCAATTGACATTTTACTGGTCATGAAGGAATGCTCAAAATTGTTTATTGAACAAAAACAAACAATTTCATTTATCTAAAAGATAAATACAAGAAGGATGAGCAACCCTTCAAGGATGTACAAAACAGGGTTTTAAGGCAACCAAGTATCAAGCCCATAGGAAATAACCCAACCTTACAAATAAAAACCAAGGTACAAAGGATAGAAACATAACACACTCAAGGGAGGAGAAAGTCTCCAATAGAGGAGGCCAAATGCTTAGCTTTTTGTTTGGCTAATTGATCTTAGACTTGCTTGTCTCAACGGGGAACCCAGGCGAGGGAGTAACCTAGCTCATTGACACATCTATGATCTTGCTCATCCAATTGTCAAACTTCCATAAACCTCTTTCTTTATTAATCACTCAAGATATAATAGCAGCTGAATCACCATCTATAGTTAGGATGGAAAGGCCTAAAGCTATAGACTACAACAAACCCTCCAATAGTGCCAATATCTCTGCCTCAATAGCCAACCCCACTCTACTTTGCTTAGAGAAGACTCTCAACACAATATTGGAGTGATCTCCAATCACGCCTCCGATACCCATTTGAACAAGATTACCTAAACAATATCCATCAAAGTTTTACTTAACTGAACCTATTTGGTGCAACGAAAGGTTTGTTTGGAAACAAAACAAAAAAACACTCAAGAACAAACACAAAGATCACAACAGGATCTAAAAATTAGGGAATAATTCTGAAAAATATATTGAACTCCTCTCTAACAATTACAATAAGCCTTTAAATAATGTTTGTAATGCAAAAATAAATGAAATAACTGAAATAGGAAACTTAAAATAGGAAACTAATGATGAACCTAAAATAGAAACTAATAATGTAGGAAATAGAAACTAACCTAGAATAGAAACTAATGATGTAGGAAACTAATGATGAACTTAAAATATAAACTAATAATGTAAGAAACTAAAAATAGAAACTAATGATTGTGTGCTGCATCACTATTAGATGGGGAGAACAACCAATCAACGGTTTCTTCATCGACTTGTTTGAGAAACAAACACTTTTCTAGTCCATCATTAAAAGAAACAAAGGGATATCTACACAAGGCTTGGTGACTGAAACCAAAGGGAAGAGTAAAAGTAAATCAAATCCTAATGACATCCATAGATTTTTGCCTGTCCTAAAAAATCCTTGCATTCCTTATCAACAAGATAAAACCATGTTAGGATAAAACAACCACTTGTCAAAGAATCTTCCCTTTTGGAAGGCTTCCAAAGTCCTTAAAGGAGATTCCCGTCATTTCTACTATGCCTCTAGGAGGGACCAGTTCAAGATTGGATAAACTAAACAAAGCATTTTTTGCTAAAGAATTATTGCAATGGTAAAATGAAGAAAGGATGATTGATTGGTTCACCACTCTTTGTACACATAATGCAATTATCGGGACTGAGAGCTTTGTAAAGCCTCCTCAATTGAAGCATGTCGTTGGTATTAACACTCTTATTATCCACAAACTAAGCAAAGGCCTTAACCTTTGGTGGAGCTTTTGAGTTCTAAATTGAACTAGTAGGAGCAAAAGAGGTCAAGATAGAAGATGGAGGAGCAACTGAGAGAACTTTGTAAAAATAGTTGACATTGCAAAGTCTTAAGGATGTCAATGACCAAACCCTTTCATTTATAAAGGAAGAAGATATGTATGCATGACCCACGGAAGAGGGGAGGCTAGTTAATTCCTCTACCTCTAAATCAGAAGGTTTTGACAAAATTGAAATTCCAAGAAGGACTAGTTGAAGACTAATTTACAGTAGAGAAGATAAGCATATTCCTTGCCCTTATGACTCAGAACAGATATAGAAATTGAAGCTTGAGAGGATTCTTGGCAGCCTAGTATCCTTGGTAGCTAAGTCTTGAATAGAGTCCTTACTCACATTAATACTTGGCAATGAGTTTTTTCCTAGATTAATCTTTAAGCCTGATATGCGACCAAAAGCCATAATGATCTACTTAAGGTTTTGTAACTCCTCATGGTTAGCACTTGAGAAAAAAAAATATCATATGCAAATTGAAGAAGGGACACCCTTTTCTTATACTTCCCTACCAAAAAGCCTCTATCTTCAACTCTTATAAATATCTTACTCAAAATATCTATAGCAATAGTGAAGAGAAAAAAGGAGAAAGGGTTCCCTGTCTTAAGCCTCTAGATGCTTTAACCCAACCTTTGGCACCCCATTCACTAGAAAGACAAAACTTATAGAAGATAGACATCCATGAATCCATGACCTCTACTTTGGATTGAAACCTTTCCTCTCCAGAGCAGGATCCAAAAAGTCCCATTTCACATGGTCATAAACCTTTCTAAAATCTATTTGGAAGACGATTTTTGCGGGTCTTCTTTCATCTACCACTTTGTTTGCTATTGGAATGGTGTCTAGGATTTGTCTGCCTTCTACAAAAGTGCCTTGAGACCAATAGATAGTCTCATGCGAAACCTTATGAAGGTGGTAAGACAGCAATTTGGCAGTGACCTGATAGAGACTATTAGTCAAACTTATGGGCCTAAAATCAGCAATTGTGGAAATTTGATTTCTCTTTGGGACTGAAGCAATAAAAGTAGCACTAGTACTCTTATTAATCGCAATGGAGAGAAGAAAGGAATTCTTGTCGGAAAGATACCTTATTCCAAGGCCTTATTGTTTTTTTAGGGAGGATGTGATCTGACAAGGGATTTTGGAGATTTACTTTATTTGTGGTTTTGAACTACAATGTGATGACAATGACCATTGCCATCTTTGGATGCTTAGTGTATTGTTCTGACTTGGGTTGTGGCAGTGGCTTTTAGAGTGGGTTAGCATTTTGCTTGAACAGTTCTTGGGAGAATGGGGTTTGAATGAAAATGATGAAGCCATCAGTCTTGGGTTGAAACGGACAAGAATTAGGGGGAGCATGGAAGGGAGGGAGAGGGGGAGAGGGGAGGGGAAGAGAGAGTGGGTGATGTGTTTATGCATGTTTTAAGGAGTTGATGGTTCTTATGGTTGTTAGTGGTTTGTTGGTAGAGATGGTTGGAAGTGATCTTGATGTTAGTGCTAGTGAATTTTTTGGTGGAACAATGATTATAGTGATGAAATAATTGATGATGGTGGTACTAGTTGTGGTTTAGTGGAAATGAAGATGGGTGGTTAATTATGATGCAAGGCATGATGAGGACAGTAGATGCGGTGTTTAAGACGGCTGCCTTTTTTATGGGGTTTTGTGATGGTTCTTTATTGAACAAGGTTAACCAAATGGATAGGGAGATATTTGAGCTCGAGTTAGAGCAAAAAAGGCTGAGTTTGAGGTCAAGGGAATGCCTTTTTATTCTTTTTAAGTTTATTGATTAGTTGAGTTGTAGGTGGAGTTCTTCTCTTGTTTTCCATCTTGCATTTTGGTTTTTCTTCCTTTGTTTGAGGGGCTTTTGTATTCTGTGCAATTGAGTTGCGTCCTCTCACTTTTTGTGCCATCTGGGAGATACATTACTTACAGTTTGTTTGTGTGCACATATGTATGTATATATGTATAAGTTTCCTACCTATGTTATTGATGTATATGTCTGTTTACCTCATGATGCCAGGTACTTGCCGATATTCCAACCTCTCCACGGTTTGACATTTTAAAAGCGTTGATTGCAAATAGCAATTCTTCTTCCATGGTAAACTGTTTCAAGACAGTTTATGTCATTTATCCATATTGTTATTTGTCTAATTTTAAAGTCAATTCAATCATCTGAAGTAGTTGTTGCAATTTTGTAGACTGCAATTCTTGTAGATTGTGTTAGAGAGGAAATGCGTATGGAAAATTGCCAAAGAATTTCTGTAGGACATGATGAATTCTTGCAAGCTGAAAAATCCTGCCAAAGATCATTGTTTTGGAGTGCAGATGTTCTCGAATTGGTGGAATTGATTTTGAGACCTCCTAAGGGAGGACCCCCAGCCCTTCCTGAGGATAGCGATGCGGTATTTCTTTCATCTGCTTTGTAATTTCTTATAATTCATTGAACTTTCTTGCTGGATTTACTTCATTTTTGCATGTTTGTGCTTGTATTTTGTTATTTTTATCTTTATTTATTTATTTATTGGTATTAAGTTTTGAAATACCTAAGATTGTAATGAACTCAGTGCCTCTGTTTGAGACTGATCTATTGGACACTTTTCCCTATCAGCCATTGGTGAACGCTAGTGCTAATGCTTGCTGGATTCATTTGCACATATTCCTTCTTGTCATAGAAGCTAAATTTTAAAAACAAATACTTCTTGACTATTTTATGGTTTGAGGTTCTTCTGCATACATAAAAAATTAAAACAAAATAAAAGAATATGTTTGACATATTTAATTTACTCCAATTACTTTCTTCACTTATTTGTTCTCTAAGGCTCTTCCACATGCATAAGAAATTAAAAATAAATAAATAAAAGAATGTGTTTTATATAGTCAATTCATGAGCACATGTATAGTTGATTAGCCATGTTCCTGTGTCTAGATTTTGGGGAGTTGTTGTGTCTGATGCCTTGTCTCCATTTCAGAACATGCATTCATGACCATGTCCACAATATTTGTACTTTATATGCAACCTCACAGTATTGGTATTTTCTCTCTTTTATCTTTGGCTTTAAAAATAACATGTGATAATGAATAATTATAGTTTCTGTGTGTGTCTTGATCAAATCTTTTATTTCGGTAACATTTTTCATTCATATTCTTCAGGTTCTATCTGCTCTTAACCTTTACAGATTTGTATTGATAACAGAGTCAACAGGTAAAAACATCTTTACTGATTTCTGGAAGTTGAGAAAGAAAATGCTTTTGTTACTATTGCCCTTAATGTGCTTTGCTGCTTGTGTTCTAGTGCTTTTTTTTAGCAGCTTTTTCTTGCATCCACGTTCGGATAAGTAGTATAGCCTTTGTGTTTATGAGAAAAGCACATGTACTAAAACTGTTTATTATGATGAAAGTGAATGATATAGGACCATTGAATTTGGTTCCAGAACATTTTGTTCATATAAGCTAATGTCCTAATCTTTAACCTAGGGAAAAGCTCTCCTTTGGTCAAAATAGTTTTGGCAAAACACCATTTTGGGTTTTCAATCAAATTTTTTATGAGCTTGGGAAGTGCTATCCTAATCTATGTAAGGTCATATATTTCTTTTTGATAGGCAACCAAAAAGATGTATTGAATGGAGCCATTCAAAAACAACCAAATAGAAAAAAGGCTAAAGAAAAATCAACCAAAAACCACTATCGACAGTTTGAGTTATCAATGAAATCTAACAAAGAAACATATTCCTTCCCCAACAAGGATCTAGAAAATTCCTTGAGAGACATAGAAAAGATTTCTTTCAGCTTTTGGTCAGAGAGCTCTTCCCATTGAAGATCCTTTGGTTTCTTTCACGCTGCACACCAGAACAAGCAAAGAGAAGCCATACTCCACATCCTCCTCCTTCTTTTGTCCATACCCTTTACCTTCCAACCCAAAAAGATCTCTTTCACAGAATCTGGAAACACCCACTTCAACTCAAAAATGGCTAAAAACATGTCCCACAACTTTCTGGTTGAGTCACAATGGATGAGGATGTGGTTTGCTAGCATCTGTTGGTAATTCACCATCTTCATCTGGTTGAGGACATCAATGGTTAAGATCTTTCCCCACTTAGCATCCCAAGGAAAAGAACTTGTTTTCATAGGGGCACAAGTGCCCCAAATTTCTTTGGTAGGGGACAGGACCTAATTCTCATCATGTAAGGAGTTGTAGACTGAAAAGTCCCCTTCTCCTCACTCCAAAGTAAACTGATTCACTCAGCTATACATCCATAGGATCTGGAAACACCCACTTCAACTCAAAAATTGCTAAATACATGTCCCACAACTTTCTGGTTGAGTCACAATGGATGAGGATGTGCTTAGCTAGCATCTATTGGTCATTGACCATTTTCTTCTCATGAGGACATCAATGGTTAGGATCTTTCCCCACTTAGCCTCCCAAGCAAAAAAACTTGTTCTCATAAGGGCACAAGTGCCCCAAATTTCTTTGGTAGGGAATGATGCCTAATTCTCATCATAAAAGAAGTTATAGAAAGATTTCACCAGAAAAGTCCCCTTCTTCTCTGCACCCCAAAGTAAACCATTCTCTCTTGCTTCTTGCACTCTCACTTTGTGGATGAGCTCCGTAAATTGTATCACAACTCCCACCTCCCAATCTTGAACATGTCTTTTGAAAAGAAGGGATAAGGTGCCTTCTTCCTCCCTTGCCATCCACAAGTTGGCTACTATTGCATTCCTATTGGACGCAATCTTGAACAACTTAGGGAACACCTCTTTCAGGACACTCACCCCTAGAATGTGATTTTGAGGTTATTCCCAACCAAAATTGGGCTTCTGAGGCTGAATTCCTCCCATCCTGTTCTAATTACCTTGCCCCTTCCTCCTTCCTCCCTCCTCTCCATATTTTCTGTGGATTGGCTTCCTCATGTTATTATATTGAAGGAGGCATATTTCCACAATCATTAGCCTAACAAGGCTTTATTAAGAACATCCAACTTTCTAAATCCCAATCCTCTATTCCCCTTATCTTTACAAATTGTTCTCCAATTCACTAGGTGCAATTTTCTCTCCTTAGAATGACTCCCCCATAAGAAATCTTTATGATTTATCTAACTTGCTGCTCACTTTCCTAGGCATCAGAAAAAGGGACATGAAATATATGGGAAGGCTTGTGAGAGTACTCTTTATCAGGGGGTCACTTCTCCTCCTTTCGATGAGTATTATTTCTTCCAAGGGGCTCATCTTCTTTTGAATGTCTCCTCAATTGAATCCCACACTGCATAAGACATATGAGATGCTCCCAAAGGCAACCCAAGATAGATGGATGAGTGGCTCTAAACCTTACAACCAAACAAAGAGGCCAAAATGTCAAAATCTTCTACTTCACCAATCGGAATTATCTTGCTCTTTTGGAAGTTAATTTTCACACTAACACAGGCTCAGAAAATAGTGGGACCCATTTTCAATATTTCTGCTACTCGACATTGGCCTTAGAAAAAACAAGGTATCATCTACGAACAATAGGTAAGAGACTTCCATCCTTGCTTCCTCTTTACCTTCAATCGTAAAGCCACTCAAAAACTTTCTTGACTGCCTTAAAGATTATGCAGCTCAAAGCCTTCATAACTAGAGCAAAAAGATAAGGGGATTGAGGGTCTCCTAGCCTTAAACCACAATCTATATTAGGTCATATTGCCTGTGAGTTTTAGGAAAAATGTAAGATCATAATGCCTGCTATTTGGCTATGTACATCTTGGGCTCGTGTCTGTATTGGGCCATGGGTCCTCTATAGCTGCCTCCATGTTGCATAGCTTTAGAATATTTGAGATCTAACTTTGTAAGCTTATTGTCACTTGATTTCATTTCATCCTATTATCAAAAAGTCAAGTGAATTTGAACTAATGGATAACCTTTGTATTGCATGACAAAAAGAAATGAAAGAAAAAGGCAAATAGAATTTTATAGGCTTGCTGAGTTCTTAATGGCATTTGATAAGGCTGCAATGCTTTTTAAGTAGGATTTATAGAAGATAATTATAGGGGTTGGTTCACTATTACTTATTGGTTAAGTTTTCAATCTTCCTATCTTTTATTCCTGTTTGTTCTATAAATCTAGTTGAGAAAATAAAGGTTAATCTTAATAGAGAAAACACCTAAGGAAGGGGGGTGGGGAGAGGGGGTGGTGAATTGGGTTTTAAATTTTTTTTTTTTCAAACATAATAAATTCAAGCAAAGGAAGCACAAAAATAAAAAGATAAGATGAGAAGAAGCAAGCTCAGATTTTATAGTGGTTCGGCAACCCTTGCCTACGTCCACTCTCAAACTCCTAACCGAGTGAGGGTTCCACTATACTTGAAGCTTCAATCAAACTTCCAACACTTTTACACTTGGATTCCAACTCCAATGGGCTCTTACACAATCCCTTCAAGTCTTTGCTCACTTGAAGCTTTTAACACTCAAATAATAAGCTTAAATCTCTCAACCTAGCTCAACTAGGGTTCAAATACAACTCAAATGTTAGGATGAATCACAAAGGTGCACTAAGGAATGTGTAAATGGAGATTTAATGCACCAAGGAACGAATGAGAGCTTTAAGGCAAGAACAAGTAGGTAGACAAATAAATGCCGGTGTTATCTTACTCATAAATAAAGTGGAGCTCTCAATTTATAGGTTTCTAACCTCAGGAGCTAAAAATGCCAAAAAGTAGCCTCGACCGGTCGAGCTGGGGGTCGACCGGTTGACTAGTCGTTGGGCAATAAATGTGTGGTAGGTGACTGTTAGTTCTCGATCGAACTTCGACCAAACCTTGACTGGGAAGGCATAGCCCTTAATCGGGAATGCAAGGTTATTGGAAGAGAGAAGATTTTTTGCATCTCTCGACCGGACCTCGACTAGGAAGGTATAATCGATCGACCAGTACCCTAGCCAGTTGAGTCGATAAGCTGGTGTCTCGATCGGTTAACCATTTTTGGCCCAAAAACCTATATTTTTATGTTTTTTTCTCTTCTAACTCTTAGACAAGGTCTTTAGGTAAACTAATATGCCAATTTTGAAATGATTTGCCTAAGGTTCTCATTAGATAAAACTTGGTTTTGATGTAAATGTAACTTTAATGCATAAATTGAGTTTTTAAAGATACATGAAAAGATATGAAAATCCTAAGTGCACTCATGCATTCATATTACATATGTTTCCTATGATTAAAGGTCTTCCAATTGTCTTGATCTTGCATCCATTGGGTTCTTTGATGAATTTCCAAACTAACATCTAAAATTCTTTATAATTCAAACAAATTAGCAACTTAATCATGATTTATTATCATCAAAATGCGATTAGGAGAACCCTTGGGCTAACACTAGTGTTTATTGGTGTAGTTTTATTATCTCAAGCTTTAATCTTTCTATTTATCGTCAATTTGAGTGGGTGGATTGGGTCTCATAGGAGAATTATCCTGTTTGTGCATTTGTATGTTATTCGATGCCCAAATTATACCGCTTAAGCTTATATAAGGACAATAAGTTTTTAAAGAGACTTAAAAGGCATTTACACATCTTTATTGGAATTGTGTTGCTGTATTATAGAGAGTTCTTGTCAACTTGTACAAACTCGTATATAGAAGCTTATATAATTGTAAAGAACCATCAAGGGTTCTAGAGAGTTCCTATGGTGCCTATAAGTAGATGATGACCTCATTTGGCCAAGCTACCTAACATTTGAGCTTCTAAGCCTTGTAAAGCATTCTTGTCTGGTATAAGCTTTCATTATTCCAAACTCTCTTAGTGTCGCTTTCCATTTTTAGGCCTTGTTGAGCATTCTTATCTAATATAAGTTTTTATTCTTTCAAACTCTATGAGTGTTGCTTCCTTGTTCATCTCTAGCTTGAAGGTTGACTTAGTAACTTAAGCATCTTGAGTTGTCTAAGTAATACACGATTGCTTAGGAAATACCTTAGCATGTGACAAGTAGCTACCAATGTTTTAAAACCTGATCCAGCTCTGAATCTCATAAAATGGTGGGTGGACAAGACCAGTTCAATTGGTCAAACCAAACCATCCCAAGAGGCTATACCAGACTGCGTTTTAAGTTTTAAAATATTTGGTTTGCAGTTTAAAAAACACTATTCTAGAGTTAATTTTTTACTTAATGATCAAATTAGTTTGTGAAGAATGTATGCATGTGTTAATTTTAGTAGTCAAAGGTCGGGTCATTTAGAGAGAAAATGAAGAGTATTTACTTCTTTTTAACTAGTAATAGATGAAAAAAAATGCTATCTTACTGATGTGAATACTGAAACTTTGGATTTTTTTACCCTAAAATGAACTACAAAAATTAAAGTTAGGTTTGTTGGGTGCTGCCTGTGTTCTGATTATGGTGATAAATGAAATAGGGAAAACCAATTGCACAGGGGTGTTATCCAAGAACAATTTACACAAGGCATACAACGAATGGCTTCTACCTCTTCGAACTTTGGTAACAGGCATTGAGGCTGAAAACAAGAATGATTATGACCAACTTGTGGTTGACATGGTATGTGCCCTCAATCCTGTTGAATTAGTCTTGTATCGTTGTATTGAGCTTGTCGAAGAAAAATTGAAACAATAGGCATCTCATGCCTGAGCCGTTTGTGGGAAATCCCCATGGAAATTTTACAGTGGATGAACATATAGTTCTCGAGCATGAATACCTTTTGCTTAGCTGTTGGACATGTTATGAGTATTGATTCTCTCATAATGAGATCTGGAGTTCGCAAATACTGATCCTTCAATAAGAGCAGCCAGCCTCTCCCAATTGCCCATGATTGAAGTTTGTCATTTGTAGAGTCTAGACTTTTACCATGTAAAAGGTTTTCCATTCATAACCATAAATGTCAAGGGTTTGTTTGAAAATCATTTTCAAATTCAAAAGCATATTTGACTAATTTTGGATTAAAAATGGATTTTTTTGAAAATGAGGAGATTTTTTAGACCAATTTTCAGATGTATTTCTTATGAGAAACATGGAAAATTGGTCAGAAACTTTTGGGTGATATCTATGAAAAAGATGAGAAAGTTGTTTCTCATGTATGAAGGGAAAAAGTCTTTTGTGCATCCTCTGTATTTTTGCTCACAAACCACCTTCATATGCACTGTATTTTTGAAAGCAGCGCCACGGCCCAAACTGCCTAAAACGCGAGTCAACATTTATCACAGAGATATGTCTGATTCTCGCGCCCAAATGGGAAAAAGTTGGGAGTGTTAAACACATCGAAAAAGCCCGAATCTGCTTTCGGCTTTCTTTACCGCGTGAAATTATGCATAAAGATCCACACCCAAGCTCTCTTTTCACACTGGATCGACGAAGCACCCTATGTTCCAAGTGGGGACAAGAGCAGACCCTTTTCCTGCAGCTTCAACATTGATTTTCTTTCTATTCATATTCTCTGGAATTAGGTTCATACCGTGATATATTTTGCTAAATCCGAAAGCATGCCATTGTCAAAATGACCGTTTTGGACAAGAAAAAACACGAGAGATGCACTGTATGGGCATGTTTTGAAAATTATGTTGAAAAAAGCCTTGTCATTGCCATGCGAGTGCCACGTGTTATTTTATTATTTTTAAAGAAATTAAATTTAAATCATTTTTTGAAAAAGAAAAGCATCGAAAAATTGTAATTTTCTTACAGATTTAGTTGTGTGCAATTAATTGATTATTAATTTAAAATAACAAAAAAAAGTAAATATTAAATGTTATTATTTTAAAAACTTGAATAAAAGATATGATTGAAAATGCTAAAAATTGTGTAGGATAATGTTTTGAATATTATTTTTATTTATGCATTTGTTGTAACTTGTAAGAAAGTAAATTAGCATTTTATTTTATCATTAAATTAATAATCTTAGTAAATCATCTCCAACCTTATATAAGTAACTCAAGTAATAAAAAATTATAAAATTAATTTACAAAAACTAGTTAGCTGTTTGGTAATTGTTTTCGAAAACAATTCTAAATATTAGTTTTTTGAAAACATTTTTTTAAATTATTCTTTAATTTTTGTAAAATAAAAGTCTGTTTGAAAACCTAAATCCTAATTTGATCGTGTTTTATGAAATTTGTTTTTAAAAATTATTTTTTATTCTTTAACTTTAAAACAATTTTTAAAAGACATGGTCAAACGCCCATGTTTTCCATTTTTTAAAAATGGGTGAAAATAATTTTTACTTATTCTCTAAAAATTATTTTCTAATTCACTTTGTTTTTAAAAGTTGTTTCGGAGAACAAAATAAAAGAATATTAAACAAATTTAAAAAATAATTTTTTATTTTTAAAAATAAAAAATTATTTTTAAATCACACATTCTAAAGGTTTATTTTATAATGTTTTTTTAATAACTTCCCAAAAAAATAAAAATAACATTTGAGAGCTGTTTTTAAACATAGTTTTACATTGTTCTTAAAACTTTTTCTTCCTAGAATACTCTAAAAAAACCCTAAAAATACCTTTAACTCATTTTAAAAGCAATTTGTTTTCCAAATTAATTTTTAAATTAAAAACTCAAAACAGTTTCAAATATACCCTATCAATGTTAAATAAACAACAATAGATAAAAAAAATTATTTATTTATTCTACAATCATTCTTAATTTTTAATTAAAAATTTAGAAAACAATAAAACATATATAATAAAGATTAAAAAGAATTTTTTTTAGAAGATGTTTTCAAGATTATAATAATAATAATAATTAGCGAATATGAAAACAAATTTAACTGGAAAAACTATTTGTATCTGAGCCACTTTTTCTAGACGCAAATTTTGAATTGTAATATTTAGATGTGGTTTTTTTTTTCTTTTAAAAAAATCTTATTTTCGACTTGATTTTTGAAAAAAAAAAATATATATATATATATATATATAATAATTACATGGTGTTTCAACATAAGCTTAAAAACGTGCTCTGACAGTGTTTTTTTCCCTTTCTCTTTTTTTTTTTTTTCCCCCCCCCCAAAAAGGCCAGCTTGACTGGAAAGTCATGATGGTGGTTGAGAATATTTCCAGAGGCAAATACATCGCATACATGTTTAATGGTAAATTACAAAAATAGACCATGTCCATGTACTTTGCCTTGTTTCTCAATTTAGATATCACTTGACATCCACTTCCTTTGCCGGACCCATCTCCTTTGCCTTGCATGGCACCCCATTTCAGACTTTCATGGCCTGGACTCTGGAGCATAAACCCACCCATCAACTGTCTTGTCTAATTTCTAATCACCAATCCATTCCCAACCTGATGGCAACTTATATGTGATCTATCTTTCCCATACTTAAATCTAACCCGGATCCGAACTTTATTTTTTGCGGACCTACCTTTTCTAGATGGGAATTATATTTCTTATTTTATTTTATTTTTAAATAAAATAAAAATAAATTACGACTAAAAAACAAAATTTTCACCGTAAAACTCATGTCCATATTTATATAATACTTTTGATGGAAAATTCTAGTTGAAGGCTTGTTAGGGTAAATATTTATTTGTTAGGATGAACAATTTTTTTATTTTTTATAATTTACAAAATTATTATAATTCAGTAAATATTTATTGCCAAGTAAACCTGTCATTTTCCCAAAAAAAATCAACTGTATATCTTTTGAAAAATGAAGAACAGGGTGTCCATGGATGTAGGGCACGATGCGAGGCACTTCAAGGCGAAGATTCCACTGCAATCATTTCGTCGGTAGCGTAAAAGACCTGGTTAGTAATTCACATTTCAATATGACATCTGGCATACAAATGATCACAAACTTAAAGCCATTCCATTCATAAGAGAAGCATTATTTTTCAATTTCTCCGGCTAGTATTTGTGTTTGTTTTGATGTTTTCTGGGTTCTAGGCCCATTGAAATCCAGTCAGAGTTTGGGTTCAAGGCTCTCTTCTCCCCGCTACATACACGCGTGTTCAATTCATATTGCTTTTTGCCCTACATCCCAAGTCAACAATCTCCGGCTTCGCCCAAGTCAAGTCCTGCTTTGAATCTTTCCAATCTACCAGCCTGACTGGTGTATGGTTTGAAATTTCTCAGGCACTAAAACATGGGCCCAAACAAATTGCCCTAAAAAGATGATAGCAAGTAAAAAATGGGTCTAAGCCGTGTACAAAAAGTAGCCAAAATTAGAAATGGGAAAGTGGAACCAATAATGGGGAACAAAATTGTGAAATTAGCTTGAAGCAACTCTTAAAAGAGAGTGAATCCATCAGCTGTCTACCTACAAAAGAATATAATGACACAATTATGCCTCAACATTTCCGAAACAAGAAGTAACCGAGTTATTTACCCCAAATGAATTTCGGAGATAATGAAGAGAGAGTCCTGCAGAAGAACTACAAGAATCTCTATATATCTGATCACTAGAATATCTCTCTATTATGCTGTTCTCAAATCCTTCTTAACCACTCACCTTATTTGCCTATTCAGGGCAATTTGCGAGGGCTGAGTCTGGATACAGTTGACTGCACCTCAGCTTGAAGAAGAACTTTTTTTCCTACTTACATTTGAGAACAGCTCCTTGGCCATATGCAGTCTAGCAACAGGGATCATTGTCAAATTGAACAAAGCCCATTGATTATCTCATAGCCACTTGCTTTACAAGGAAATGGTCAAATTATCAGATCATTCCATACAGGGTCTCAGAGCCAATATCGTCCTCCATTGCCATCATGTTTAGGTCAGGTAGCATGAAAACATTGTCTCTGGGTGTATCATTCATCTCTACTTGGCAAGATTCAGATTGCAGGAGATCGTTAGATAAGGCCTGCACTGGAACAATTGAAGGGGCATGGTCTTCACTAGGACCTTCCATCTTGTGGGGTTCTTCCCTGGGAATTGCTTCCTTTGCTTCATCGGTGGCAGCTGCACCAGTACCCTTCACCAAGTTCAAATGGAAATCAATCTGCACCAGTGAAATAGGATTTTATCATTTTCCGTGTTGTGATCCACTCCAGATTTCTTTTTCCATTCATCAGTAGAATGATAAATAATTATAATAAGTTTATTATGTTAACAAGAAAACAAGCTAAGGAACTGAAAAACCAAAGTCAATCAACTATTAGATCAAACAAACATGACAAAGACGGCACAATTTTTACCCTTTTGCCATTATTGAATTTATTCGATTACCCAAGCCCTTCTTCCTATCCTAGTTAATAACCGGCAACCGCACAAAGAAGACAAAATCTTTATTGCACTGAGCAAACATTCCTTCACACAAATGCCAAAACTAAATATCTAAAAATTATACTGCTATGCAGATATAAGTACCACCACCTTTGCAGGAAAGAAATAATCATCATCTTTTCCCTTGTAACTAAAATATACTATTTGGACTCCCTGCTCGCTCAGAATGAAGATTTCCACAATCCGTATGATAAGTAACAAAATTAATCATTAATCACACCATGAAAATTCTCTTTTAGAGCGATCTCTTCCCTCTTTTTCTTTAGGAGAATGATAAGCTTTATACAAGAAAACAACAGGATCATGAACAAGTGCAGATTTTATTCCCCATGTCTTCCTATAAACCAATGGAAAATTTTGCTTGGTAAGTGTCGGTATAAAATCTTTATTTCTACTAATATAATTCCACATATTGTGGTATAAAATCTAGAAGGCCTCAATTCCTCAGTTGCGCTTGGCTAACTGTGTTCAACAACACTCAATACTTAAAGGTAGGGTGCAGATCAAACAAGGGAATAGGAACAAATGTATCGAATAATGAAGAAAAGAACAAGTAGATCACCTTCATTCTCTTCAAGCTTTCATTTGTGGCTCTCTGTTCCTTAAAGGTTACACGAAGTGTTGCCAGCTCCTGTTAGATGAAAACATGATTAATAAAAAAAAGGTAGCATGAACCACAAATCTATGTATATGCACGCACACATGAATATTAGTAGTAAGAAGGTTGAAGGTGGGTCAGACCTTCTTCAAATATGTCCTTTCCTTCAAGAGCAAAATTTCCTCTTCCTTAAGTTCAGCAAATGTCTGAAAACGGTGAACAAATTATCATCATTAAAAAAGATTGAAACCCCATTTATTTTAGTAAGCGAAATCACTCAAATCAGCAATTGGGCTCAGGACTTCGATAACAAAATGCTAAAAAGTTCACCTTCTTTCTTCTTGACCTCTTGGTGTTGGTGTTGGTGGTCTCACTCAAAGCCGTAACCTGCAAATATCAAATGATCCCACATTCATCATAAAAAGTTTCCGTGAAAATGGCTAAGGGCTAAACATGCATTTTCCCAGAAAAAGAATTAAGCAGGCATACATGAGCCAAAAAAGACCGATTTCAGAAGGTTACATCATCATATTGAAGTCGTCTTCATATAAAAATAAAATCAAAAATAAAATTCAAAGCTGTTAAAAACAACTTCAAACACTTCTCAAGAAATAATTTTTTTAAAAAAATACTACATTTTTTTCAAAATCCCCCCAAAAGCCATCATCGCAAAGGTTAGATATCTCAAGATCAACTGACAGACATCTATGGTCAAATGAGAAAAAAAAAAAAAATTAGTTCACAATTTTACATGTGAATTCAAATCCCTTGACCAAAGCGGGCCAGGGCACCTGTCTGCCTTTTTGAATTTTCAACCCATCTTCAAATATCCATCATCCATCGATTTCTTTCTCTCTTTTTTTTTTTTTTTTTTTATAAACACCCATCATCCATCAATCTCAACCACCAATGTCTTAATCTAAACCTATCTTAAAAATAACTTCCAACACCCCGCCCTTCTTCATAACTTCTCACGTACTTCACACTCCCCTCCAAATCCTTACTCTATAAAACCCAAAAAAGAAAAAAAAAACTGAGTGACGTGGCAAAGAGTGATAGAGTAGGGGACGAGAGGCGTGGACACAGGCGCAGTGGATAAACACAGGACTGCCACCACCAAACCCATCCGGCTCTGCTGGGACCCATAAAAAAAACAGCAAACTGGGGGGCCATCCATTCCATCCCACGTCACCCATCAGTCCGCGGCCGTCCGATTGCCAATCATAAGAGTGATTAGAATAAGGGCTGAGATCACGCCACGCCCCCAACATGGAGCTATGATGCCTATGATTGTCGCCACTGTCGCGCGTGATTAGCGCCTCCCACCTCAACCCAAAATTTAAACCCTTTCCTGGACACACTCACATTGCCACGCTAATACCAACTCTTACGTCATTTACACTTTTTTCCCCTTTTTTTTTTCTTTTAATCCAAACTTAAAAAATTCAAATAAAAGGGAAACCGAAATAAAATATCCACTAGCACTCACGTCTACAGAAAGTCACGTGACCCCAGCCCAGCCTGAATATGTATCCATGCCCCAAAAGGGAAAAAGAAAAATTAAAGTCACGCGACACGGAGATCCTTGACCATCCGATCCACACTCACGGAATTGACGGTGTATAATAATTGGAACATCCAAGTAAGTTACGATGCCCTCGTAGACCCGCGTCATAGCAGATAGTTGCTCCCACCCGCCACTAACAATACTCCACCGAACAAAACGCAGACCTCTACCTGGGCCCACCCAACCACACCCTACTTTTTTACATGACGAAAACACCCACGCATAAGGGGACAGTTTTTAAATCTAAAAGAATGGCATTTTCGTCCAACCGGGGAAAAAGAGACCGTCCATGGGAAGCTTCCGGGGTTCTCACCCTTGGTAAGTGTGAACGACCAGTGAGCATTTTTTTCCCACCTGCCAAAATTGTCCTTTCAAAAGTTCTTGGCTCCAGTGGTACTTAAGAGGACCTCGGAAGGGTGTTTTGGTCAATTTGATGAAAAGCTCTTCCTGGTGACACGCCAACAAGAATGACAGGTAACCGGAAAAGAGGCGAGAAGAAAACGTGAACAAGTCTGACCTCACGTGACTGTAATTTCCTCCACTACGGAGGGGCATTTTGGTAAGAAAACCATTCAATACGGTGGACTGGGCCGGAGACGGAGATCCGCCGGAAACGACGCCATCTTGCTGACAGAGGGTATTTTGGTCAAATGGGAAAAGGGGATGAAAGCGGAAAATTATCGCAAATAGGATGAGCTTGAAGGGGTAAAATGGTCATGGAGTGGAAAAAAGCCCTTTTGAAGGCAAGAATGTCTCGTCGACGGACAACAACGCCCTCAAAACTTCAACTCCAAGAATTCTCAAAACGCAATTAAGTTAAAGAGCTAGGGTTATTTCGGTCAAAGGACAAAAAGACTGACACGCGATAGATCAGGTCGTCAGAAATCTGACACCGTCGCCGGAGAGAAGAAAAGAAGAAGAAGAAGAAGACAAAACGAACCTTGGATCTGGCGGCGGCGAAGCGAATGGAGGAGGAGCGGCTGCAGTCCTCGAAGGCGTCGGCGTCAGCAGCGGCGCTGGGGGAAGCGCCACCGCTCCAGGAGAGGGGCGTGGTGGGGCTGCGTCTGGTTGGCTCACGGTCCTTTCTGACAGAAACGACGTCGCATCGAGAGGAGGACCTGGAGCGCGGGAGGCGGAGGCCCCACTTGAAGGGGGTGAGGAGCGGCGGTGAGGCGTGGGACTGCTTGAGACGCAGTAGCAGCTCTGCCACTACCATGTCGTCGCTCATCGCGGCTCGAATCCACTCGTCCTTCATCATCATCATCATCATCTACAGGAAAGCTGAGAGGGAGAGGTAGAAAGAGAGAAAGATAGCGGTGGTGGCGGCGGGGGTGAAGAAGGAGAGCGAGAGGAGTTGGGGATGGGGGAGAAAAACAAAGACCAAAATGGGAAGGGGTGTTGGCATAAAGAGAAGTATATATATGAGTGGTGAAGATGGAGTGGAAATGTTTCAGTAGTTCGTGGCTTCTGCGTAAGGGGTGGGGTGGGGTGGGGTGGGTTGGGTGTGGGTGTGGGTCTTTGGCCCACCATCACCACGTGGCACTGAGACCTTCCTTGTTTTCGGGTTTCGGGTCGCACCGCTGTGGGGCTCTTATCTTCTTCTATGTTAATCCACCCTTTTGCCTCTTCAATTTTTGTCATATCTATCTTTATTCTTTCTCTCCCTTTTTATTTATTTATTTATTCTTATTATTTTGGTTTTCCCATATTAACCATCCCAAATACCTAAGGTGAAGTTTTCAATTTTTATTTTTTTTCACTTTTGCCCTATTTCAAATATTTCTTAAACATAATTTTTATTTTTCCATCATCTTTTTCTTACCTAAAAAATTTAAATTATAAGTTTTATCAATTGAACTTATAAATCCCTTCTTTGAAAGAAGACAACAAAATTTAATTTATTAGATAAAAATATAATCATACAGCATCAAAATACAAATAAATGACATTAACGTATATAAAATGAATCAAAATATAAATAAATAATATTCAATCAAATATTAAATAATAAGATTAAATTAAAATATATAACATATTATTATTCATTCAATTTTCAGCATAGATATTAATCTACCAAAACCAAAAAATAAAAACCCACCCGAAATATTCCTTTTGGGCCAGCGGGATATGATGCACAATCTTCGATAAAATTTTATTATTAAGGAATTTAACAAATAAATGAATAAATATTTAATTAAATAAGATTCTTTTATTTTAAACTCCATGAACAAAGTCTATTTACTTATCCTAATAAGGTAAGTTTTTGTCTACCTTGGTAGACACAACATTTAAGATGATGTTTGAATACATTTTATTATATTATTAATATTATTATTTTTATTGTTTTTAAAAATAAATTTAATACGAAATTTTGAAAATTATTTTAAAATAATCAACTATTTAGTTATTATTTAAGTACTATTTTAAGTGATTTTTAAAATTCTAAAAACATTTAATTTTTAGATGAAAAAAAAAGTAATTTCAAAACATTAGAAAACGCTTTTAAGAGTATATTTAATAATGATTGTAAGTAGTATTTTTAGTGAATATTTGATAAATTAATTTAAAATGACTTAAGTCATTAAGTATGTTTCATAAAATAACTTAAGTAATAAATCAAAATAATTAATTTATTCTTAAATCCATATTTTCATTTTATTTTATTTTTTATTCTTATTTACTTTACCTCCATATTTTCTATTGATACCTAATTTTGTTTTTTTTAATTATAATTTATGAAAATAAATATATCAATTTAATTATTTAAAATAAGTTTTAAGTTAATTTTATTAAACAATTTTAATACTTAAAATAAAAATTAAATAATAAATTTTAAATTAATAACTTAAATATAATTTAACTTAAATTAAAGTTAACTTAAGTTAATAAATAATAATTATTAAGTTTTATTAAACACTTTTTAAAATTTTTTAATATTTAAAATTTTTTAATTTTTAAATATTAAAAATATTTTTTAAAATAGCTCGAAATCTCTCTTTTTCAACATTACGATGAATTTTTTAAGTTGTTTATCTATATTTATAATATTTAGAAACGTTAATACCGCTAGTCTTTTTTCTTAGGAGAAAGAAATTAAGAAGTTTGACCCCAAAAAAATTAACATTAATTTAAACTGAATTTCGATGCATTAGCATGATGACACTTGCCGATTCCTGTGAGGGTAAATAGAATTTGACCACAAAAGAAAAAAAAAGAAAAAAAAAAAAAAAAAAAAGGGAAATGTAGGAGTGCTAAAAAGTCAAATAAGGTTCTAAATGTTGGCTGATGAGTTTGACCATGCAGCCAAACAAAGAAAATGGCAACCTCAAATGTGGACAACAAGCTTCGCCAGTCATCGAGCCCAGAAGTAGAAATAATTTATTTTATTTTAAAAAATGAAGTCGTTTTCATTAGTAGAATTTAGCATTTTTTTTTTCTAAAAATAAATTCATTTTCATTACTCAAAAGCCTGGGGAGGAAGATCAACAACATAACTTTAACGTTTTGAGGTGCCTTCCAACTTACAAAATTTGAGCATATGCTATGTTTGATTTTAAGAAAATATTTAATATAAATATACACAAAAAATATGAAGAAAAAAAATAGTCAAAATTTTTATGTATTTGTATATTATTTAATTTTTTTATATAAAATAAGAAAAAAAGAGTTTGAAATAATATATACAACAATTTATTAAAATTAAAGTACATTGATATCACTCTTAAATCTGAGTATCGATCATCCAAATGTCTCATGTGATATTTAAGGTTTGACCAATCCTCATTATATACCAATTGGTTCTTTAACGAGGATTACGAATTGTATAAGCACTAAAAGAGTATTATATTGAGAGATGAATTATTAGAATACAACAATGTTATTCTTTAATTTGAAATAAATCATCAAATGACGATTCTTATAACTTGTTTAGTCATCAACCACTGAAACGATCACGATGACTCTTAAAATCAGCCTAGATACTGATTAATGAAATAATTGAAACTTCAAGTAAAAACTTTAAATTTATTAACTTTTTTTTCGACTTTTCTTTTTCATTTTCTTTTCCCGATATTTTCCCTCAAATTTAATACAAACCAGACATAGAAGACTTCATCACTCAATCATACAAGTTGGTTAAAAGTTGAGTAAGAGATAATGGTGATTAAATTTGGTATATAGAATGTGAATGTTGAAAGGTGTATGATGTATATGTTGATTATCATATCCCTCCCAATGAGTAGACCATGAAGTTCATATCTTATATGCTTGATTATTTATAGCATCAATTGATTATGATTTCATTCAAAACCCCAATTATTTTTAATAGTGTATGAGACAATAATTGACATGCACTAAAATAGAAATTGGTTTTATTTTCTCTTTATTATTGTATTTTATATTAATTACTAAAAATACCAAAAAAAAAGAAAATTTTAATTCATAGAAAACCCTATTTATGTTAAATTTTCTACCACTACCTTTTGGGAGATACCAATAAGGAGATAGCATTTGGTGATTCAAATGCTACCTTAAATAAGATAACATTTTTTGTTCTATCACACACCATATTTATAATTGGAAAAAGTGTGATACCAAAAAGTGAGGTGAATATTATCTTCCAACAAAAATACGATGCCCCTTTTAGCCTAACTTTTGATTTTTTAAGAAAATATTGGAAGCATTTGATTGATTTTTATTTTTGTTTTTGCACATATAAGTATTTAAGTGTCAAGGTTGAGTTTGTTGTGTCGGATTAACTATAAACAATTAAATAGGATGTACATATTGTAAAGTATCATTTTTCATGGAATATGATACTTATAATGTCGTATCTAAGATATATTATATTGTGCTGGTATTATAATCGTTGAATGAATAAAAAGCAAATTATATTTCAACATTTATTTTAAAGTAAAATACATATTGTATATTAATGTTTGCAGTTAAAATTTGGGTTATGTTTGGTTTCCAAAAAGTATTAAGCAAAAAAAAATGCTAAGAAAAATTATTTTATCATGTTTGATTGTATTGTGAAAAATACAACAGAAATCGAATATAATTTAAATAAATTAAAAACTTATGCATTTTCAAATTATTTTATTTTTATATCAATGAGTTAAAATATGTAATATGAGTTTGAAGTAATATATAAAATTAATTTATTAACCTTGAATCAATTTTTTATTTTCCTTGATATTTTCTTCTCCTATTTTTCTTTTTCATTTTATTTCCCCAATATTTTCCTTCAAAATTTTCAAAAGCCAAACATAGTCTTTATAGACCGATGTCATATGTATTTAAAAATTACTTTTAAAAAATTAAAATTTGAGGTATCAAAATTTATCGAGTTCTTATATCTTATATAAAAGTTATTATTATTATTTTTTATTTTTAAAATAAAAGAGAAATTTATAGAAATGAATCATTAAAGAATAATTTTTATTTATTTATTAATAATATTTATGATTAAAATATTTAAAATTTATAAATAGGAAAATATTACATGCTATTATCAAGTATATACAAACATTTTGTATATATAAAATATTATATTATATTAAATGATATTATTTTTAAAATATTTTTTTCAAATTAAAATTTAATTTTGTAATTGATTTTTTTATTTAAGTATATATATATATATATATATATATATATATATATATATATATATTAAATAGTAATATTTTTTTAGAAAAAAGGAATTAGACTAGAAAGTACAACAGGTAAGCGTTTATTAGGAAATGAAGGAACCGTACAAAACAGAACTGCATTAAAGTCATGTAACGAAAAGCGGCAGTCTTCAATTCGACCAATACCTGCCAAGTGCCAAGTTCCCAACTGCCCACTCCCAATCTCCCCCTCTCATGAGGCATGACCCATGAAGGTGCCGTGCTTTCACGCGCGATAAGTGCGTGTGGTAGGGGAGGAGGAGGCAATGTCATTAAGCATGAAGCACGTGCCAGGGCCTCACACGCTCGAGAGGTATGATTACATAAGGCGTGCCTGATAAGGTAGGTTTTGATGAGTGCACGTTTTTTGACGTTTTTAATATTTTCTCTGTGGCTCTGGTCATTGACTAAAACACCCCCTTTCTCCATGACGTGGAGACTCATGATTGGCAGTTTGTAGTAGCAAGTCAAAGGTTTTTATGTCAAGTAATATATACGTATGGCCAGCAATGTATGTCAAGTAATATACATATGTCAAGAACTAAAAGTGAAAATTTGGTTCAAATTTTAATCTATAGAAGAAAAAAGAACAAAAATTTTTAAAAGGGAGATTGAAAAAAAGGAGACTGAGTGATGATCACCGACTCGTGACAAAACTCTTTGGACTCATCCGAGTGTGACAATTTACATTATCTCCTTATTTTATTTTGTGGTATTAATAAAATAAATTTTTTTAATTGTGTGGGCAGGGGCATTTAGGAAATTTCATTATTATTTACTTTTTATTATTTGTTGTTTTTTTTTTTAAAAAAAAATTATCACTCCATGATTAATGTGAATTTATGAAAACTTACTATTCGACAACTTCGAAGAAAATGGAACAATAGTAGTTCTAATAAAGATTAACGATCATTGAGTGGGATTAGGGCACATGTAAAATTCTTTAAGATTATGATTACTATTTGTTTAAAAAAATCAAGGATATTTATAACCACTTGGATGAATATAAATATGGAGTGTTAAGAGATAGGTGCATTTAAACTCCTATACTTTGCTTTGTGTGGAAAACCCAAAAGAATATTAAGTTTATAATTTATCGTAACAATGAATACAAAAGGAAGAAATCCTTAAAATCGTAGCTTTAACAGTTCCTCCATCCACAATAAAACCAACTTGAAACCTAGTTTCGGACTTTAGCATAACAAAATGAGGACCTAGATTGTGACAATGAAGAACATAGAGTGCAACTGATGAAACCATGCATACTTCGTAACTCGACACATTAGGACCATTTTAAAAATCGACCTCTGATTTTGACATGTGAATTTTACGCCCTCTAATGAGTAATGATGAAAATATTGGTAATTACGGATATATCAGTACTTCGATATTACGGATATATTAGATATATCGGTGGATATTTTGGAAAAAAATATTGATAAGCCTAAAATTGATCAAAATATATAAAAATATAAGAAAAACTTCATAAAAATATAATTAGAAGTATAATGATATTTTAAAGTTATTTTATTAAATAATTTGATATATCTATAATATGATTTATCATATTTGATAATAATATCGTATGCATCGATAAAAATATGAATTTTATAAGTATACATTCATTATTAAATTACATCTAATATTATGATATTTGATTATAATATGTCTAATTTTAATATATATATTAATATTAAAATTATGATTCATTTAATTCAATTGTATTAAACAATATAAAATAAATTATGATATATGTACAATTTTTTAATATTTAATTAATTATTAATGATATTAAAAACACTATGAAGAAAATTATATAATTTTTATATTTTTGGTAATCAATTAAAAGAAAATTTTGTATTTAATTATAAAATAATTATAATTAATTTGTTTTTTAGAATATTCTTTTAATATTTTCTTTATATAATGAGTTTAACTATATATATGTTTAGTGTATGTTATATAACAAGGGTAAGTTTGCTTGGATGGTAAGTGGGTTGAACCTCAAACCTTTTGGTTTGGGGTTTGAATCCCCTCAACAGCAAAAGGAAGGGCCTTTTCCAAGCACTGTAGCGCGTTGATCATATGATATATCGGGAAAATCGGTTATTTATCTCCAATATATCGCGAGATATCGCCGTTTTTTGGGGATTTCTCCCGAAATTTCGCCATGGAGAAATATCTCAATGTCATATCGCCAATATTTTCTTCCTTGCTAATGAGGAAGACAAGTCTATTCAAAATGAAATTGAATGTTCAACCAAATAAGAATCTTATAATCTCACCTCAACAAAGTAAAGACACGAGTGGATAAGGGAAAATCCACTTAGTTGATGGTCAACGTATAGTTCAAGGGTTAGTGGGGACTTTCTTTGCATCACGGGTACTTCATGTTGATATTCTTTAGGATTTGCCTTCCCATATATTTTAGACCGATGATATGATCTATGACCTTGTTGATCACCTTATACATTTATGACAACTCATGACTTTGATGTAGGAGAGTGGCACACTCCTAACCAAAGCTTTTCCCTCTAGCCTACAAAGGCCAACCTTTGTCAAGTTCCATAACTTGCACAATCGGTTTATATAGAATTTTTTTCAACCTTTGTACCATGTTTATCTCATAGTACATGTGTTCTTTAAGACAACAATATGACAAAAATTCTCTTTTTAATGATTGGATGGAGGGAGATACTTTTAGAGAGTATGTGCAATGATTTAGTTGTGCTCTTATACACGTAGAATACTATGATGATTCAAACGCTCAAATAGCCTTTAAAAGGGGGTTTCCATTACACTCAAACTTGTACAAGCCTCTCCACCAAAAAGAAACCTAGTAGCATTGAAGAATCTTTTAAGAGAGCAAACAAATATGTGAGCCTAAAGAAAGAAATGGTTAAAAAAATGCCTAAAGTTCTTGTAGTGATAGAAAAAAACAAATGAAGTGCTCCGAGAATGATGATATCTCTTAAGCAAAACAAGCAAATGTAGATTGACAGAGAAATGAGTAGTAGGTATAGATCGCAAACTAAGGAGAGGAGTTTCGGCGCAAACTTCACTCACTTGAACACTCTTTATAATTAAGTTCTTTTGCAATTTGTGCAAATTGCCTAACTTATTGCTAATTCTCACAACCAATTGGCAATGATTCCAAAAGAGACCAATTAGATATTGTACTTATTATAAAGTGCATGTATTATATTTGAAGTTGTGAAACTAAGGTTTGGTTAATATTGATTTTGATGATAACAAAACAAGGTTTGGAACTAATGATCATATTTCAAGTGTGATTAAGCAAGACAACTTCCAAAGTGGCAATCCAAAGACAAATCAAGCCAAGGAGAAATCATGAAGAAGAAGACCACCTCAAAGAGAAGAGTTTTTCAAGACCAAAGCTTCTTAGGATCTCTTTTTAAGGTTGTTGGTGCACTAGGACTTTCATGCATTTCATTATTTATTTATACACCAAAATCATCCAAGAGTAATATTGTTTTAAATATCTTAAAAATTGGATGATTTCATGTTTTCAACTAAAACCTTGTATTAAATGATTTTCAAACTTGTGTTAAAAGGTTTTAAGTTGAAAAAGGTTGAGTGTTGAGCCAAAAGAATGGCTCAACCGGTTCAACCGGTCGACCGGTTGTGTTCGTTCGGTCGAGGACCGGTTGAGGGAGCCAAAAAGTTTCTCTCTCTCCTAGTGGCTTCCTCTTCCTGGTCAAGGTTGAACCTCAATCGGTTGAGGTCCGGTCGAGGTTCGGTTGAAGCCCAACGGTCATTTTTCCTAACGGCTAGTCAATCGGTCGACCCCTAGCTCGACCAATCGAACCCCCAACGGCTAGTATGACTTTTTTCTTCTATAAAAAGGCTCCAAACTTCATTGTTTCATAAGCTAAACCTTCCCAAATCATTCTTGATTATATTTGAGCCTTGGAAGATTATTTTTTAGTGCACCATTATTCCAAAACTTGCATATCTTTAGTGCACCATCCAATCCTAGTTTCTCTTGTATCATTTGAGCTTAAAGTTCTTGTGTTAGGATTTTTGAGAGATCATTTTATTTGTAAACCTTTGAAAGGAAGTTTCTCAAGTGTGAGGTATCACTTGAGAGGTTGTTCAAAAGTGGGATATCTCTTGAAGAAGTGTAAAGGGTGCTTGGAGCCAAAAGTCCAAGAGGGTGAATTGGAACTATAATCCAATTGTAAAGAGATTGGAAGCTTGGTTCAAGCTTCAAGATAGTGGAACCCTCACTCGGTTAGGAGGTTGAGGAGAGTGGACGTAGGCAAGGAAGTACTGAACCACTATAAACTCTCGTGTTTGCACTCTCTCTTCCCTAACTCTTTTAAATTATATGCAATTGTGTTTATTATATATTTGCATATATTTGTCTCTTATTTTTGCATAGTTTAAATTTGTGAAAAAGAGATCATCACCCTATTCACCCCCCCTCTAAGGTGATTACCATAAGTTGGATTAACCTCAAATTCCTAACAGAAGTCATCTCACATTAGTTAGTAGATAAAGGAAGGAAGCTTCCTTAAGCTATATAAGGAGGTCTCCACTCCTTACTCTATCCATCTCAAAACTTTCATTCTTTTATAAGTTTTTTATTTTTATTTTTTCTCTCTTCACATTTCTCCTAATTGAGAGAGATGTTGTAATTATTTTTTATTTTTAGTGAAATTTTGTTTAGTCTTACTGGTTGAAAATTTCCTCATAATAAGGAGGGTTTTACCACGTAAATACATTTGCCCCATGGTTTTATTTACTACTTTACTGCTCTATTACCTTTTTCAATGTTTTAAATCAAATTATTGTTGCATTTCATAACAACATGGGCACCTGATAAAAGATGTTAGAGTTTGAAGCATGTTATTGAAATGTACTTAAGTAGGGGAGATTTGAGCCGATTCCTACCTAAAACTTATGAGGGAGAACCAACTATGACAATCAAACTAGAAGAATCACTTAACAAGACCACCCAAAGGGTTATTTCTATCATTAATGGTGGATATAAAGAGACGTGAATATCCAATATAGAGACAGTGAATCAAGTAAGGGTAATGATAAAAACTAGTAAAGTATGTCAACTAGTGTTAGAGTGTATTCATAAAAGGTGTTGATGAAGGATTAGTTCGATTGTACAATGCACTTATAGTAATTTTGCTAATCTCCAATTCGAAGTTCTACGAATCCTCATTGACCTAAGAATTTCAATGGATTAAACCAGTAAAATTTTAGCAAATTAAAGTTAGACATAATTATATTTTTTCTAACTGATATAATATGTTTAATAAATCGGTCATGTTCGGGTTGGACTACTCAAGTTGTGTAACTTGTTTAACTTATTTATTTAATCATGTGAAAATAACTTATTTATGACCCAACTCATTTTAATTTATTAATTTTATGTATTTAAAATTTATAAAAATTAAAAATAATTTTTAAATTATGAATATCATTATAATTAAAAACTAAATAACAAGTAAAGTAAAAAATTATATATTTCAAATATTTTTATCTTTTTTAAAAGTCATTATCTTTTTAAGATAGGTCTCAAAAGAGTTGTTCATTTTGTATAGGAATTATTATCAATTTTTTAGAAAAAGCATATCAAACTACCTAATTTAATTATAATTTAAAAAATTAAAGTTAAAAAACTTAAAAACAACTAAAAATTATTTTTAAAAAATATTTTCAAAAATTGGTTAAACACTTCATTTTGGTGGGAAGCATTTTTAATCACTTTCAACTTCTCTTAACCAAAGAAAATAAAATAATATTGCTTTATATAACTATTTTTTTAATTAATTATTGTTATTTTTGTAACACCATTACATGTCAAAAAGACAAAACATGAGACATGTCATTATTTCAATTTTCAAATCATGTTACACGTGGCATTTTTTTAAATATTATTTTCTCTAAAATAGGAATTTTGAAAACATAAATATTTACTTTTATTTTTTTTTTAAAAAAAAAAAGAAGGAAAAGTGCTCAAAGTGATTATAGAAGGCTATAATTTTGAACCGAAAGAAGGGAGGCAGTTGGGAGCAACGTAGGGAAAGAATTAAAGGGTCATCAATCATCATCAACACCGAAATTCATATGATGGTGTACCAAATTTTTGAACCAATCAGTTGCGGCCACATCAGAATCAGGCTGTTGTGGTACAACCACCTTTATGAACCCACAGTCCCTTGGCAGAAACCCAGAAGAAATTGGTCTATATGAAGTCTATAATTTGTAGAAAAGTCAATTCTCTTGTCTTTGATTCGTAAAAAGTCAAGGAACCGTTTGCTAACTATTTTCGAGAATGGTTATAAAAATGGTTTTTGACTAACATGTGATGTTTTGTAAAATAAAAATATATTTGAAAACTTAAAATATTTTTAATCTATTTCTAATATATTTAAAATAATTTTTATATTATACTTTATTTTTCATCATTATATATATTTATATAAAAATATAAATAAAAAATATTTTTTGGTTAGTAAAAGTAATTTTTTTTTTGAAAAATAAAAAACCTTCTAAAAAATGATTGTCAAATAGGTCTTAGGTTTTTTTAGAACAATTGAAAAATTTTTTTTTTGAAAAATAAATTACTGTTATAATAAATTTATGATTTTTTTTGTACAGTATTTTAAGAAATAATTCAAATTATAAAAAACATTTTATAAACTTCCATATTGTCATCTTCATTCAGAATAAGCCAATAAAATTATTTTTTATATTTGATATTTAAAAAAAATATATTCTTGAAAATAATTGAAAACCATTTATAATAATAGTTTTTAAAAAAAAATGAAGTGTCGGGGGAAGTAGATGGAGTGAGGGTTTGGTTTTAAACAATAATAATGTGTATGAAGGAGATTAAAGGGATCAATAAATGGGTGGAGCCAACTCTCCTTCCTCCCGTGTGTCCCAACTGCCAATTGAGTAGGGATTGAGGCTATATTCAATAGAGAGATTGTCAGAATTTACAATGTCCATCCACTTGGAAATTGGTTTATATTAAATATGGCCACTTGAAATTGATTTACAATAAGGTTGTTGAGTATAAATTAATATATTGCTCTGCTTTTCCATTAGAGTAATGATAGAAATTGTAGCACCTGCTCATTCCAATTAATGTGCCGATCACATTATTTGTGTGTATAGATGTAGGTGGAAGTTAGAGAGAAGAATTTAAAGCCCATTTTTTTTTCTTTTTATAGTCTATTTTACTAAAAGGCTCAAATATAGAAAAAGAAAAAGAAAAAAAACCATAAAAGATAATTCGCCTTTTATAGGCACATATATAATATATATATATATATATATATATATATATATATATATATATATATATATATATATATGAAATTTTAAATAAGGTTGTCAAAAATTTGTTATGGATTGAATATTCAAAAAAGAGGTTACTCATAAGCTTTATGCATTAAATTGAAAGTGTTAATGTAAACATATTAAGAAAAGAACATAAAAGTAAAGCAAATTACATGAGGTTTTAATGTGGTTCGATCAATCATATCTATTTTTATTAGTTTTTTTATTTTTAAATTTTTTTTTTTTATGTTTTGTATTACCTTCAATCATGAATCCTTTTGCCCCACAAGGTGCTATTTCTTCCTCATATTTACATCTTAGTGTGCTCTCTTGTCCCACAAGATGTCTCCTACTCTTTCTCATGACTTAAAATATTTATATAGATATGTCACCAACTATCTTTATTCTACAACAAATATTTTAATTACAATCACATATAAAGTTTGGAAACATTCTATATAGTATTCGTTTTGTAAAAAGAAGTATATTTTAAATGAGAATTCGAAACACATACCCAACACATTATTCGATTGATCAATTGTGGCAAAGTTTCTTTTCAAGGCATCCAATATAGCTCTAATTTATCCAATTGTAGATTCATAAGTCATTTTTCCCCTATGGGATTTAAGTGTTCCATTATGCACAAACTTCTCCTCCTTGGCTGAAAGAGGTGAATTTGTTATTATTGAATTATCACAAATGTATGGTCAAATAATTATGTATAATAAATAAATGAGAAGGTAAGTAAATATTAAATCTTACAAACAATTGATTGAGGTTAGAGTTTGACTATATGTCCTTAAGATGAATTTGCCCTGTATTGGTGTTTACAGTTTGTTGACAATCGTTTCCCAGGATACAACGATCACTTTCTAGTGATAGTAATACTCCAAATCACAAGAAATAACGAATCACTTGATGACTTGAACTCTCTTGAATACCAAACACTTAGAAAAAAAGGAGAAGAAGTGGAGAGAATTGATGATGGAATGAATGAGAAATGTCATGTGGGGGGCCCTATTTATAGGTTTTCTGGTGACTCTTAGAAAAGATGTGTCTTAAATACTTGACATATCCTTAGACACAAGTTGTGTCAATTAGGAAGAGTTGTGTCTAATTGAAACGACATGTCTTAATTTCCATTCACCTATAAATATCCCAACAGAATCCTCTTAATCAGATGAAATACCTTGATAGATGAGTAAAGAAGAAGTAGATGAGCTAAAATGCATATTGGTTGAAACTACAAGATATCATTTTCCTTATTCAAACGCTCATTTTGTTGCATAATAGAGTGTAACCTTTGCTCTTACTACTCTTATTTTGTGGTTTAAACGACTTTGTAAATGCTACAATGGGTCAACAAGGGGAGAAGAACTTCATCTACTTGATCGAATCAAATCTGACTTCTTTGACATTTGCGTTTAACCTTCCTTCTACCTGTGCACATTCCTATAGACAACGTAAAAAATTGTCTCCAATGATCTTGGTGTCTTTTTCCCTCCGTATCCATTTATGTATGTGGCATAATAACCGCCCATCCTCTTTGTTGTACATTTAGGGATGTAGGGTTCATCCCATCTCTTCTCAATTATTAAACAACTCTAATCACTTTCTAGGTGGTTACTATTCTTAGAATTTGGAACCAACAGGATCAACTTGTATGGATAAACAAGTTAAACTAACCATGGGCCAAACCTTCAAACTAGGCTATGATGGTGATGCATGAGACAAAATTGCTTTGAAGACCATTTGACAAATGGACAAGAGTGCTATTAAATGTATGTCTAATTGAATTACAAGCAAAATATACTTAATGTATAAGGTCTTTTCACTCAAGACTTACAATCGCGACAACAAGATATGATCCTTGGAAATTAGGAGTGACAAGATGACCTCAAGTGACCACAATCCATACACACATGACCTCCACATTATATTAAAACCATGTGAAATGCATGTTGAATTGATGTACAATCAAAATACATTCAATGTACAACCCATTTTCATTTAATACACAAGAATTATAGACCCATAATTTTGACTACAAAAGAAGAAGAGTTTGAGGGTTAGTTTGAACATTTTATCATGTTATTTTTGTATTTATTTTTAGAAAAATATTTTATATCACGGTGGAGTGGCTAATTGTTGTGGAATCGGAGGAAGCGAGAGGAAGAGAAGCTTTTACCATCAAATCTAATAGCATACGACTTTAAAAAGGCTAGATGAGCCACTCATGATAAAGTGCTTTGCATTATGTATTGGTGCACCAAATCAAGCTCTTGGCTAAAAAAAAAAAGGGCTTGAAATGACAATTCAACCCTCAAGTCAAACAAGAGTGAACTAGAACCCACAAAAAGGTACATAATTTTCCCAAACATCAATCAAGAACCAACACATTACATTAGGTTATAGGGTGTGTTTGGTATAGTGTTCAACTTTTATATCTAATAATAGAAGAGATAAATGTAGAAGAATGTTATGTTATTTTATTTTTGAGAACTATATATTATAAATTTTTCATTAACAATAAGAATATTTTTAATATTTTTTAAATTTTATTTAAATAAAAACATTCTTCAATATTGCTTTTGAAGAAAGCATTTATTTCCTTACGTCTCTTAAACGCAAATAAGTTAGGTTAGGAAGTGAGAGACCCACAATTGACATTTCAACCCAAAGACCCTTCAAAATTGCATTTATTGCCTTTTGGCATTGAATGAGCAAATTAAATATAAACGTGTGCATCCATGTGTATAGCGTTTTTGTCTTTTAAGATTGATTTTACGACAACATTCATTAGTAATATTCTTCGACAAGTTTCTATTGTCACAAAAGGACAAAAATAAAGTTTTAGAAAAAATTATTAGACTATTTGGTAATTGTTTTCAAAAATATTTTTTAAAAATAAAATTTTAAAACAATTATTTAAAATTATTCTATGATTTTTGAAGAATAAAAGTCTTTTTAAAAATCTAAAATATTTTTAAATATATTTTAAAATAATTTTTATATCTAGTATATTATTTTTAATTATTTTATATGTTTGTATGGTTATTTCTTAAAATAACATTAGAAAATAAGTAAAAACAATAAAAAATATTTATCCAAAAAGATTTTATTTTCTATTTTCTATTTTCTATTTTTTTAGTTTTTTATTTCAAAAAAATCTAAATACAAACAATTTCCAAACATGCCCTGGTTTCTATTTTTAAGAAACTATTTTTAAAAAGCAAGATTCAAAAGGAAAAAGAAAAAAATCTAAACATTTTAATATATTAATATATTTATAATGAAATTTTTTTAATGATATTTTACCAAACTAATGATTGTTTAGAACTAAAATGTTTTTAAACCTAATTTTTATATTTTAAATATATTAATATTTTTAAAATAATTTTTATATGTAATACTTTATTTTTAATTATTTTTTCTATTTGTATAATTATTTTTTTTATAAAATAAGTGAAAATAACTAAAAGATGTTTTTTAACAAAAAAAAATATTTTTTATTTCTAATTGTCAAATATGTTCTCTTATTTTTTTTTCTTTTTATTTTGAAGAAAAAAAATATTATTTTTTAAAATAGTTACCAAACAGACTCTATAATTTTAAACAAATCGAGAATAAGGAGAAAATTGAGAAAGAAAATCTTTGCGTGTATGAGTTGCTAAGGTTGTAGTGTTTAGGCATAGCCTTTGGATAAAAAGAATACGAAAGTCTCACAACAACTAAACATAGGAAAGGTATTTGAAAGGGAATCCCTTATGCTGAGAGGAACTTTAAATAGAAAATGATATATGGGAGGGACTTTCAAAGATAAAAAGTCCACATGAAGCAAAATTCAGTCTTTTATGTTTGTCAAAAATGATAAATCATGAACTGTTCTTCGGGTTTGATCCTATTTCAATCGACTTCTCAGTAGTAAAAAACTCCTTTTTTATATCCACCAAATATATAATATCAATATTATTCTTTAAAAATTATGACTCAAATTTAATTTAATTTTCTAGCTAAAATCAAAATTAGGAAGCTATCCCAAATAAGACCTCTATTTGTGAGTAAACCCGGTTCTATTGCTCTGTACTTGGGTTAGTCTCTATTGTTACAACTATGCCACTTCTTTCTGATTTGCTTGTGGATAGGTTGAGGTCTGTTTCAAGTTTGAAAAATGCACTCCACCAACATAATTGATGATACCAAGTATCTCCTCTGAGAAAATTTCAAGATACCCAAGTATTTGATTGAGATCCATTACACTATCATATTGCTAGATGCTCACATAGATAATGGATTCAAGGTAAGCCTACAAAATTGGGCTCTAAGAACTGGATGGTGAGATTTGTGCCCCACAAACCAAAACACACTGCTGCGGATTTAAGGATTAGGGTTGCTTTGGGCTCAGTTGGGCCTCTTCCTTTGAATTTGGCCTTGCCTTCTGTCTGCCTTCAAGGCTACTGCTGCTGCAGCCAGTCAGGCGCGGCTTCTTTTATGTTACAGTCAATAGATCTTCTGAAGATCTGTAAAGAGACTTTACTCCCATCAACTTCTCTTTCTCTCTCTCCCTTTCTCTATCTCTCTCACATAGAATATAACAAATCAAGGCCTATTTCAAGTCACCAATAAACAAACCATGGCAAAGCTCCACCACCTCTTCTATGCAACTCTCCTCTACAACCTCCTCAAAACCACACCAGCACTAACCCAAAATCCTTCAGATCCCAATCAGAGCCCCTTCTGCCACCCCTTCTACTCATTCATCTTCAAAAGCTGCGCCTTCACTGGTATTAGCCGGCCACCCTTTGTGGTCCTCCCACCACCCTCTGCTCCTTACCAATCTTCTGTGAATCCACCAACAGATTCTTCTCCGGCTACCATTGTCTATGTCTACCCTTTTCTCCCATCTCCACTCCCTATTGTTGTCTCCACCACGCCCCCTCCACCATTATTACCAGGCCTCCCTACTGTAATACCATCATCACCTAACGATCCTTATTCTCTCTTGCCACCACCGCCACCACCATCACTGACTTATGTCTTCCCTTACTTACCACCACCGCCGCCACCACCGGTAGCAACGTTTCCTTATGTGTATCCAACTATTGGCCCACCACAGGCCGGAGTGCAACCTACAATTCCTATTACGTATCCAGGTACGCCAGCACCACCACAGCAAGTGACACTACCGCCTTTTTTACCGGTGGTTTATCCTCCACCACCACCACAGCCAACGACTCTCCCTTCTCCTTTCCCTTACTATCCTTACGTTACAGCCCCACCACCACCACTTTTCCCAGGTGGATATCCCTATGTCTATCCACCACCTCCGGCTCTACCAGTGTTTACACCTGGGCTTCCTCAGCAACCACCGATTTTTCCTCTACAGCCACCAGTTATTCCTCAACAACCACCTGTGTTTCCACTACAGCCACCGGTTACTTACCAACAGCCACCAGTCGTTTATCAACAACCTCCCGTGATCCCACAACAGCCGCCGGTAATACCACAGCAACCACCGGTGGTGTTCCCCCAGAACCCACCTTACATCACACAGCAGCCACCAGTCATTCCACAGCAACCACCAGTCGTGTACCCGCAAAATCCACCTTACATCACACAGCAGCCGCCTATCATTCCACAAACACTTCCGCCTCCGGTGGTGTTTCCACAAAACCCACCTTACATCACACAACAACCACCAGTAATTCCACAGATGCTTTCCCCACCGGCTGCAGTTACTTATGTATGGCCACTACTAGCAGCACCACCCCCACCAGTCACCTTTCCTTGATGCAGTTTAATATGGTCACGGTCACAGATGCTTAAAAGAGAGCATGAGGCATAAACTAGCCATCAGATTGGTCCAAAGTGAGATGTGGTAGCTGAAGTGCTTCTCTCTCCGGCACAGCTGGCAGTAAGTAATAATCTATACTTTAAACCAGCTTCTGCTTGTTTATGTTTGAAAATCACCGCAAGTATTTGTAAGTCATTAACCTTTTCTCCAAAATTTAAACCCCAACCCAGTTTGTAACAACATTTTTTAAAAACTACTCTTTAATCTTTTGTACAATAAAAATCAGTTCGGATATTCGAAATATTTTTTAAAATAATTTTTGTGTTTAATACTTTATTTTTAATCATCCTATATATTTATATAATTATTTTTTAAAATAGTTTTTAGAAAACAAGAGAAAAGAATTGAAAACATTTTAAAATAATATTGTTTTAAAAAATAATTGTCACACAGACACTAGACTTCTCTTTTTGCTAAAAGATATTAAAATCCAAATTCTATGAAAGAAAACCATTGTCAAACAATTAAGTTGGCTCTCCTGTTTTTTAAAATAGTTTTTTAAGAATAGTTTTTTAAACTATTTTTTTATATTTTGTAAAATAAAAGTCTATTTAAAAATTTAAAATGTTTTTACCTTATTTTTAAAACAATTTTTATTTTTAATATTTTATTTTTTTAATCATTTTACATGATATAATTATTTTTTAAAACAATCCTAAAAAACAAGTAAAAACAATATAAAATAATTAAAAAAATATTATATGAAAACATTCTATTTTCTGTTCTTAAAAATAAAAAATCAAAAATCGTTAAACCTTGTGTTTTTTTTGTTCTGGAAAACATATTATTAAAAACAGTTACTAAATAAGTTCTAAGTTTTTCTTTTTGGTTAAAGATATTAATATCCAAACTTTATGAGAAGAAACTATTCTCGAAAACAGTTTTCGAACAAGCATTAAACTAAGTTGCTTAAAGATATTAAAATCGAGACTCTGAGGAACATTACCCTCCATTTAAAAGCACTTAGATATAATTAAATTTCAAGACAAATAATGTAGTCTAATTGATTGCTACATTTACAGGAGGAAGACCAGGGCCAAGAAAAGACAGACAGCTACACCCTTATTAATTGCACGGGGGTCTGAACCAGCCAAAGACTGCAAACTGCTTGCATGCAGCACGGTGAGTCAATGGACTGGATGATATTTATTTCAATATTAAAGAGGGAAACTTCACATCCACTCCTTAGGATTTCATTTTTAAGCCATTTTACAGTCTTGAGATATGTGTCCATTAAATAGTCATAAACTGCATTCAAGAAAAATTTTGTACTTGTGTACATACTTTTTTATCTGAATCAATAATCGACATATCTCATGACCCATTTGATGCTTTTCTTCTGAAGTCTTTTAAGATTCAAGAGGTGTGAGTTGTAGAATTTTTCTATCAACCCATCAGCCATTTCATCTCAAAACTTTTCACATAAATGGCAAAATAATTAGATTGCACCTAGTACTACGTATTTCAAATTAATATAAAAAGAACATACCAATTAAATTGATTAGGCTTATAGAAAGATTAATTATTACGATACCTTAGAAGACAAGTGACATACCAAGTATTGACGTTGAGAATTTATATAAATCTTGTTTGGTAACTGTTTTTTAAAACAGTTTTTAAAAACTATTCAATGATATTTTGTAGAATAAAAGATTATTTGAAAACCTGAAATATTTTTAACATATTTTAATATTTTTATATTTAATGCTTTATTTTTAATATTTTTTATATAATTATTTTTTAAAATAACTCTTAAAAAACAATTAAAAGTTGTTCTTTGAAAACACCTTACTTTCTATTTTTAATAATAGAAAACGGAAAACAATTTTTTTTTTTTTTTTATTCTGAAATATGTTTGTTTCTTTTTTAGAGAATAAAAAATTGTTTTTAAAAATAATTTTGTACTTGGTTACATACTTTTCACATAAATGGCAAAATAATTAGATTGCACCTAGTAGGCTAGTACTACGTGTTTCAAATTAATATAAAAAGAACATACCAATTAAATTGATCATGCTTATAGAAAGATTAATTATTACGATATTTTTTAAAAACAGTCCAAGTCCAATCTTTTGTAGAATAAAAGTTTGTTTGAAAACCTGAAATGTTTTTAACATATTTTAATATTTTTAAATATGCTTTCAAAATACTTTTTATATTTAGTGCTTTATTTTTAATATTTTTTTAAATAACTCTTAAAAAACAATTAAAATATGTTCTTTCAAAACACCTTCCTTTCTATTTTTAATAATAGAAAATAGAAAACAATTTTTTGATTCTCAAATAAGTTTTCTTGTTTTTGTGTTTTAGATAATAGAAAAATGTTCTTGAAAATAATTGCCAAATAAACCCATAACCTTATCTTATTACTCAATTAGCTCTATGAAATTGACGATCAACAATATTGGACTAAATAAACTATATCTAACAAGGAATAAATACAGCTTTGTATGCACACCTTGCTTAGCTAAATTCATACCAAACATGGTCTGTGCTTCTTGCTGACATGTAACCAAGGCAAATCAGTAACCTCAGTATTCCGCCCTGCTCAGCTAGCACCTGCAAAGAGAAAGATGCCCCTTAGAGTCATACAAACTGGAAAAATACAAGTGGAAGAGATATACATCCAAGCTTGCTGAAGTACTAATCCCTCTCAATCCTCCATAACCGACCTGGCAAGAAACCCTGGCTCACATGAGTACCCAATCCTTTGGACTAGAATGGCCAACAGAGAGTCTGCAATGTGAATCTTATTTCATCCCCTCATAAGGAAGGAAGCAGCCTTCTGTTGGGGGCATCTGCAAGACTGCAACTGCCCCAGAAATAATGCAATTCACTAGGGGGCATCAAGCTAGAGCCTGAGTGTTGAAGAAAAAAACATCTGCCCAGAACCCAACTAGCTCACCCTACATTCAACTCATTGTTTCCTCAAGTAACAATACTTCAAATTTATATACTTCACTATATGCTACCTATTCTGCCAATTGGAAATATCAAAGGCCCTGCAAATCTCAAACAACATATGGGTAATGTCTTCTTAAGGGCTAGCTCTCTGTCTGCTTATGCACATGAGATTCAATGAGAGACATTTCAAGTCAAGTTACTAAAGGCAGAAGCCACCAAACACAACTAAATTTTGGTAATTGTATGCCAGGATTATGTAGATTATAAAAATCTATCAATTTTCATTAAGACTAAAAATACAACTGACATATATTAATAAAAATTAAGAACCAGTACAATTGCATAATGGCAACCACATCTTCGCTTACTTGTATGGTTGCAGTCTGAACTAAGCTTCAAGATTCGGTTTTTCCCCATGAAAAAACGAGGAGAAGTACCAAATCAGAGAAACCGAACTTCAATTCAAATCAACACTCCCTTTCTCAATCCATCTGCAAATCCGGCGGCAGCCTTAGTTTTATTTTACTCGTGGCACCAAGAAATTCGGCAAAGGAACTGAACTTGGATGCGGTGAATCAACAACAGTCAATCCAGAAAAAAATTCACTAAAATTTGAATTCGAATATCGAATCTGCTCGGACGAACGATCCGTTTGGTGGTACACCTTCTTCTCACTCTCATTAAAATCAACTCCAGTCCTTTCGTCGAGCACCTCGCCCCGTTTTAGAATCCTAATCGGAGCCAAAACCATGGTTTGCCTTTGTTTTCCATGGTAAGTTTTGTTATCATACTTAGCGTTCCGTTGAAACCTTCTGGTGCTTCGTTTTCTGCGAGGAGAACGATCGGGGTTAGGGTTTTGGTGGCGTTCCATAGAGGAAAGAATAAGGGTTCCGAAATCTTAAGTACTGAGAATTCCTACTGCGATTAACGAAAGAGAATCCAACAGAGGAAAATCTGATGATGTTATGCAGAAAACAGGCACTGAGAAGAATTTATAGAGAAATCGATGATTGAGAGAGAGGAGTCGGAAAGTGTAAGAGGGAACTACTCTCGTTGCATTCGCTCTTGGGCGTTTTAACCACGTCAAAAATACTATCTTTTTGGAACTTGACTTTAACTACACAATCTAGTTTTATTCAAATTCTTGCTTATACGCTCGAGTCAGTCACCTCACCAAGACAGGCGATCCGAACTATTGAAATATCGGTAAATACGGAATATATTATGGATATATAAAAAATATTGGACAAATATTGATAAATATTTTGATAAAAATATCAATGAGATGAAAATTATTCAAAATTTACAAGCTCAAAAAAATCTCAAAAAAAAAAAAATGATAAAATAAGTAAATAATGCTAATTTTTTATAAAAAGAACTAATGAATATTATCTTTAATAGTATATATAATATTTATCAATTTTTTATTATAAAAAATTAGCATAAATTCCTTTAATATATTTACATTCATTTATTTTAAAAATTAAAATAATTTTATTAAAACATATTTTATTATATTTTAAATAAAAAATTAAATTAATTTATATAAAATATTTTATTTGAGATTTGATTTCTAAAAATTTATTACAAGTAACAATTTTTCTATTAATATTAATTTATTTAAATAATTAAAATTATTACTAATTTATCTTATCAAATTAATTTTAATTTATAGAATATTAGGACTTCATTAATTTTTTATATGTAACAATTAGTAAAATTATATTTTTAATATTTTAAAATAAAATATTTAAAATTGAATAAAATTAAATGGATAAAAAAAAAAGAATGAAGTGATAGTAATTTTTTAAAATAGCATTAATGAGATAAATATAAAAAGTAGTTAAAAATAAAATGATAATATAGATTTAAAATAAAAAATAAATTAAAAATGAATAATTAAAAAATAAAAAATGATAAATATTTAAGAAAAAAAACTTTCAAAAAAATCTCAGATATATCCAATATATTCGCCCATATATCCAATATATTCGGGTGTCGGATATATTCAGGGATATATTCGATATATTCGCTATCCCATATATTACCATATGCTTCGCACTTCACACTTTATTTTTTTGTCGATTTATCGTTCTAAACCGATCGATCACCGATATTTTGATAATTTTCCCCATATTCCTCCCGTTGGATAATTGGTGCTCAATATCCTTTTAAGGTTGTCCGATATCCGATATATCAGTGAAATATCGCCACTAAAAACCGATTTTTCAATCCATGAATGGAAGTACAATTATAATGGGAATATGGATTCCTATTACTTCAATTGCAATCTCATTTCGAATCCAACTCTTATAAATGCTCGTCTTCCTTGGGCTGGCCCATTGTCAAGACGAGTTATTGTTTACATGATTGAAACCCACTACATTGGGAAATATTTTACTACTCAATTTTGTTTATGGATTATTTTTTTGTGAAGTTTGCAACCAAAGTTGTTGATTACGAATAAATATTGTATTACTCTTGAAAAAAAGGTTAAATACAACCTTTCTAGCTCTATTTCCCCTCTTCTTTTATTGTTATTATTTTTAAAAATTTTTTTAACCTTTCCTTTCTATTTTTTATCTTTTATTTTTTTAATATCCAAATAATAAAAAAGAATTTTAATTAAAATGACATTTTTAATCGAATAAAACATATGAGAATTTAAAAAGAAAAATCTTTCCAAATAATAGAATTAATTTGGAAAAGAATTTAAATTTTAAAAGAAATATCTTTCCAAATATTTGTGAATTTAAAATATAAAATCTTTCATTTTTTTTTTTTTTAAATTCTTAGGTTTCCAAATTATTATTTTGGTAAAATATTATTTCTAAATTCATTCCAAATCCATTAGATTTTTTCTTATATATATGTATCGGAAGTGTTTTTCATGTTTAACCCAAAACTCTTAAAAAGTTCATGATTCTTAGATTGCGTTTGATAGTAATTTTAAAAAGTGTTCTTATCTTTCCAATATTTGAAAAATAAAAAATTTCAAGTATTAGAAATAGTATAAACACTTCCTAAAATCATTGTCAAACACAGTCTTATTATTAGATTCGTGAAAGAGATTCACATCCCCTCAAGGGATTAAGGAGTCCACTAAGGAGCACAATGGTGCTACATTATAGATGTGAGATTAGATATAAATTCTAGGGTTTAAGTCTTTCGAAATAGCAACCTTCAAATAAAGTTGTATTACTATTCTTCATATTTAATGGATTATAACTTTGCAATACTCTATGTTCTTTTGGTTTTTTTATCTCCATACAATTAATTTATCTTCCATGCCTTGATATTTCATTGATCATCTTTAATATACCAGGATTCAATTGATTAAAAAGGAATAGATCTTTCTCATAGGTTTAACTGAATTAAAATCTTTGAAATACACCCATTTACCCTTTTCATGTTACTTAGAGCATAAACTGAAACATTCTGGAACTACAAATATAGTTATTAAATCGTTAGCACCGCATAAAAACATTCCTCCTAGAGTAGCTGTTAATACGAATAAGAGAAACTCTGTTATAGCCATTTCTGTACATTCAATGTACTCTACGGATAGAGGAATACATAGAGTTGAACATAGTAAAATAAGAAATTGAAAGATTTCGTTGAAATTGTTCGTTTGGAAATTTCCCGAAAAGCTAATCATAGGTTTTTCTCTCCATAGAAAAATAGGATTGTTATGCTCATTACTAAACTTGTTGAAGAGATGAAATATAACCAAGGTATATCTTTTTGATCAGAGGTTGAATCGATCATCAGAAGAAGAATTAGGCCAAAAATTAGGATACATTCTGGGAAAATAAAACTTCCATCGAAGAGAAGCAAATGAAAGGCTTTCATAAAAATTCTCGTAGAATCGAGAATGAAGTTTTCATTCTGTATATGCCAGATCATGAATTAGTAACTGCATCCAATCTCCAAAAAAATCCCAATTGTTTCTATTTTTGGAATGGAATATTTACGGAATCGCCATGAATAGGATCAAACCTTATTCCATGGTATTTACATGAGATTCCTCTTTCTTATTCTTAAGCAAGTCCCCGAGAGGACTTAGTGGATCCATGATTTATGTTTCATCTTTCGTTTCCTTTTCGTTTGTTTCGAGAAATATATCGATCAATTCCGATTCTTTCTTTTTCTATTGATTCTTTTCCGATCGAGATGTATGGATTGGATCCATGGATCTATGTGTCTATATAGATCTTATTCATGGATTAACGAAAATGTGCAAAAGCTCAATTTGCCTCCGCCATGTCAAATGACAGTTTTGCTGTCCACACTTCTTTCCTTATTTTAGCCCAGAATTGTTTCCTTATTTATCCATTTATTATTCTATACAATTATCATACATTGTTTGACAGATTATAGTTTCCATGTATAAGGCTAGAATCATGCAGGAATTTATTTGTTTTCCATGTATAACATCCTTGTAAAGTCTATATATAATATACAAAACTCAAGGCAAAGGTATTCGATCATTCACACAATATTTTGACATGGTATCAGAGCAAGGTTGCTAATTTTTCTTCCCTCAAATTCTTTTCTATCTTCTTGGTTTCAGAGGTGCCTCTTGTGTCTTTCGGTCAAGTTTGTGTTGATCTGTGTTGTACCCAACCACAACCATTTTTCTTTGTATTTCTGTGGCTGTCGTGGGTCGGTTTTCTTCTGGGATTTTTTTTTGGTCCATCATTTTGTCTTAGGTTCTATTTATTTTCTATGGATTCTGCACCTGTGTGTGTTAAGTTTACAGGCACAAATTATTCTACCTGGGCCTTTTAGTTTGAACTTTTTCTCAAGAGAAAAAACTTTTGGGGTCATATTGATGGCACGGATGTTGAAAAACCATCCACTTTTGACAAATCTCAGGATATTGGGTCTTCTCCTTCATGGGTTGTGCTTGATGCACGCATCATGTCTTGGTTTCTTAGTTCAGTGGAGCCTCATATTGTCACCCACTTGCGACCCCATCGCTCCGCTCAATCTATGTGGGGTTACTTCAAGAAAGTTTATCATCAGGATAACGATGCTCGTCGCTTTCAGTTAAAAGATGCGATTGCCATGTTTCAACATGGTAGTCTTTCCATCCAAGACTACTACTCGGCATTTCTGACTCTTTGGCATGAATATGCTGATTTGGTTACAACGGATGTTCCTATTGCCGTTCTCTCAACTATTCAGATTTTTCACGCGACTACCCGGCGTGATCAATTTCTTATGAAACTACGTCCGAAATATGAATTTGTCCGCTCCTATTTACTGAACAGATCTCATGTTCCCTCTCTTGATATTTGTTTTGGTGAGTTACTTCGCGAAGAACAACACCTTAGTACTCAAGCTATTCTGGAGCAATCTCATGGCAATTCCGGGATGACAACTGTAGCTTATGTTGCCCAAGGACGTGGACCACCTATGGATTCTAAAAACTTGCAGTGTTTCTGCTGCAAGAAATATGGGCATATTGCTGGCACTTGTTCTAAGAAGTTTTGTTCTTATTGCAAGAAAAAGGGTCACATTATCAAAGAATGTCATATTGACCCCCAGAATCGTCAGACCCAAGCATTTCAGATTTCGGTTATTGTCCCTCCTATAGCAACTTTTACAGCACACAACTTTCCTTCAGTTGCGTGCTCTATTCCTGTACCTCCTACACCAGATTACTGCACCCTAGAAATAGTGCAACAGATGTTAATTTCAGCATTATCAGCAATAAGATTCCGAGGTAACAATTCTACTAAACTCTGATACGTGGACTCGGGGACCTCTAATCACATGATTAATAATCCCATCGCTTTATGTCATGTTCGGCCCTACGCTGGTCAATCTTCCATTCAGACTGCCAATAGCAACTATTTGCCCATAGCTACTATCAGCGATGCCTCTTCTAAGTTCATTGATGTGTTTCTTGCTCCTCAGCTTTCCATAAATCTTATTTATGTTGGCCAATTAGTTGATAACAATTATGGTATTAATTTTTATGAGAATGGTTGTGTTGTGCAGGACCAGGTAACGAGGGAGTCGATCGCGAAGGGACTTAAAGTGGGGCGCTTGTTTCCACTATTTTTACCTGTTCCAGATTTTTCTCCACTTTCTTCTATTAAGTCTTTTGCTTGTAATGATGTTTCAGATCTTAGTATGGTGTGGCATCGTTGTTTAGGCCATCCCAATACTCAGATCTTATCTCATGTATTGAACTCTGATTTACCTGGTAATAAGGATCGTTCTTCTTTATCTCTTGAGTGTGATTCTTGCAAACTTGGTAAAAGTAAAACTCTTCCCTTCCCTTTACATGCAAGCAGAGCATCTCATTGCTTTGATCTTATCCATAGTGATGTTTGGGGACCTTCCCCGGTTAGTTCACATGAGAAATTTAAATATTATGTGACTTTCATTGATGAACATAGCAGATTTACTTGGGTCTACTTTCTTCACTCTAAATTTGAGGTTTTTCTTACTTTCATTGAGTTTTTAGCGTATGTTGACAATCAATTTTCTACTTCTATTAAGACATTAGGCACAGATTCCGGTGGTGAGTATTTGTCTACTGAGTTTCAAGAATTCTTGGCTTCTAAGGGTATTATTCATCAACGTTCATGTCCCTTTACTCCTCAACAAAATGGAATTGTCGAACGCAAAAATCGTCATCTCCTAGATGTGGTACGTACTCTCTTGTTAGAATCTTCTGTTCCATCCATGTTCTGGGTAGAAGCTCTGAAAACTACTACTCACTTGATTAATTGTTTACCTTCTCAAGTCCTACATATGGAGTCTCCCTATTTCTGCTTATTTGCTAAGCAACCTAGTTATGATCACCTTCGTATTTTTTGTTGTGTATTTGTTCATTTAACTCCTCATGAGTGACATATATTATCTGCTCAATCTGTTCGATGTGCTTTCTTGGGATATAATATGTGTCAAAAGGGATTTGTTTGCTATGATCTTACATTACATCGTACACGTATTTCTATGAATGTTATTTTCTTTGAAAATCAACATTTCTTTCATGTATCCTCTTCTATTGTGTCATCCTTTTCTACTGTGGTCCTCCTCTCCTTTGAGCAGTAGTTCTCAGATCTTCATCCAGTCAGTTCTCGCTTTCAACCAGGTATTGTGTATACAAGACGCTCCCGTCCACAGTCTCTTTCGATGGCTCTCCCGATATCTGATCCTACCACACTCCAGATTCAGTCAGTTGCAGCACCTCCAGCACATTTAGTACGTCGCTCTCCTCGAGTGTCTATACCTCCGAATAGGTATGGATTTCCCTCTTCTAGTTCTGGTAATTCTATTTCAGCCCTTATTGCTACATTGTCCAATTTTGATATTCCCACATGCTACTCATGTGCTGCCAAGCATGATTGTTGGTGACAAACTATGCAGGAAGAAATTGCCGCTCTAGAGGCCAATCACACTTGGGACATTGAGCCCTGTCCTCCCACTATTGTTCCTCTGGGTTTCAAATGGGTTTACTCAGTCAAGGTCCGATCTGATGGAAGTTTGGATTGTTACAAAGCTCGGCTTGTTGCACTTGGGAATAATCAAGAATATGGTGTCAATTATGAAGAGACCTTTGCCCCTGTGGCTAAAATGACTACTGTTCGTGCGATTCTAGCTCTTGCTGCTTCTAGTGATTGGCCACTACATCAGATGGATGTAAAAAATGATTTTCTTCATAGGGATCTTAAAGAGTGTATTTATATGAAGCCACCATCGGGATTGTTTCCTTCTCCGACTTCACATGTGTGTAAGCTTCATCGTTTTCTTTATGGTCTCAAATAGGCTTCGAGGGCTTGGTTTGATAAATTCTGCACCATTTTATTACAATTTTCATTTAGGCAGAGCAAGTATGACACTTCCTTGTTTCTTCGGAAATCAGACATGTGTATTGTTGTTCTTTTGGTTTATGTTGATGATATTGTGATGACTGGTTCCGATTCTACTTTACTTGGTCAGCTCAAAACTCATCTCTCTGAGTCCTTTCATATGAAAGATCTTGGGTCTCTCACATATTTTCTTAGTCTTAAGGTGCATCATAGTCCCTCTGGTATTTCCCTCAATCCATAAGTATGCGAGTGACTTGGTGGCTACAGCTGGTCTACAAGGGGCTACTTCTGTTGATACTCCCATGGAATTAAGTGTCAAGCTTCACAAAGAGGAGGGTGACTTACTTGTTAAGCCTAGTTTATACAGGAAATTGGTGGGTAGCCTTGTTTATCTCACCATTACTAGACCGGACATTTCTTTGCTGTACAGCAAGTTAGCCAGTTCCTTTAGATTCCTCATCATCTTCATTTGGCTGTTGTCTGTAGGATCATACACTATGTTCAAGGCACTTCTACTCGTGGCTTGTTTTTCCCTACAGGCAATTCTACTCGCCTTGCTGCTTATAGTGATGCTGATTGGGCTGGTTGTGCGGATACCCATTGCTCCATCACTGGTTGGTGTGTGTTCTTAGGTGATGCATTGATCTCTTGGAAAAGTAAGAAGCAAGACAGAGTCTCTAAGTCATCTACAAAATCTGAGTACCGGGCGATGTCTCTTGCTTGTTCTGAAATCATTTGGCTTTGAGGTTTGTTTGCGGAGTTAAATTTTTCTGAGACCGATCCTACACCTCTACATGCTGATAATACAAGTGCTATTCAAATCATGGTCAATCATGTCTATCATGAGCGCACAGAGCATATTGAAGTGGACTGTCACTCTATCCGTGAAGCATTTGAAGCTCATGTTATCACTCTTCCACATATTTCCACTAACTTATAAATTGTCGATATCTTCACCAAGGCTTTCCCTCGTCATCGACATTACTTGCTAAGTAGCAAATTGATGCTTGTTGATCAACCTGCATCAATTTGAGGGGGGCTGTCAAAGGACAGTTTTGCTGTCCACACTTCTTTCCTTATTTTAGCCCACACTTATTTCCTTATTTTATCCCACAATTGTTTCCTTATTTCTCCATTTATTATTTTGTACGGTTAGCATACATTATTTGACATATTATAGTTTATATGTATAGGGCTAGAATCATGCGGGAATTTATTTGCTTTCCATGTAAAGTTTATATATAATATACAAAACTCAAGGCCAAGGTATTCGGTCATTCACACAATATTTTGACACGCCATTCTATAAGTCTCTTCCTTTTTGCGTATGGCATCGCCACTCTCTTTGGCAACATCCACTAATTCGAAACTTAATTTGAAAGCCATATTTCGACTCGGACGTTTTTGGGATGCCCTTAATAACCAACGAATAACAAGTGTTTTTCCTTGTGTGGATCCTATTTCAATGGGAACTTGATGAGTTGATCCGCCTACACGTTTTTCTTTTACTGCTACATCGGGAGTTACTCCATGTATTGCTTGACATAAAACATATAGTGGATTTGGTTCTGTCTTTTGCTGAATCTTTTTCACGGATCGATAGATAATTTGATAAGCCAATGATTTTTTTCCGTGTTTCAGAATACGGTTAACCAACATGTTAACTAATCCATTACGTTAAATTGGATCGGATTTTGCAGTTTTTTCTTCTGCAATACCTCGATGTGACATGAGTGTGAAAGGGGTTCAAAAATCAGTTTTCTTTTTATAAGGTCTAAAATAATTTATTTTGGCTTTTTAACCCCATATTGTAGGGTGGATCTTAAAAGATATGAAAGATATCCCTCCAAGCCGTACATACGACTTTCATCGAATACGACTTTCCACAAAATTCTATATGTATCCATGAGATCGAGTATGGAATTTTGTTTACTCATTTTACATTGAGTATCCGTTTCCCTCATTTTCCTGCTAGGATTGGAAATCATGTATTTTACATACCCATACGATTGAGTCCTTGGGTTTCTGAAATATTGTAAAAAGAAGTGCTTCGAATAATTGGATTATAATTTAGAATTAAGATAATTAAATAAATAAAAATATTTATTTATTGGTTAAAAGATTCAAACACCTTTTCATCATCATAAAATCTTAATTTTAAGATACAATTTTTAACAAGATATATAACAAAAAATAATTATTTTGAACACTCTAAAAGTCACCCAAACTCAACAAAAAATAAAAGAGAAGGATGAGTCGATCCCTTAACCAATGACAATATATACGACAATAATTATCAATGGCTACTACACTTTTAGGTTAAAAAACAAAAAGTTGAAAAGCATATTTATCAACTATTTATCAACCAGAAAAGATAGGACATTCTATTCTCAAAAACAAATATATATATATATATATATATATATATATATATATATATATATATATATATATATATATATATATTCAACAAAAAAAAAAACAAAGTGTTTTTGAAAATCAATTATTTTCATACAATGTTTTTTTTTTAACTCATTTTTTAATTTTTTTAAAAAAAATTAAGTATGTAAATATAAAGAATGATTAAAAATAAAAGTATTATACATAAAAGTTATTTTTAAAATATATTTAAAAATAAAAAATATTTCAAATTTCTAATAAAAAAGCTTTTATTTTCACAAAACATCCAAAAATAATTTTCAAAACATAGCTTTTAGAATTACTTTAAGAAGCATTTCATAAACATGGTCTTAACAGTTTCTTTTATCTTTTTCATATTTGAATTTTATTTTTAAAAATAAATTAATAGAGTTTCAATCTATTTTTTATTTTCCTTTTATTTTTTCTTTGCATTTTTTTTACTTATATTTTCTTTCAAAATTTTCAAGAATCAAACATAATATAGTATTTTTGGAATCAAACATAATCTAAAAGACGCATTTATGTTTAGAATATATTTGCGTGTGAATAAAGGGTTTTTAGACCACTGTAAATATGATGGCTTGTGACGTATAGCCGTATAGGCTATTGCATGAAGTTGGGCCTAAGCGTGCAGCCCAACTAGCCAGGCCTGTAGATGAACCGTAGGTAGCACAGGACCGAATTGGGGCCAGGCATAGGTGAGCTCCAACCCAATTCATAAGCAGGCCCAGTTTGAACATGGGCCTCTGCAACTAAATTTTAAAAGCAGGTCTATTACTCAAGAATATCAATCGGTCAAATTCCAAATTTAACTACACTTACAAATAGTTGTAAATTGATCTTCAATTTAATAATAACAACATATCATATTTTTTTTTCAATGCAACAGCTTGAGCGTTTCTATAACCAGGAAAAAAACCATGGTCCATGTCGGTCGAAAATGACACTTTATGGGAAAGTTATTTTACAAATGAAACTTCAATTTCTTCCACAATAATTTCCAAAGGAATACATATGACGAAAATGATGGTCCCAATGTCGGTGGGACATTGACATCCACAACCCCACTAACACAATTAGTTTTCCTTTTCTTTTTCTTTTTTTTTTTTCTCAAGAAAAGAAAAAGGAAAATAATTTTAATTTTAAAATTAAAATTAAAAAGAATAAACGTCCACCATGAATATATTTTATAACAAAAATGAAATAAAATAAAATAGACAGAGACTTGTCCACCACTCATATCCACGTGACGCACGTGCTGAGTGGTTAATGGGCCTGTACATGTTCCCCAATGGAAGGATGGCCATGCAATAATGGAAGCGGGCATGCATGCATGCACTCACGCCCTACCATTAATTATAATTATGAGATTGGGCCTACTACTTGATCCGTTATGGTTTCATTATTAAGACCCATTAAGCATCTTTTGCTGACAGCCTATTTATAAGAATCATCCTATGATTTTAGTTTTCATTAATTAATTTGAATCAGTAAATAAAACATGAAAGATAAGAAAATGAAGTGGGGACACGAGAATAATACGAAAATGTTAACATATGTAGAGTCTAATTATCTCTATATAAAGATTGCACGTGGATTGATCTTCATGGTAAAGTTGATGTGAGGGTTGAAAAGGGGTGGTGAACCCGGAATTAAAGGGGCGAAATCTTTTGTACGAAATTTTGTAAGAATATTTTAAATTGGGGTATTTTGAATATTTTATTTATATAATTTGGTTATTTTAATTTTGTTATATTTAGGATAGTCAATTAGGAGAGATTGGTGCGATCCAGAGTTAAAAATACAAAGAGAAAAAGTTAGAGGGTGATGCATTTGTGATTTTTTTATCATTTTTATTTTATTTTAAAAATTAAAAATTTGAAAACATATCTCAATATCACCTAACTAAGTACTTTAAGAGATTATTCAACATTCCATATTCAAAAAGTTGGATGAAAAAAACCAAAAGTAAATTATTGGTCTTAGAATCAATGATTTAAAACATCATACTAATGGAATTGAGACTCCCAAAATCAATAATTAATATATCTCTTCAAAATCAATGGCGTCATCATGTCTCTCACCTGCTTTAATATAATAATTTAGTGATTATTTATTTATTTATTTGTTTATTTTTCTCTCTTAGTCTCCATTATAGACCATAGTTAAGGCACAACTCGACTAACATTTGACAGCAAAAATAAAATAAATTGAAATGTAATACTGAAAAGTGGCATGTGCTGCCTTTTAATTTATTTAATTATCTTATATTTTATAAAAAAATAATTAATAGAAAATGACAAAAGGGAAGAAAAAAAAAAAGCAGTTGGCGGCCGCAGCTGCAGATTCTGTGATGGAGTGCGAAGCAATCGTTTTGTCTTTTACCGAAAGTCAGTTATTGCGTGTGAACGGTTCAGATAAGGATTTGAGGGGTACAGATTAACCACCGTAGGATCTTTGACTTTTGTGTGGATTAAAGGGCCACCGCGATCCACGTCAGCGAGATGTGTGGTTACGCGGGTCCTGGGTGTTCGGGGTCTAAGTTCTAACAGCTGTAAGCTACCGACGTGGCTCCTTTTTCAAAGCTTTCATTTACCTACCACGTGAGACCCTCTACTTTATCCTTCATCCTCTTTTAATAATAAATAAAAATAAAAATAAAAATATTCTTAGGATAGAAGATAAAATTTGAGTTATTAGAAAACTGAAATATTACAAATAAATATTCCGAATGTTTTTTCATAATTTTCAAAATTCTCTTTACTTCAACTGAGATGTATCTGCAACTATCATAATAGATACAATTAAATTAACATTTCTGACGTGTCACATGCCACACCATCCAGAAGAAATGGAGGGAGGCTGCCAGTAGGGTCACTGGAAACCAATGAAACATTTCTCTTTTTTAAAAAATAAAGAAAGGAATAATAATACTTTTGTTTTGGTCAGTGTCGTGAGGTGGACTGAGGTGGTCAACGTCACCTGGGCCTTTTTGCAAGAATGCAAGATCCACCATTGTATTTATTTCAAATGCTTTCGAGAAAATAATAATAATTTAAAAATATATATACATATACGCAACCAAGACAACTTTCATTGAGGCACGTCTTTCCCGGAAAAGGAGAATTTTCCTTTTGGTAAACTTTTGAAGATAGACTCATTTTTGCTACTATTATTTTTCACGTGGGTCTGTCGTAATCTTTTTAGAATTTGATTTATTAATTAGGATAAATAGTAAATTTTAAACTTATTCTAAATTCTTATATAATTATTTTTTTCTTTATATTCATTTTTATATCTTTAAGTCACTTGAATTATCAATACTTTTAGACTATATTTGGTTCTCGAAAAATTTAAAGAAAAATAATAAAGAGAAAAGACAGAAGAAAAGAAAAAGTAACAAAAAATAATAATAAAATATTTAAAATCAATATATTCTTTTTATTTGTTTAAATAATTTAAAAATATATAAATTTTAATTAATTTAAATTATATTTAATTGTTATATTTTTGGTAGAATAATAATAAATAAATAAATAATTTTTTCTTAATTTTTTTGTTTTCTTAATACGGAACATAAAAAAATAATTTAATTTCTTTTTATTACTTTTTCAAACCAAACATGACTTTAGGGTATGGTATGCAGAATTAATTCAAAATTTTCAAAATAAATCTCACAATTTTTATTTATTTAAATCCAAACTTGTATCAAGAGAGTAGGGTGGACAGGAAAATTTTGGAGAAAAAAATGTTAGAAAGAGCATAAAAATAATGGAGTGAGGGCAATGGGTCAGAGGGTGAACACCAAAAATGGTAGGTTAGTTTTGGTGAAAGGTGGGTGCGGATGATGTTTTGACCAAAAATACTTGTAGAAATTTGAAGGGTAGATTGATTTGAAGGGGAAAGTCTGATACCCTTTGTCCTAATTTTTGGGTATTTGATTGTAAGGAAATAATCTCATATATTTATTTATTTATATTTTTTTAAGTCTAAAATATAAAATTAATTAAAATTTTAAATCACATTTATATCATAAACGAGTTATTTTTTAAGTTAAAAAATACCTTTGCAAGGTTTTGACTCATCTTCTTTCCCATAAATGCATTGGATGTCTTAAGCACTCAATTTAAATAAATAAATATAAAATTATTTATTTAAATAAATTTTATTTATATTTTGTGGTTATTTTCTTTCTGTTACATATCTTCGGCTTTTTTTTCTTAACAAACCAATTATCTCTGATTGATAAAAAAGATTATTCAAATAAATTGGACATTTTATAAAAGACATTAGATTTTTGGATATTAAAATAATTAAATTATCAGAATTTTCACTTGAGAATCCAATTTTTTTGTTTTTTTCCAGAAAAAAAGGGAAATTCAGGGAAGCCATTTTCAAGTGGGGAAGCAAAGTGGAATTCCCTTTTCACTTTATCTGTGAATGGGCAATTTATAGGAGCTTTTTGAGCAGACAACTTTTTTAACTTTATTAATGACTGCCCACATGATTGCTGTGTTCTCTCTCTCATTCACTGTTGGATAAATACCTTTCCTCTGTCTTCTTCACTCCTCTTTTGGTTTTTGCAGGCAGTCCACAGAGAGAGAGAGGGGATTCAAACAAGGAAAAAAAGCATAGAAGATTCAAACATCAAACACCTTCTTAGCCTTCAAATATCTCCCTCTCTTTCTCTGTTCCTTCCTCCAATCCCCATACACTTCCTTCTATGTCTTCTTCTTCTGCTTCAGCTTAGAACAAGAAAGGAAAAATAAATAAATAAAATGAAGTTCTTTCTTCTGATTCTGCCTCTTCTTCAGTCCATTTGGAGTTTTCACTTCTCTATTGTTGAGGGCATCTCAGACCCTCCTCTTTCCTCTATATCTGCTCCTCTTTCTTCACCACCAATTGGGGCCACTTCACCAATCTCTTCATCAATGGCTGCCTTCTCTCCAGGTATTCATGCTTCCCTTTATCACGCCCATTGATGTTTTTTTATATGCCTGGTAACATACATTTGGTTTCTGGGAAGTGTAATGGGTTCATCATTTCAAAATTCAAATTTCATCAAAATTCAAATTTCAAAATTTCAAGAACCCAAGTCATTAAATTCAATGCATTAAATATAAAAAACAAAAATTTCCCGGTCACAAGATTAATATTTTTTTCCTTTCGTCTTTCTGTATCCCTGTTTTAATCTTCAATTTAGTTCTAAATTTGGTTTGTGGTTTCATTAATGGAATTGTTGCAAATTTGCTTAATCTATCTTCTGAATCTATGTACTTACATGTATGATCAGCTATTCAAGAGGGAAGTGAAGAAAATCAGATGGATTCTCACAAGAAAACGTTTATAGCACTCATTGTTGCTTCTGCTGCACTGGGTGTAACCATATTGATTCTGTTGTCTCTGTGGATTCATAAGAAGTGCTCCCAAAAATCCCACAAGAGCAATGCTCAGAGCTCAGGTATCTTCTTTTCCAGTAATATCCTTTTCATTTCTTAATTTGGATTTCTGGGTATTGATGAATTTCCATCAATTATGCTTTGATCGTGTTTGGTTGCCAAGAATTGGGTTGTCCAGATTAAGCAATTGGGTTGCTTGGAATATGAAAAAAAAAAAGAAGAAGTTATTTCTCAGTGAATTGAAGTTCTGGATATTAATTATACACAACCAAACACAGCTTTAATGCATTGATCTATGATCTTGTCTGAGATTGTCTTGTTTTGTGAAATTTCAACTTGAAGATGCAGAGAAAGCCCTCACTTTAGGTCCATTGTTGGCTAAATTCAACACCATGAAAGTGATTGGGAGAAAGGGTTCTGTCTCTTGTATTGATTATAAGGTACTAGAAACTGCAACAAACAATTTTCAGGAAAGTAATATCCTGGGTGAGGGCGGGTTTGGTTGTGTCTACAAGGCGCGGTTGGATGATAACTCCCATGTGGCTGTGAAGAAGATAGATGGTAGAGGCCAGGATGCTGAGAGAGAATTTGAGGTATATATCATTTGTTAAGTAAAAAAAATGAATTGGCTTCCATTTTGGGGGTTTGGCATATTACCTCTCATCATGTTCTTGATCACATTTGAAAATGCAGAATGAGGTGGGTTTGTTGACTAAAATTCAGCACCCAAATATAATTTCTCTCCTGGGTTATAGCAGTCATGAGGAGTCAAAGTTTCTTGTCTATGAGCTGATGCAGAATGGATCTCTGGAAACTCAATTGCACGGTAAGAGTACGAGGATTTTCCCATTAGTTAAAAAGACAAAAACAAGGAGAATACTGATGTTTTCTTTTTCTGTCATCTGACTGATGTTTCAGGACCTTCTCATGGATCATCTCTAACTTGGCATATTCGAATGAAAATCGCTCTGGATGCAGCAAGGTGAATTTGCAGACCCCAATGCTAATCTTTTTCTTACTATTTGATATTCTGTATAAACAAAGTTGCTTGTGTTGACCAGAGGATTAGAGTATCTACATGAGCACTGCAACCCACCAGTCATCCATAGAGATCTTAAATCATCTAATATTCTTCTGGATTCAAACTTCAATGCCAAGGTAAAAACATACAAAAGTTGTGGAATCTTTTAGGTCTTTGTCTATATAATTTATGACATTGCACCAGAACATTGCTGATATATATTGTTTTTTTTTTTTTTGTGTTCTCTGGCTCTCTCTTGTGGATTAGCTTTCGGATTTTGGTCTAGCTGTAATTGATGGGCCTCAAAACAAGAACAACTTGAAGCTTTCAGGCACCCTGGGTTATCTAGCTCCTGAGTATCTTTTAGATGGTACAGAATCTAAACTTCTTATAGTTTTTTTTTTTTTTTTTTTTTTTTCACATCCACATATTTCATAAATATGACTATTGAAAGCTTCAAACATGCTGTAAAATAGCTCGGATCTTGATAAACATATTAAATCATTAACACTTTAGATTAAGTTATCTTGAGCTCCTCGCTGCACATGTACTGCCGCTCAAGGGCATTTGGGCTGATATCGGTATGAGTTTCACTTAGAAAAAATCATTTATGCCTGAATTTGGCTTGATTTGTATGTAATGATCTCCTTTACACTGCCTTATTCTTAACAATCTAGAATTGAATTATGCCGATTCAGAGCAGATTAGTTTGAAAATTTGAGGTCCATTGAAGGTGTCTTGGTAGGTTTAGGGCAAATTTCTGATGATTCATGGTGGTTGATGGATCAGGGAAATGAAAACATTGTTCTTCGCATTTATGAGTAAACATATTAATGAATTCTCAAGAGAATGTCTTTCGTTTTGTCTTTTTTTCAATTTCAGGTAAACTGACTGATAAGAGTGATGTGTATGCATTTGGAGTGGTGCTTCTAGAGCTACTACTGGGAAGAAAGCCTGTGGAAAAACTGGCACCATCTCAATGCCAGTCCATCGTCACATGGGTATATGCCCTACTTTTTAAACCCTTGCTTGGTGAAATCTATGTGGCCTGCCTCCTTTTGTTGAATTTTGAAGCTGAATGTTCTGCCTATTTATGAAATGTAGGCCATGCCACAGTTGACTGACAGATCAAAGCTCCCAGGCATCGTTGACCCTGTGATTAGAGACACAATGGATCTAAAGCATTTATACCAAGTTCGTAAACTTTAAACACAAACATTTACTTCCCTAATTATGCTCATAATTCTTGAGGGTGCAACTAGGATCGATCCAAATCCAGAACAAACAAAGCCAACTTTGAATGGGTTTTCGGGTTATGGGTTGATAGAGTGACAACTATCTAGAGTTGGTTCTGGATTTAGGTTGATACTTAAGATTGCCCCCCACCCAAACTGGTTTTAGAAACATGGCTCTCTTATGGGTCAGGGACTCAGGCCATGTCTCGGGTGGTTTAGGTGTGATCTCAGGCTGATGTTTTTGTGTACTAAGAGAATTGGGATATGGTTGATTAGGTTGCTGCTGTAGCTGTGCTATGTGTGCAACCAGAACCAAGTTACCGGCCATTGATAACAGATGTTCTGCACTCCCTCATCCCACTCGTTCCAGTTGAGTTGGGAGGGATGCTAAAAGTTACCCAGCAAGCGCCGCCTATCAACACCATTGCACCTTCTGCTGGAGGTTGAAGAACACATTTTTCAAGCTGCTGCACCATTTCAGGACCTTCATTTCTTTGATCACAGTTTCAAAATTCCACGCCCTGTCCATATTTCTCATTGTTTCTTCAGATTATTAATTCCTTGATTATTTGGATGAAGAAGAGTGGGGCTGCTTGGAGTGAATTATTGACTTTTATCACATATGTAAATTGAGGTAATCTAGATGAGTTGTTCTATAGAATTCTGGAAATAATTTTGTGCATACAGGTTTCATCTTGGTTCCTCTGGTTACATTTCAGATTTTATCTTGTTAGTAAAGGGCACCTCTAAAGTTTTCCCTTTCTCTCTTTCCTTCATATCTTCATGTATGTAAAATTGTCCATCTTTTGAGATATGAAGTTTGCATCTTTTCATCTTTTGACACAGAAATATAAGAGCATTCCAATTATACTTTCCACGATGTTTTTAGTTATAATATATTAATTTTTAAATTTTATTAAATGAAATATGTATAATATTTAAATATGAATATATTCAAAATGAAAGAAAATTTAGTTATTTAATTTTAACTAATTTTATAATTTTAGAAAATATTATATTAGTTTTATTTAAAATTATAAATCTTTTTAGAAATTTCCTATACTAAGCAACAAAGTGCATGTGGCCAAGTGGTGGCCACGTACTTTCCTCAGCTTGAGGTCAGGGTTCAAATCCAGCTATTTGGGCTCTTTGAATGAAAAAAGAGAGGAGGGCAGGGCTCTCTTTTGGGCCTCTTTGATGAAAGAAGGGGGATTGAACTGGTCGATTCACACGGAATCGCCAAGTTCAGGCCACCAGTCAATGGTTGGACTGACTGATCAGTTCGGTTTTCAAAACACTGGTTTTCCACCAAGTTGAAGTAAGGTTTTTTGTTTTTGTTTTAAAAAACAAATAGAAGCATCTGATTAGACACCTAAGTAAAAAATCACAAAACTCTGCCTCAGGTGTGCTTCATCAATTACTAGAATGTAACAAAATTGCCTCAATTATGAACTTCAAATGCAGGAATTCAGAGAGTCAGATATCATAAATTATTACAAGATTTTGCAAAAAGTCTGCATGGAATAATTGCTAGGGAATTCAGGACTCACCCAGTATGATCAATTGTGTGGTTGTAAAATGCATATTTATCATCCATCCACCGATATCAACTGACACAGTGAAATGAATCAATGATGGCATCTGCAAGATATTCGCATTTGGCCAAAGACAATCCAGCCAATGAGATCCTCCCGTCCTTGGTCATGTACACATGCCACTTATTTGTCATATTTTCACTCTGATTGGACAAAGAGAAAAGCCAAAGTATAAGTCCAGGAAACAGAATGATATACTAGTATAAACAGCCACCAAAACTACAGTCACTTGTTAGGAAGCTAGCTGTGACAACAACAAAACCTTTTTTTTTTTTTGATAGGTAGCTGTAACAACAAAACATAGATCCAGTTTTGGGAGTAATTTGGAAACTCAGGAAGGAATCTGGATGTGTGGTGGGGGGGTTGGGAATAAACATTTGCACACAATAAGCATATATATTCATTCTCAAAGTATTCCATATGATTCAAGAATGACAATACCCATCTATCAAAGAATGGAAGGGAAAAGGGAAAATAAGGACTGGTTGCTTTTCTTACAAACTTTTACAAAAATCAAAGTACATTTGGCAATAATACACATTTTTTCATTCTCAAAATTATTTGCAATGAATAAGGACAATGCATTTCTTACAAACAGCATCTACAAAAGTTCCACACAAATTGTTTTGAAAATAACAGTGTTTGAAGTTAATGGCTGCTGGTGTTTTTGCTTTTGGGTTAAAGGGAAATGGGCTGGAAGATTATTTCCCTGCAAGTTTGAACGGTCAAATGCCAGGTTGAAAATTCTTATAGCATTGCTCGTTCAGGAATTATTCAATGCTTAAGGGGGTTAGCAACTAATCCTGAATTATTGCACCACATGCAAACAAATTGAACTTATAGAAGCTTAAGAAAGAAGTAAATGATAAAAAACATTTCACCAGATTCTTTTTGTGTGTGTTTGTTGGGTGGGGGGACAAGATGATAGACTCAAGATATTAATATCAAATCAAGGTATGCATCCCTACAAGGATGACAAGGCTGGAAAAGAAATTCTAAAATCAAATATAAGCATAAAGTGCATAGCTATAATTTGGGTTGTGTGGCGGGAAAGAAACGCGAGGATTTTTTAGGATAAAACAAGGAATTCAGAGAATCTTTGGGATTCTATTCATTTCCTTGCTTCTCTTTGGGCTTTTTGTTCCAAGGTCTTTAAGGGGACTCCCCTTATTGTGTTACAACTTGATTGGCTAGCGGCGTGTAATTCATTTGAGTTGATCTAGTCTAGAGTGTTTGTTCGTTATTACATTGTATTTCTTTGTTTTCGTATTCTTGTAGTTTAGTTTTCTTTGGTGGGAGGATTCCTCATCCTTCTCTTGTACTTTATTTTTCTATCAATATTTTCCTTTGTCGTTTCCTATAAAATAAAAAATAAAAATATAAGCATAAAGTTCAATGCTGATAAGAAAAGTTGAGAGAGCATTACCTGAACTTTGCTCAGCCCTGTGAATGAGAACATGCCAATCTGCTTTAGTATAAATGACCAATCCTTTCCACACTTATCTTTTGCAGAGAGGCTGTCAAATAGTTTCTGTCTCACATTCTTTATCCTTCCAGCCATCAATTCCATCTCCTCTTTCCATTCATTGAAGAGAGCTGGATCACCAACAACATTGGCAACAATCCTAGCTCCATGAATAGGAGGATTTGAGTACATTGGTCGAGCAATCCTTTTCAACTGACTCTTTACCCTGAAAAGAATAAAAATATGCAAATTAGCAGGTTATCCACCCAAAGTTGCCACTCAGGAATCACCTGGATCAACTTTAGATAAACCATTCATCGTGATATTCAAGATGGATTGATATATTTCATATGTATATACAAAATGCATCTCACAAAAAGGAGGCATGATCCAAGTACACAAGAAGTAGACAAGGCACACATGACCAACAGAATAATAAGAAAAGCATGAACCATATGATTCAAAAGTACCCTAAACCATCTACAAAATCAACAATGGAGACTGTCTACATCCATCATCCAACTTCTATACTACACAGACGGAGTTTTAAGGAACTCCCTCTTTACAGCTAAAATTGACTGCTTTAATCCATCAAAAGATCTCTTAATTCCTCTTTCTCATATTATTCAAAACAAAGGCAAACAAGCCATTTTCCATACTGCCTTGCATCTCTTTCCCTTGAAATTGCCATGCCTACTCAATAAAATGTCTCCAGCTGCCACGGGCAGAGCCAAAGGCACCTCGCACAAGGAGAATACCAAAGACCACAAATTAGAAGCCCATCCACAATGAATAAGAATATGGCTAGCCAATTCCTCCTTTTGTTTTGTAACTTAAATGCTGGAAGAAATCCATGCCCAACTGTGTCCAAGACCAGATTGGAAATTTACAAAAGATTACCTCTACTTACTTCAAATTATGAAGAATGGGTGTGCACACCATTATTGTTGCAAAACCAACGGCGATGCACTTTCTTTCACATTTTACTGTACACAGTTCTTCCACATTAACAGAAACTCATCTAACAGTCACAAAGCGCATATCTAAACTTGATCCTGTGCCTATATACTGGAAAGCAGCTGTTTGACACTAATATGCCCATATTGGATGGTGACACTTATCATAGGTACCCCAAATAACTAGGACATCTCTAACAAGTACTCTGCATTGGTATTGCTGTCCAGTGGATGGGAGGTATCCAAAAGGGGACCAGAAAATAAATCAAACTACAATGCAGATGATGCAGCATGAAACAAGCCAGGCTTCATACACATTGACATATATGTTTTCAGGTAGCACATGGCATTTTTTGCTTTTAGAACATATCCCGAGGGAATAATAACTGAACCAAAGATCAGAAGAGCATATTTGCTTTGTTGTACCTTGCCGCTGCATCTGCTGATGAGCAGACCACATTGATTGCCCCAATCCTTTCTGCATAAAGACCCAGATTTTTACTGTATGATTGGGCAACCAGAAGCTCCATACCACGTGCAGCAAACAATCTCACGGATGACGCATCTGCATCAAGGCTTCCACTTGCAAATCCCTACAAAGTGTTAGGAGTTCAGGTATGGAATCTTCCAATGGAAGGCCAACATGATATTGTGATATTGAATTATGTTAACTCAAACCTATTCGGACCTTATGCAAATGGTTTGAAGTTTCTTTCTCAGAATTTTATTGTCTTCATTTCCATTTCAACAGAACAGAAATCAACTCCAAAACTGAAACTTAAATCTTAAACTCCAACAACTGATATATAAATCTAAACAGCAATACCTGGTATGCAACATCAAAGAAAGGAATGTGATTCTTCTCTTGAATGACATCAGCAATCTTTTCCCACTGTTCAGGAGTTGGATCAATACCAGTTGGGTTGTGAGCACAGCCATGAAGCAACACAAAAGATCCTTCTGGGGCTGCCTGGAAACAAAAATAAATAAACTCTCTTGAATTAAAGAAGTGAATTTAGCCTGGAAATGAAAATTATATTGAAACAATACCAAGCAAGAACAAACTTTTGTAGACCTTATATAACAACTAGAAGTCATGCCTATGACATGCATATTTAACTCTGGGGAGACAGAAGTTGGAAAGAGGAAGGCAGGGAAAGGTATCTAAGAAGAGACAATTGATAGGGAAGAGAGCAATAACATAAGTTTATTTACTGATGATTCTTAAAATTTTTATAAGAGACCAAGGCAAGACCAGAACTGGGACTTCCTTAATTTGTTGATATACCCCAAATGTGAAAATTTGCATCAGACTCTTCGACATTATTTCAGGACCAATTTTTATTTCTTTCACAAATTGCTAGATAATGGCTAAATTTCAGGTGACAGCTGCAAGGAGTCCACATTGTGATAAACATGAATGTTAAGAAAGAAAGCGGCTACCAGCTCACCAAAAGAGAAAACTAAAAGAGCAACCCCTCACTGAAACCACCCAAAAAAATATAAATAAAAATAAAAGGAAAAAAATGGGCCATATGTCTCTGCAAAAATCAATAGACTCCATCAGCTTTTCCATGTTGAACAACATTTCATCAACTTACCTCACATCAAAATAAAAGAGAAAGTAGCAAGGAGCAAGAAGGGTAAGGTAAAGCCAGTAAACAGAAAACAGGGGTGGGAAGAATATTTAAAGATCTAGTGGTATGGCGATTTTCTTAGTATAGCAATCCATTAGCCCAACATATAATAATGGGCTTAGTTAATGATACCCTTAACCATTGACAAAATTATTCAACTTTAAAATTTATTATTTGAAAAAAAAGAAAAAAAAGAAATGGTGATGTCAGTTACTCCTTACCTTTATATCGGATATCATCCCATCAAAATCCAAGCCAACTGTTTTTGGGTCATAGTATCGGTATTCAGACCAGGGAACTCTAGCATCATTGAAAATATTCTTGTGATTACCTACAAAGATGATTCTTCAACCATGAGAAATCAGTACTCTTGACACAAATCTCCCAAACAAGGGGAATACTCACCCCATGTTGGCGATGATATCAAAACTTTTGCCCCAGGAAAATATCGTTCTATAAGGGCCGCAGCAAGTCGAAGAGATCCAGTTCCAGAAAGACCTTGAACGGTTGCAACCTGTAAAGAAGGGAGAAAATAAATTACTCAGAAAAAACAAAGAACCCATAGATCAGATGCATGAAGATAATATGATTTTATTTTGTATAATGAAGAAGTCCTAATATCTTATGTACCCTTTGTTGCTCAATTACTGGATTGCCAGCTCCAAATAATAACTCTGCTGTAACTTTATTAAATGCAGCCAAACCTTCGATCGGAAGATACTACAAATTCAATTCAAATAAAGTGAGTAATCTAAGTGAGAAAAAGGCACCAGGTCATCCCATTCAATTCAGCCCTTTGAAATACCTCTTTATTTTCTCCTCTCTCCAGCATAAGATTTTCTGCCTAGAAAATGAAACCAACAATCTATTATATCAGTAAGAAGTAGAAGTAAAAGCATTTAGATTATATTCATAAAAGGCTTAAAAAATAATCCTATTTATGGATCAGTTAGTGATGATTAAGTTCTAAAAAAGAAAACTGACCTTCTTGACAACATTAAGCACATAAGGTTGGAGTTCTTCTGTTCGGTAGGCCCCGACTCCAAGGTTGAGCTTCATCTCACTATTGTCTGCTCTGAAAGCCTCAGAAACTCCAAGAATTGGATCAGGAGGGGCCATTGTTACACCTTCAAAACGAGAGGTATTGACTGCAATAGCCATATTTATCCGGCCAAAAGACTGCAAACCAAAAAATAAATAAAACTTAGATCAGAAGACAAAAATACTACATACAAATTTCATCCTCCCCAAATTTATTTAAATCCTATAAAAGACCATCTAGGACAATACATGGCATATATCCTAATGCTTTTGAGTTTGGTTTGCATTGACCAGCTTTAGGTATCTCCCAAGGAGAGGAAAACCGTTCACTAAAGCAACCAATGCCAAATTTTAAGTCAAAGCTAATTCTATGCAACGAAAGGTATTAATAACATATATATGAGACCAATAAACAATAAAAACAATGGTTAAAATCTCAACACCACCATGTGTAAGGATTATATAGGAATTAAAATACCTTGAAGGAACTAACCCAATTCTTATATCATGTTTTAAGGTGATATAACCAACCAACAACTTGACCATGCCTCCTCATGGTGAAGAGGTTTGATTTAGGCCTCCTTCAATTTAACACTGTTGGTCAACATGCTTAAACTCCTAACAAGCAATCTCAAAATGTTTCCATGGGAGCCAGAAAAGCACAGAACTTGGATCGATTTTGGTTTCACAGTAACTATACATCAATATGCTAAAATTCATTAATTAGGCAACTCAAAGTTCGGTTTGGTGCCAGAAGTAAAAGATGAATTTGAACTCCATTCAGAAATGGCATGTTGATAACAGGATTTCAATTTATCCAGACCATCCACCACCCCAACATTTATAACTGTATTTCAATTTAATCAGACAATTCAGTACCACATCCAATTGCTAAAAAAATTGTCAATGTATCATACAACTGAAACATAGATTTCATTATGAGAAAACTCCAAGCAGCGGTGGATTAATATTAACTGGAGAAATCCAGAATACATACCTTGGTCTTCATGAAGGGGTTTCTTTTCTCCTTCCTCAAAAAAGAACTACGATCAGAACTGCCAAGATTCATCTTCCCCTGTTCAATTATACAATTTGTTATTTATATACCACAATACTAAGAAAAATGGAAGAAAAGAGAAGAACATAGCTTCTATTACTAGTTTGTTCACTATAAAAAAAAAATGGAGAAATCAGTTGTATCACCAATAGATGTACTAGCGCTCTTCTGATTAACTACTTCAAAATTTCAAGTTTTTTTTTCCTAATTTCTCGTTATTTTGCATAGAAAAGTTAGGAAAAAAATTCAAAAGCATAAATCAGTCATAATAATTTGTAGTCTACTCTCCCCAACCAACAAAAATACAGTTGCACTATTAAGCTCACTTCACTATCCTATTCGGGAAAATAATCCAAATAATTCAAATTTCCATTTTATTTCCTTATTGTACATTTTCTCATCAACCAAACAAAAACAAAATCACACAAAAATACATAAAAAAATCCGAATCAAGCAGAACCTTGTGATTTTCTTGTAGTGGCAGAGCAGCAGAGACGAGAGAGAGCATTGTTGAAGCCATCTGAATCGGAGTACAAAATGAAAAAATTAAAATCAAAATCTCGTGCGAGTGATTTAATGAAATGACAAATCAAAAGAATGATCCCTGCGTGCTGCGCAGAATTATGATTCCTGTTGTATTATCCAGAATTTTCTGGATCAGATCATGGATAGAGAAACTCACCTAGAGTTTCAAGATAGAGAAAAATGAAGGGGCTCAGCTAGAGAGAGAAAGGTGAAGCGGGCGATGAAATTGAGGGGAGGGAGTTTCTTCAGGTGCCGTTGATTTTGTTCTTTTTGTTTGCAAACAGCACTGTACATGCTCTGGTTTTTCACCATCTTTGAGGGTATTATGGTCATTGCGAGGAGAAGAGGTATAATTGGATCACAGTGATGCGGATTAGATTCGGTGACAGGCACTCTGATTGAGTACTTGTAGTTGTAGCCTAGATAAAAAATAAAATAAATAAAAAGAAAAAACCAACCCAAAATTTTAAGATTATTAATAAACAAACATTCGTTATTATTTATTAGAAAATATTTTTTAAAACAATTTCAAGAAATAAAAAAATTATTAATTTTGATTAAATAAAATTTATTAGAAATAATATCTCTTAATTTTTAAAAAACTAAAATAATAATCCTATTCAGACTATTTTTTTTAACTCTATTTAATTACAACATACCTAAACATGATATAATTAAAAAATAAGTAAAATATTAAATTGAAAAATAAAAAATTTAAATTTAAATTAAAATAATGATTTGAATTTGAAATCAGTCTATCTTTATCTATAATTTTATATTAATAAAAAAATTATTTATAAAAAGAAAAAAAAAGGATTATATAGAATTTTCGTAATTTTGTCATACTTGTGTAGGAATCGAAATAAGAAAATTCCATATATTCTTTGTTCTAAAAAAATGTCTTCAAAGATTACGTCTATATTTTTTTTTCTCTTTTAGATATAGATTTGTTTATATATTTTTTATTATTTAATTTCATAAATCAAATCAAAATTTGTGTTTACAAAATTTATCATATCACTTGATTTTTTTAAAATAAAAATAAATTTAGAAAAAAATTATATCACAATCTTATTATTAGCCCAAGAGTTCTCCTAATCAGATTTTGATGATAACAAACCATGGTTAAGTGACTAATTGGTTTGAATTGTAAATAATTTAAGGTATAAATTTGGAAATCCATCAAATGACCAAATTGATACAAGATCGAGACATTTGAAAGACTTTTAATCATAGGAAACAAATGTAAGATGAATTTATGGTTGCACTTAGGTTTTACATATTTTTTTCATGCATCTTTGAAAAACTCGGTTTATTCTTTAAAGTTATAATTTCATTAAAACCCGAGTTTTATCAAATGTACCTCAGACAAAACGTTTCAAAATTGACATATTAATTTACCTAAAGACCTTGCCTAAGTGTTAGAAAAGAAAATAACTGAAAAAAGATAGGTTTTTAGGGTCAAAAGGCCGAATTGGTTGAGACACTGGCCAATCAGCTTAACTGGCCAGGAAACTGGTCGACCGGTTACCCTTGTTCGATCGAGGTCTGGTCGAGGAGTGTTAAAAACACTCTCTCTCATCCAATAACTTTCCTTTCCCGGTAGACCTCCGATTGAGGTCCAGTCAAGGTAACGGTAACCTGTCAAAGCATTAAATGCTCCAATGGCTAGTGAACAGGTCGACCCCCAGCTCGACCGGTTGAGGTTGCTTTTTGTTTTTCTTGGCTCCCGAGGTTAGAAACCTATAAATTGAGAGCTCCACTTCATTTATGACACAGAGAACACTTGCATTCAATTGTCTACACACTTGTTCTTGCCTTAAAAGCTCTCGTTTCTTTCTTAGTGTATTAAATCTTCACTTACATATTTTTTAGTGCACCCTTATGAATCATCCTAACTTTGATTTGTATTTGAGTCATTATTGAGCTAGGTTGAGAGAAGATCATTCTTGTAAATTGAGTGTTAGAGCCTTCAAGTGAGTTGAATCTTGAAGAGATTGTGTAAAAGCCCATTGGAGCCGAAATCCAAGTGTAAAAAGGATTAGAAGCTTGGTTGAAGCTTTAAGTTAGTGGAACCCTTACTCGGTTAGGAGCTTGAGGAGAGTGGACGTAAGTAAGGAAGTGTTGAACCACTATAAAATCTGAGTTTGAATCCTCTAACTCTATCTCATTATATTTGCTTATATTGTGCTTAAATTTGTTGTGTAGAAAAAGTTTTTGAAAATCCCAATTCACCCCTCTCTTGGGTGTTTTTCTTATTAGCCTTTATTTTCTCAATAGGTATCAGAGCAAGGCCTCTTGTTTAAGACTTAATCGTCTAAGAGGAAATGACTATTCCATCAAGTTCATCTCAAATTAAAAATTTTACAAAACATAGAACTTCATTTTTTTTCGGGATCTGACTATCCCTATTGGAAAACTAGAATGACTTGGTATTTACAATCAACCGATTTAGACGTATGGGACGTCATTGAAGATGACCCAACTTTTCCTACAAAACTAGTTGATGGAGTCATGGTTCCAAAACCTAAGCAAGAATGGAATGAGCTTGATAGAAGAAATTTTCAATTAAATGCTAAGGTTGTTTTTACTTTGCAATGTGCTATGGATAGAAATGAATATAATAGAATATGTCAATGCAAATTGGCTAAAGAAATTTGGAGATTGCTTGAAATAATTCATGAAGGAACAAATTAAGTGAAAGAATAAAAAATAAATTTACTTGTTCATAACCATGAATTGTTTTTTATGAAAGAAAATGAGATTATTGTTGAAATAATCACTAGGTTCACCGACATTATCAATGGTCTTGAAGCATTTGGGAAAGACCTACAAGGAATTCGAAAAGGTGATGAAGATATTGAGGTCACTTCCATCAAAGTAGCATACAAAGGTCACCACAATTCAAGAAGCAAAAGACTTTACCAAGCTACCTATGAAGGAGCTCATAGGGTCATTAATGACATATGAGATCAATTTGACAAAGAAGCTACAAGAAGGTGAAGACAAAAAGAAGAAGAGCATAACTCTCAAAGTTATAACTAAGGAAGAAGAAGAAGTTGAAGAAGAAAAACAAAGTGAAGAGGATGATGATCTAGCCCTAGTAACAAGAAAGCTTAACAAATACATGAAAGGTGAAAGATTTAGAAAAAGAAGGTTCACCTCTAGAAGAGACCTCTTTAAAAAGGAATCTTCATCTCATGGTGACAAGGAGAAATGGGAAGAGAAAAAAGATTTGGTGTGCTTCAAATGCAAAAAACTAGGACACATTAAATATGATTGTCCTCTTTACAAAAGTGAAGCCAAGAGAAGAATGAAAAAGACAATAATGGCCACTTGGAGTGAAAGTGAAGAATCCTCCGAAGAAGAAAATGAGAAAGAAGTGACAAACATGTGCTTCATGGCAATAGATGAACTTAATAAGGTAAACTCTAACTTTAGTGATGAAGATATGCATGATGTTTTTGAAGAATTGTATGAGGATTTTGAAAAACTTAGTTTGAAAAATATTTCTCTTAAAAAGAAAATTCAACAACTTGAAGAAGTAAAAGAAAAATTTTCAATTGTTGAAATTTCTAAAACTCAACTTGAAAAAGAAAATGAGATTTTGAGAAAAAAAAAAAATAAATGGTTGACCTTCTCTTTTTCAATATATATATATATATATTTTGTGGAAAAAATATTTTGAAATGATTTTAGCTAGCCAAAAATGTGTTTTTGACAAACAAGGACTATGATTCAAATCTTCAAAAAATCAAAAGTATTTTAAAAACTATTTTGTAAAAGAATCCTCAAGTGCAAGTCCTTTTACTACTTGCAACTTTTGTAGAAGAGAAGGGCACATTAGTAGTACATGTCCCTTAAGAAATGGTTCTCAAAAGAATTCAAATGCAAAAACTAAAAAAGTTCGGATTGAAAAATCCAAGGTCACTAATCCTCAAAGACCCAAAAAGATATGGGTACCTAAATCAACTTGAGTTTTATTTTGTAGGGTTCAAAGAAGGATAAGTGGTTCTTGGATAGTGGATGCTCAAGACACATGATTAGGGATGAATCCAAGTTTGCTTTCCTTACAAAGAAAAATGGAGGATATGTTATCTTTGGAGACAATGCAAAAAGAAGAATCATTGATCAAGACAACATTGGTAATGACACATCCTCTCTTATTGAAAGTGTTTTATTTGTAGATGGTTTAAAACATAACCTTTTAATCATTAGTCAACTTTGTGACAAAGGTTTTAAAGTAATTTTTAAAACATCTCATTGCATCATCAAGGATATTCAAAATGATAAAACCATCTTTATGGGTCATAGATGTGATAATGTTTACACTATAAATATTTCAAAATATGATGGTCATGATAGATGTTTTTCAAGCATGCATGATCAAAGTTGGATGTGGCATAGGAGGTTGGGACATGCTAATATGGACCTCATTTCCCAACTCAACAAAGATGAACTTGTTAGAAGCCTTCCCAAAATAAATTTTCAAAAAGACAAAGTTTGTGAAGCTTGTCAAGTGGGAAAGCAAATAAAAAACTTTTTCAAAAACAAAAATTTCATTTCGACATCTAGGCTTCTTGAGTTGTTGCATATGGATTTATTTGGTTCCTCTAGGACACCAAGTCTTGGAGGAAAATCTTATGCATTTGTTATTGTGGGTGACTTCTCTAGATACACATGATGAAGTCTTTTATGAGTTTTCAAAGTTTTGCAATAAGATTCAAAATGAAAAAGGTTTTACAATTACTTATATAAGAAGTGATCATGGGAGAGAATTTGAAAATATTGATTTTGAAGAATATTGCATTGAGCATGGTATCAACCATAATTTTTTGGCTCTTAGAACTCCTCAATAAAATGAAGTAGTTGAAAGAAAAAATAGAACTCTTCAAGAAATGGCTAGAACCATGCTAAATGAAAACAATTTACCAAAATATTTTTGGGCCGAAGCGGTTAACACTTATTTTTATGTCTTAAATAGAATTTTATTGAGGTCCGTTCTTAAGAAAACTCCCTATGAGCTTTGGAAAAACAAGAAACCCAACATTAGCTATTTCAAAGTCTTTGGATGCAGATGTTTTATATTAAACACCAAAGACAATCTTGGAAAATTTGATGTAAAATTGGATGTTGGAATTTTTCTTGATTACTCAACTTCAAGTAAAGCTTTTAGACTTTTTAACAAAAAAAAACCATGGTTGTAGAGGAGTCCATCCATGTTATTTTTTATGAATCTAACAATTCTCTCCCAGAAAAAGAGAGTTTTGATGATGATTTAGGTTTGAAGACCTCCATGGGAAAATTGCAAATTGAAGATAGAAGACAATAAGAAGAAATTAGAGAAGATCCCAAGAAAGAAGAATCACCATTGGCACTACCCCTTTCTCAATAAGTGTAAGGTGAATCAAGTCAAGGCCTTCCTAAAGATTGGAAGTTTGTCATCAACCACCCACAAGATCAAATTATAGGTAATCCATCTAGTGGGGTAAGAACTAAATCACATCTTTGAAATATTTACAATAATCTTGCTTTTATCTCTCAAATTGAGCCTAAAAATATAAATGATGTTTTAGTTGATGAAAATTGGATGATTGCTATGCAAGAAGAGTTCAATCAATTTAAAAGAAGTGAAGTATGGGAATTAGTGCCAAGACCTTCAAATCAAAGTGTTATTGGAACTAGATAGGTCTCTATAAATAAAATGGATGAAAATGATATAATTGTTAGAAATAAAGCAAGATTGGTAGCCCAAGGTTTTAATCAAGAAGAAGGGATAGATTATGAAGAAACCTTTGCCCCCATAGCTAGGTTGGAAGTCATTAGGATGTTACTTGCCTTTACATATTTTAAAGACTTTGTTTTATATCAAATGGATGTGAAAAGTGCTTTTTAAAATGGCTTTATAAATGAAGAAGTATATGTTGAACAACCACCAGGTTTTCAAAGTTTTAACTTTTCCAACCATGTTTTTAAACTTAAAAATACACTTTATGGTTTGAAACAAGCACCTAGAGCATGGTATGAAAGATTAAGTAAATTTCTTTTGAAAAAAGGTTTTAAAATGGGAAAAATTGACACAACTCTTTTCATAAAGACCAAAAGAAAAGGATATGCTCTTAGTTTAAATATATGTTGATGATATCATTTTTGGTGCTACTAATGTTTCTCTTTGTAAAGAATTTTCTAAGTGCATGTATAGTGAGTTTGAAATGAGCATGATGGAAGAACTCAACTTTTTCCTTGGACTTCAAATCAAGAAACTAAAGGAAGGAACCTTCATCAATCAAGCAAAGTATGTAAGAAATCTTCTCAAAAAGTTTAACATGGAAGAATCCAAAACAATGAAGACTCTAATGAGCTCATCCATCAAGCTTGATAAGGATGAGAAAGGTAAATCCATTAACTCAACTATGTATAGAAGCATGATAGGTTCTTTGCTATATTTGACCGCTAGTAGACTCGACATTATGTATAGTGTATGCTTGTGTGCTAGATTTCAATCTTATCCTAAAGAATCTCACTTAAGTGCCGTAAAACAAATTCTTAGATATTTGAAAGGGACAATGAACATAGGCTTATGGTATCCTAAAAGTGATAACTTTGAATTAATTGGATTTTCATATGCTGATTTTGTCGATTGTAAGGTTGAAAAAAAGAGCACTAGTGATACTTGTCATTTCCTAGGACATTCACTTGTTTCATGGCATAGTAAGAAGCAAAATTCGGTAGCCTTGTCAATGGCGGAAGCCGAATACATAGCAGCCAGTTTATGTTGTGCACAAATTCTTTGGATGAAACAAACACTTAGTGATTTTAGGTTATCTTTTGAGCATGTTCCTATTAAATGTGATAATACTAGTGCCATAAATATTTCAAAAAATCTCGTGCAACACTCTAGGACTATGCATATAGAGATTAGACATCATTGTCTTATAGACCATGCACAAAATGGTGACATTACACTTGAATTTATAAGCACAAAAGATCAACTTGCCAATATTTTTACAAAACCTCTAAATGAAGAACAATTTGTTGATATTAAAAGACAACTAGGGATGATTTCTTTATGATCTAATGATTGCTTAATGAATTCTTGATGAATATGCCTTTTGATTGCATGAATTTCATGTCATATGCATCATATAGACATATATTTAGATAAATGGTCAAATTTTGACCAAAAATAAAAATTCTATTGACATTGGGCATAAAAAATTGGGGATTTCAACTGAAAATGGCAGGGGGAGGATCACAAGATGAGAAATTATACAAAAGTTGAAAAGTTGATTGCGTTAACCGCATTGACCAGGCGGTCGACTGAACCAGGACTGGTCGACCTGTTCGTCGGGGCTAGCGATTTAAATACCCTCACACACTTCATTTTCTCACCCATTTCCTCTGGTTCTTCAAGGGTTGTGTCGATTTAGCTGCCAATGAGTGATTTTTAAGGCCATTGCAACATATTGAGGGCTTCATGTTGATTTTTTAGAGGCTAGGGTTTTGGATTTGGGACGGTTTTTTCTTCTTCAGCGCGTCATAGTCAGTTTCAACTCCATTCCTACACACCTAGGGTTTCGAGTGTGTGTGCTTCTCTCTCTACCAGCCTCGTCTCCTTTGTTTCTGCATTTCTCATGGCTCCTAGGAGAGAGTCGGCTGTCTTTAGGGCATAGGGCAAACGCCCAATCGAGCCGTCTCAGGCTGTTTAGACGGAGGCTCATTGAAAGACGAGGTTTGACACGACCATTTTCAGTACCGTGGATTATTATCAGAGGTACAAGCAAAAGTTCGCTAAGAAGAAAGTAGTTTCAGGGAGAAGTATCAATTTCTCCCAACTACAGCATTTCGGGTTTGAGGGTCTCTTCAGCTGGATGTGTTTGTTTCTAGTAGTGACGATTTCGGAGCCGATTTTCCCTACTCTAGTGCATACATTCTATTCAAGGGCTGCATATGGACTTGGTGGCTCGATTATTTCCACCGTTAGAGGTGTTGAGTTTAGCTGGACTCGAAAAACATCTGTCGTATTTTAGATATTGCTCCAGTTGGACTCAAGGTGTATGAGTCCAAGGTTTGACCCACAGTGCCGGGTTTCGAGCCTAGAGAGGTCATTCAAAGGATGTGTGGACTTGCAGACGCCCAAGGGATGGGCAAACCATCAACCCATAGCTTGACCGTGAGCAGCAAAGTGCTACACCACATGATCTGCTCCATCCTACTGCCACGAGGCAGACACCTAGATGAAGTCTCTTACCTTGAGGTATTCCTCGTGGGCTCCATTCTGACAGAGAGATGGATTCACGTGGGATTTTTGATGATGATGCACATGATCTCATGCTGCGGAGCACGACCCACGTACTCCCCTATGGTCATTTCCTCACTAGAGTGTTCAAGGATGTCAATGTTGATTTGAGCAGAGAGACAAATTTTGAGGCCCCTGGCACTTACGATACATATGATAAGCAGTCTTTGGGGTGGATGAAATTTGAGAAGGCCCCCGATGGTTCCTGGATTGGGAGAGTAGAGAGACCACCATCACAAGCCCGGGGACAGGGACAGGTGCATCCTAGAGTAGAGGAGGAGGTAGTGCCAAAGGTGATTCTTCTTTCTTGGGATCCTCTCCACTTTCTTCTTGTTGTCTTTTGTCTTCAATTTGCAATTTTCCCATGGAGGTCTCCAATCCTAAATCATCATCAAAACTTTCTCTTTCTTGAAGAGAATTGTTAGATTCTTAAAAAATGACATGGATGAACTCTTCTACAACCATGGTTCTTTTGTTGAAAACTCTAAAAGCTTTACTTGAAGTTGAGTAGCCAAGAAAAATTCCAACATCGGATTTTGCATCAAATTTTCCAAGATTATCTTTGGTGTTTAATATAAAACATTTGCACCCAAAGACTTTGAAATAGCTAATGTTGGGTTTCTTGTTTTTCTAAAGCTCATTAGGAGTTTTCTTAAGAATGGGCCTCAACAATATTCTATTTAAAACATAGCAAGAAGTGTTTACCGCTTCGGCCCAAAAATACTTTGGCAAATTATTTTCATTTAGCATGGTTCTAGCCATTTCTTGAAGAGTTTTATTTTTCCTTTCAACTACCCCATTTTGTTGAGGAGTTCTAGGAGTCGAAAAATTGTGATTGATACCATGCTTATTACAATATTCCTCAAAGTTAAAATTCTCTCCCATGATCACTTCTAATGCAAGTGATTGTAAACCTTTTTCATTTTGAACCTTGTTACAAAATTTTGAAAACTCATAAAAAGTTTCACTCTTTTGACTTAAAAACAAGACCCATGTGTATCTAGAGAAATCATCCACAATGACATAAGTATAAGATTTTCCTCCTAAACTAGGTCTCCTAGAAGGACCAAATAAATCCATGTGTAGCAATTCAAGAGGTTTAGATGTTGAAAATGAAATTTTTGTTTTTAAAAGAGTTTTTGATTTGCTTTCCCATTTGACAAGCTTCACAAATTTTGTCTTTTTGAAAATTAATTTTGGGAAGGCCTCTAACGAGTTTATCTTTGTTGAGTTGGGAAATGAGGTCCATGTTAGCATGTCCCAACCTCCTATGCCACAACCAACTTTGATCATGCATACTTGAAAAACATCTATCATGACCATCATATTTTGAAATATTTATAGCATATACATTTTCACATCTATGGCCCATGAAGATGGTTTTGTTATTTTGAATATCCTTGATGATACAACGAGATGCTTAAAAAATTACTTTAAAACATTTGTCACAAAGTTGACTAATGCTCAAAAGATTGTGTTTTAAACCATCTACTAATAAAACACTTTCAATAAGGGAGGATGTACCATTACCTATGTTACCTTGACCAATGATTCTTCCTTTTGCATTGTCTCCAAAGGTGACATATCCTCATTTTCTCTTTGTAAGGAAGGCAAACTTGGATTCATCCCCGGTCATGCGTCTTGAGCACCCACTATCCAAGAACCACTTATCCTCCTTTGAGCCCTACAAAATAGAATTCAAGTTGGTTTAGGTACCCATGTCTTTTTAGGTCCTTGAGGGTTAGTGACTTTGGATTTTTCAATTCAAACCTTTTTAACCTTAGCATTTGAATTCTTTTTAGCACCATTTCTTAAGGGACGTGTACTAGTGCCCTCCTCTTCCACAAAAGTTACGAATAGTAGAAGGACATTCACTTGAGGATTCTTTTACAAAATAGTTTTTAAAATACTTTTGGTTCTTTGAAGATTTGAATCCTAGTCCTTGTTTGTCAAAAACACATTTTTGGCTTGCTAAGATCATTTCAAAGGACTTTTGTCCACAAGAGAAAATTGAAAGAGAGGAGGTCAACCATTCATTTTTCTTTTTCAAAATTTCATTTTCATTTCTTAAAATCTCATTCTCTTTTTCAAGATGAGTTTTAGAGATTTTATTAATTGAAAACTTTTCTTTCACTTCCTCAAGTTCTTTTTCAAGTTCTTGAATTCTTTTTTTAAGAGAATTATTTTTCAAACTAAGTTTTTCAAAATCCTCATATAGTTCTTCAAAAATAACATGCATATCTTCATCACTATAGTTAGAGTTTACCTCATCAAGATCATCTATTGCCATGAAGCACATGTTTGCCACTTCTTTCTCATTTTCTTCCTTGGAAGATTCTTCACTCTCACTCCAAGTGGCCATCATTGCCTTCTTGATTCTTCTCTTGGCTTCAAATTTGTAGAGAGGACAATCATATTTAATGTGTCCCGGCTTTTTGCATTTGAAGCATATCAAATCTCCTTTCTCTTCCCATTTTTCCTTGTCAACATGTGATGAGGATTCCCTTCTTGAGGGATTCCCTTCTAGAGGTAAACTTTTTCCCTCTAAACCTTTCACCTCTCATGTACTTATTGAGTTTTCTTGTGATGAGAGCTAAATCATCATCTTCTTCACTTGGTTTTTCTTCTTCAACATCTTCTTCTTCCTTGGTTGTAGCTTTGAGAGCTATGCTTTTCTTCTTTTTGTCTTTACTCTCTTGTAGTTGCTTTGTCAAACTGATTTCATAAGTCATTAATGACCCTAAGAGTTCTTCCATAGGTAGCTTGATCAAATCTTTAGCTTCTTGAATAGCGGTGACCTTTGTATGCCACTTTGAGGGGAGATACCTCAATATCTTCATCACCTTTTCGAATTCATTTATGACCCTTCCCAATGCTTCAAGGCCATTGACAATTTCAGTGAACCTAGTGATCATCTCAACAATAGATTCAGTTTCTTTCATTGAAAACAATTCATAATTATAGACAAGTATATTAATTTTGGACTCTTTCACTTGATTAGTTCCTTCATGAGTTATTTCAAGCAATCTCCAAATTTCCTTAGCAGATTTACATTGGCATATTCTATTATATTCATTCCTATCCATAGCACATTGCAAAGTAAAAACGGCTTTAGCATTTAATTGAAAATTTCTTCTATCAAGCTCATTCCATTCTTGCTTGGGTTTTGGAACCAAAACTCCATCAACTAATTTAGTGGGAAAAGTTGGGCCATCTTCAATAGGGATAGTCGGTTCCCGTAAAGAATGGAGCTCTATGTTTTGAACAATTTTCAGTTTGAGATGAGCTTGATGGAACAACCATTTTCCTCTTAGACGATTAAGTCTTAAGCAAGAGGTCTAACTCTGATACCAATTGATAAAACAAAGGATATGAATAATTAAGGAAAATACCCAAAGGGGGGGGGGGGGGGGGGGGGAATTGGGTTTTTCAAAATCTTTTTCCACATAATAATATATGCACAAAATAAATAAAGGAAAGAGATAAAGTTAGAGAATTCAAACTCGGGTTTATAGTGGTTCGACACTCCCTTGCCTACGTCCACTCTCCTCAATCTCCTAACCGAGTGAGGGTTCCATTAACTTGAAGCTTCAATCAAGCTTTCAATCTTCTTACACTTGGATTCCGGCTCCAATGGGCTCTTACACAATCTCTTCAAGATTTGAACCACTTGAAGGCTTTCACACTCAGTTTACACAAAGATGAAACTCTCAACCTAGCTTAAGGATGACTCAAGTACAAGAGAAAGCTAGGATGATTTACAAGAGTGCACTAAGAATATGCAAGTGATGGTTTAATGCACTAAGAAAGAAATGAGAGCTTTTTGATCAAAAACAGGTAGGAAGACAATTGATTATAAAGGTTCTCTTTTTCATAAATGAAGTGGAGCTCTCAATTTATAGGTTTCTAAGCTTGGGAGACAAAAACAGCAGAAAGTAGCCTCGACCGGACGAGCAAAGGGTCGACCGGATCACTAGCCGTTGGAGCATTTAATGCATGACAGGTTACCGTTGCCTCGACCGGACCTCGACCGGGAAGAGAAAGCTACTAGGAGAGAGAGAAGGTTTTTGTGCCTCTCTCGACCTGACCTTGACCGGACAAGGGAAACCGGTCGATCGGTTCCCAAACCGGTTGAGCCGGTTGGCCATAGCCTCAATCGATTGAGCCTTTTGACCCCGAAAACCTATCTTTTTTTTATTTATTTATTTTCCAATACTTAGGCAAGGTCTTTAGGTGAGTTAATATGCCAATTTTGAATCAATTTGCCTAAGGTATATTTGATAAAACTCGGGTTTTAAAGAAAATCAAGTTTTAAAGAATAAATCGAGTTTTCTAAGATGCATGAAAAGGTATGAACATCCTAAGTACACTCATGCTATCATCTTACATTCATTTCCTATGATCACAAGTCTTCCAAATGATCTCAATCCCGTATTCGTTTGGTCCTTGATGAATTTTTGAGATTATGTCTAAGATTCTTAACAATTTAAAACAATTAGTCACTTAACCATGGTTTGTTATCGTCAAAACCTGATTAGGAGAACCCTTGGGCTAACAGATTGATCCATGATTGGTTTGAGGGGGAGATTTTTTTCTTCTCCTAGATAACCAAGGTTTGTCATCATAAAAAAAAAGAGATTGTTAGCCCAATGATTCTCCTAATCAGATTTTAATGATAACAAACCATGGTTAAGTGACTAATTGGTTTGAATTGTAAAGAATCTCAGGTATAAATTTGAAAATTCATCAAAGGACTAAATGGATAGAAGATCGAGACATTTGGAAGACTTTTAATCATAGGAAACAAATGTAAGATGAATGCATGGGTGCACTTAGGTTTTACATATTTTTTCATGCATATTTGGAAAACTCGGTTTATTCTTTAAAGTTACAATTTCATTAAAACCCAAGTTTTATCAAATGTACCTTAGGCAAAACGTTTCAAAATTGGTATATTAATTTACCTATAGACCTTGCCTAAGTGTTAAAAAAGAAAATAACTTAAAAAGATAGGTTTTCGAGGCCAAAAAGCTAAATTGGTCGAGGCACTAGCCAACCAGTTCAACCGGTCAAGGAACTAGTCGACCGATTGCCCTTGTCCGGTCGAGGTCCAGTTGAGGAGTGTTAAAAACACTCTCTATCATCTAGTAGCTTTCCTTTCCCGGTCAAGGTATCCTTCTTCTCGGTCGACCTCCGGTCGAGGCAATGGTAACCTACCAAAACATTAAATACTCCAACGGCTAGTGAACTGGTCGACTCCCAACTTGACCGATTGAGGCTGCTTTTTGTTTTTCTTGGCTCCCGAGGTTAGAAACCTATAAATTGAGAGCTTCATTTCATTTATGACACAGAGAACACTTGCATTCAATTGTCTACCCACTTGTTCTTACCTTAAAAACTCTCATTTCTTTCTTGGTGCATTAAATCTTCACTTGCATATTTTTTAGTGCACCATTGTGAGTCATCCTATCTTTGATTTGTATTTGAGTCATTGTTGAGCTAGGTTGAGAGAATATCATTCTTGTAAATTAAGTGTTAGAGCCTTCAAGTGAGTTGAATCTTGAAGAGATTGTATAAGAGCTCATTGGAGCCGAAATCCAAGTATAAAGAAGATTAGAAGTTTGGTTGAACATCAAGTTAATGGAACCCTCACTTTGTTACGAGTTTGAGGAGAGTGGATGTAGGCAAGGAAGTGTCGAACCACTATAAAATCTGAGTTTGAATTCTCTAACTTTATCTCATTATATTTGCTTATATTGTGCTTAAATTTGTTGTGTAGAAAAAGTTTTTGAAAAACTCAATTCACCCATCTCTTGGGTGTTTTTCTTATTAACCTTTATTTTCTCACTTATATATTTGATAAATATTGATTTGCATTAAATAAAATTTTAAAAATAAAATTTAATCATAATATATCTCATAAAATTTGAAATTAAAAAAAAAATGTCTAACAATACCAAATGTAATGCACAAATCATTCGTCAAAATCCTAAGCAACATTTGGGTGGATGGAATTTGTTGTTTGGCTTTGGTGAAATTCAAAATTATCATGCTTACTACAAAAATGAAATTTAAATAACTTGAACTTCCTCTACAAACTTCAATCCTTATTTTGTAGAAAATGCAAGAAAAAGGGAAAATATAAACTAAAAATAAAAAATAAAAAAATTGACCAAATCCAACTCTTCTTCCTCCACTCAACCACTTAATTTAATTTTTTTTTTCATGTCAAAATTTTATTTGCTTTTCGTTTGGATTCTCAACAACCAAACAAACCCCAAACAATAAAAAAAAGAAAATTTACAAATAATACGAATTGGTAATCAATGGGGAGTAACCCTTGAGAACAAAAACTTTTAAAAGTAATTGAGAGAAAAGATTTGAAATTGTTCTTGGTAAGATTAGAAAGTAGATTGTTTTTGGTAAGATCAAAAGGTCTAGATGCTTCTAGAAATAGAGATGACCTAACAATTAAAGAAGAAGAAGAAAGAAAACTTTCTCGAAAGCCTTCTCAGATAAAGCAACTATGAAGATTAAGTACAAATACGCCAATGAGGTGGACACTAGGCAAAGTGTTTATTCTTGGCGTTTGGAGAGGGGGTTGGAGTTGAGTGTAATTACCATAATGTAATTCTCTGTGTTAAAGAAGATAAAACAGTAAAAAAAGTTATAATAAAACCTGCATTCCGACTTTTATAATATAAAGATATTATAACATAATACATATTATAATTTTTTGAGATGTATAATATGTTTCCATACACATATTTAAATAAAAAATAAAAAATATAAAACTAAATTTAGAAAATCTAAATTTAATATATTTATAAAAAAAAATAATTAGAATTTTATGCATGGTCAACATACTACCTTCACCAATCAGTTCTACTTTGACTTTAAAGTATATTAAATTTAAATTATTTTTTAAAAGTTCATATTTTAATAAACTTTTTTTTATATCTATACATGAAAACAAACTTTTTCCTATTTTATATCTATTTTATGGGATTTTATTATTATATTGCATTTATTTATTTTTATATTATATTTTGAATTATCTTTTTATTTTAAAATGATTTAATAAAATATTCTAATATATTTATAATTAATCAAATAAATTATTTTATTCATATATATATATATATATATATATATTTCTTTTATATTTTTAATATTGTCGACACCTTTTATGTGATTTTATTCCTCATTCATTTTCATTTTTTTTTAAAAATATTCTAATTTGGATGGGATATAAATGAACAAATAATGTGGCGGAGAAAGTAGGGGTCTCCAACGGGCGGGCCAGCTATGGGCCCGTTGATTGGTCAACGGGCCGGGTCGGGCCCATGGCCCGCGGCCTGACCTATGAGCCCGCGGGCTGGTGGGCGGGCCGGGCCGACGAGCTTTTTGAATTAAGCCAAAATGGCTTTCAAAAAAGCCAAGGGAAGGGAACCCCTCCCTTCATGTTTAAACTTTAAGCTTCTAATCAGCTAAACTACATTCTTTTTATGTTTATTAATTGAGTTAGTTATATATATATATATATATATAAAAATAAAGTATATTATTTTTTAAAAAAAAATTAAAGGCTCCAACCCATATGACCGTTGGAGCTAAGCCTCCAACGGTCACATGGCCAATTATTTTGAATTTTGAATTTTTTTTTAACCTTCCTATAAATACATTTTCTTCATTTTCATTTTTTCATCAAATTCTCTCTATTTCTCTCACATTCTACAATATTTCAAATTCTTTTATTTTTCCCTCAAATTATACAATATTGTTGGTGGTGCAAAACAAGCATTGGTGGCTCCAAGAGTTCAAATTTGCTAGGAATTTCTACATCGGTTCTCTAATTGAGTAACATACTTCACCCCTACTACTTTATTTTTTTGTTACATTTTTTTTTATATTTATTACTTTATTATTTTTGGCATAATATTTTATCAATAATTATATTATGACAAGTGCTTCTTCATCTAGTCCATGTGATGAAATATCATCAAACAAAAAATTTACTTCAAATATATGAAAATTTTTTGATAGAATAGAAATAATTTTAGAAAATAATAAAAAAGAAATAAAAGCAAAATGTAAAATTTGTAATAAATTTCTTACTGGTGGCTCAAATGCAGACACAAGTCATTTTAAAAGACATCATGAAAATTGTAAAACTAAAAATAATGTAGATATTAGAAATTATATGCAATTAGGTAAAAATGAAAGTGGAAATTTAAAAACATTTTCTTATGATGAATCTAACTGTCGTGAAGAAATGATTGATTATATAATAAGATCAGAACAACTTTTCAACATGATAGAAACTCATGATTTTGCAGGAACAATTCAACGAGGTATTAATCTTCAATTTAAAGATTGGTCTGGAAATACAATTAAAAGAGATATTATGAAAAAATTTTATACACAAAAAGAAATTTAAATTTTTTTTTTTGCAAATTTTGAAGGAAATATTTGTTTAACATCTGATATTTGGACATCTTTAACTCACACTAGTTTTTTATGTATAACTGCTCACTACATTGATAATGAATGAAAATTAAATAAAAGAATAATTTCATTTAAATTAATAAATGCTCCACATAGTGGTAAAAATATAACATCTTAATAAATGATGAAATTATAGATTTAGGCATTCGTGATAGAATATTGACAATAACATTAGATAATGCTGCTAATAATGATGCAGCAATACATAGACTAAAATGATATTGGCAAGTAAAAGAAGATCATGCTAAAATATTTCATGTGCGTTGTTGTGCACATATTTTAAATTTTATTGTAAAGGATGGATTAAAAAATGTTGATAGTACATTGGAAAAAATTAGAGGCATTGCATATAGTATTAATAGTTCTCAAGCAAAACATGAATTATTTTTTTATTGTTGCAAAATGTTAAATATGAAAAGAAAAAATATAAATTTGGATATGGCCATTAGATGGAATTCCACATATAAACTTTTACAAAATATTACAAAATATAGAAAAGTAGTCGAATTATATGAAATACAATTAATTAACAATGATTGTGAAGCAGATATTTATGCATTAAATAATTATGATTGGCATATTGCGGATCTTTTAAGAGATCTTTTTGAAATTTTTGATACTTCAACAAACATTTTTTGTGGTGTATATTATCCAACTTCAAATCGAGTTATTATGTAAATAACTAATATTTTTATTGTACTTCAAAAATATTTAAGTTTTGAAATATTTAATGATACAATATTTGCAATGATAGAAAAATTTAGAATATTGGGGAGAAATACCTTTAATTTTTTATATTGCTTTAATTGTGGACCCTAGATTGAAATTTGAAGCTTTGGATGAATGGTTAACAATTATTTATTTTAAAGACCAAATAAAAATTGAAGAAATTAAAAGTGAAATAAATTCATTATTATATAATTTATATAACTATTATAAAGAAAAATATGGTAATGATATTAATACTATTAAATTATCACCTACATCTACAAACTCCTCATCTTTTTATAAAGGAGCTCTAGAAATGTTGAAAAGTCGAAAAAAGACAACAAATAGTTCTCCACATAATACATCTGATTTAGATAAATATCTTAATACTGATATAATTTCATTTGAAGATCAAGAAGATTTTGATATTTTAATATGGTGGAAATCACATCAACACAAATATCTTGTGCTTTCTATAATTGTTCGTGATGTACTAACAGTTCCTGTGAGTACAGTTGCATCAGAAGCTGCTTTTAGTGCAGGTGAAAGAGTAGTTAGTAAAAAACAATGCAACTTAGCGTCAGATGTTATTGAAACAAGGATATGTGTGAAAGATTGGGAAATAGCAGATAAAAGGATGTACGATTCCATTTGAGAAACAGAGATGCTTGCCGATATGGAATCTTTAAAATTATCAAGATCTTCATGGATGCATGATAGTTCGCCATCACCGCCAGAAAATAATGACTAAATGTATATTATATTTTTATTTTTATTTTTTGTGGTTGAAAAATACAGATGATTGACAAATAAATAGGTGCCAATCTAGTTGGGATGTATTTATTTTGTAGTGATGTAAACTTTTCCCACATTTTCAAATGTAATTATACATTCAATGAATAAAATTTTGAAATGAATATTTTTCTTAATACTTTTTATTTTTATAGTTTTTTTTTAAAGGGGCGGGCCTACGGGCCGGGCCTAAAATTAGGCCCGCGACCCGGCCAGCCCAAAAAGGGGCTCGGGCCCGGCGGGCTTGGGCCGGGCCGGGCCTAAAGCTGGCTGCAGGCCGTGGGCTTTTTGGAGACCCTTGGGGGAAAGCATGATTTTCTAACAACACGAAAGTGGGCTGGGTTCTCAGAGCTTGGGCCTCTTAGGTCTTTACAGTGAGGTCCATCACCGTCAAAACAATTTCCACTCCTCATCACTGTCCAATCAAATCGCACCGTCATAACCTTGTGGGTAACTCGATCATTACCCCATCCTATAAGGATTCCTAGGGTTTCTCTCATTTCTAGGGTTTTCACCAACTTCGCTTTCTTCCCCGGACCCAAGCTGCCGATCTCTCGACCGCCAAAATGGTACCTCTCTCTACTCTCTGTCTCCGATTCTGGTTCGCTCTATGGGTATTGTTCTGATTTTGTGAATTGGATTTTGCAGCCGTCACACAAGACCTTCATCATCAAGAAGAAACTGGCGAAGAAGATGAGGCAGAATCGTCCCATCCCTCACTGGATCCGTATGAGGACCGACAACACCATCAGGTCTGTCTCTCCCTCTCTCTTGTAATCTCATGTTTCTTGCGATGCCCTAAGTCCTAATCTGAGATTACTGTGTTATCGAATGTGTTTCAGGTACAACGCAAAGCGCAGGCACTGGCGTCGCACCAAGCTAGGGTTCTAAGGTGGTGGCTTCAAATCTCGCGTTGATTTATTAGCTTATTTTGATGAAAATTTAGGGGTTAATTTGTTTTTGCAAAGACAATGATACAGAGCTTGGTGGTTTTGTATTTTTGCGTAAGGAGAAGGCCATTTGTACGGAACCATTTGGAATTTTTGTGATTGATCAGTCTTGTTTTTCGATATTTCTAAGCTTTTTATACTGATTTTGAATCATGAGTAAGCCTTATTCTCTCCGAATTGTGAGGGAATGCATCTATCAATTATTGTTTCCACTATGACATCTGTATTGTGCTTTCCTCCTTGCCCGTAGACCACATTGTTTAAGTGTATGGTATGAAATGACCATGAATTGTTGGCAAACTTTGCTTTAATTTTTTTCTGGTAGATGGTTCAGTTGGGGCTCTGCTTCATCATGTTGCCATTATTTATGGCTGATTGGATATATGATTAATTTGCTAAGAGTTTAAATACTATGCTTCTTGACATTCAGTCTTGGTCTTATGGGAAATTAAACTTGTGGCTTGGTCTACTGCTTGATATTCTGTGTTTGTTGATCTAAAATACTTTGGTTGCTATGAACCTATATGCTCCTTTTGGTATAGATTTTGATAGGCTATTCTTGTTGCATGATGGTTCATAATCTGTCTCATGGGTCTGTGTATGGGTATGGGTGTATAGTTCTAGATGTTTGAACCTTGACACTTACAAATCTTAGGCCAAGGGAGACTCGGAAAGATCTTAATGGCATATGTGGACTCTTAATTAAACTCAATTAGAAAACAAGGGACCCCAATGGCCACCGGTTCGAGTGGCCAATGGGGGTTTACCTGGTCTTTAACTTCAAAGACCCGTGGGATTAGTCGAGGTGCGAGTAAGCTGGCCCGGACATCCATGGTTATAAAGAAAAAAAAAATTAGAAAACAAGGGTCCAACCAGGGTCCTGCAGTAGTACCCGATACATATATCCTGAAAACGGGATCAATCACAATATGTCACATTTGCAATTAGGTCTTATCGCCTTGTACCAAGTTAGTCCTATTCTTTTGTAAATTGGTCCCATTGCTTTGTATCCTATCACCGGTCTTTTATAGATTGGTCTCATTGTTTTTAACCTTATTCACCAGCCTAAATTTCACCATGTACTCTTGACAGTTGAGATGACAAGTTAGTAGGTATCGATTCGGTGCTCTAGTATTTTTCTAGAAAACAATCAAAAGCAAATATCTTTTCTTGGTCTTCTCCATCCATAAGTAAATCAATCAAATGGTCATACCCTAAGAAAATTCCCACACCCCACACCTATAATGGACATGGGAGACGGTTTGCGAAGTTGGGGAGTCTGGGATTATAGATGATAATGCATAATAGTTGTTAAAAAGGCTTGAGTTGGAGGTTGTATCACATGGGCTTTATAGTTTTCAAGCCCATTTCTCAATGGTCACCATTCTTTTCCATATGCATGAGGCACCGTTTATTAGTGATGGTATAATTTCAGAATTTTCAGTATACCGACTATTTTCTTGAGCTTTTTCGTCAATATTATCGCAAAGAGAGTCTTGGATTGTTTGGTGTTTGAGGCAGTGTTTTTGTATTGTTCTTCGGCCACTCTTAACTTGGCACTGAAATTTCCTCAACTTTTGTCAGAACTTTATAATTATTTTGTGAATGACCAAATCCTGGGTTTGTAATGTTCATGTGTATGGCTTCGGCACTTTCAAACAGAAGCCAATCCTCACATATTTGCCTCCCCGGATTTCTCTTCTGACGTTCAGTTGAGTTCCTGGGCTCGGTTAGAGATTGTGGTAGGACTGGAATAGTGTTTTATGTTTAATTTTCACAAACCTCTGATCTCGATTGTCGACCAGAAAGGAAAACTGGGAATATGGGTGTGGAATACAATTTTACCTTTTTGGGAACCGACTCCTTATGTTGGTGAAATCCTTTCATTCCGTTTGGTTGACTGAAAGTGACTAGAACCAGAGAGAATGGGAGTGATGCTTATAAATTCATACTCTGTCCTATTACTATGAGAGTGGGAGTGAGCTTTGCCATTTCCATTGACAGATGCATAACTCCCTTGACACTCTAGTTTCCTACTCCCGTGGAGTCACGTACCATTTCCATTCGAGAAAAGATTTACATATTTTCCTTAGTATCTTAGCAGCATTTCCTCTACTTATCATTGACAAAAACCATAAACCTCCACCTATTGCTAAAAGATAAGATTTATTATGCTTGTGTTCATTTTATATTGATGGTCTATGGGTTATAGGAACTGATGTTTTTAGTTTCAATCATTTTATGTATGATCAGAAAACGGAAGACGGTAATGTCTTACAAATAAAAAACAAAAAATAATTTTCTACTTTTAAAAATAAGAAATTATGTTTTCTAAAAACATTTTTTGGAGAGATGTTTTAAAAAATAATTATATAAATATGAACCTAAATATTTCCATTTTGGGATGTTCCTTGGGAAAAGAAGAGAAACATCTAACCGTTTTGAGCCTAAAAAATTCAAAAAAAAAAAAAAAATAGCACAAAACATATGTACAAATTTTTCCCCATGATGCCAAAAAAAAATAAAAAATAAAAAAATTTGCTCATAGTTTCAACTTATATTTCAAAAGTTATGACAATTTGAAGCAATAATTATTAGTGATGGTATAATTTCAGAATTTTCGGCATACCGACTATTTTCTTGAGCTTTTTCGTCAACAAGACTTATTAGAGTATTATCGCAAAGAGAGTCCTGGATTGTTTGGTGTTTGAGGCACTGTTTTTGTATTGTTCTTCGGCCACTCTTAACTTGACACTGAAATTTCCTCAACTCTTGTCAGAACTTTCTAATTATTTTGTGAATGACCAAATCCTGGGTTTGTAATTTCCTTGTGTATGCGTTGGCACTTTCAATAATTTTATGTATGATCAAAAAACGGAAGACGGTAATGATTTTTTGTTCTTAAAAATAAAAAACAAAAATTAATTTTCTACTTTTAAAAATAAGAAATTATGTTTTCAAAAAATATATTTTGAAAAGATGTTTTAAAAAATAATTATATAAATATGAAGAATGATTAAAAATATTTTAAAATGATTATATAAATATAAAGAATAATTAAAAATAAGACATTGTACTTAAAAGTTGTTTTTGAAACATATTTAGAAATATAAAAAATATTTTAAGTTTTTAATTATTTTTTTATTTTACAAAACATTTCAAAAAGAATTTTTATTTATATACTAACAAAAGTTCAAGGGATATTCTAAAATTCAATTCCATCAACTAATTTCATCAACTAAGCCTGTCCAAAAATATTAAATATATTAAATTTTCTTTCTATAATTTTCTCAATTTAACATATTCAAATATTTCATCTAGAATTCATATTCCAATTCTGCCAATGGCTGACGTGGAAAGAATCAAACTTTACCTTGACTTAATTTCAATCTTTTAACATCTTTGACTGCCCATTTTGGGTCCTTGGCAAAAGAAGAGAAACATCTAACCATTTTGAACGTAAAAAATTCCAAAAAAAATAGCACAAAACAAATGTACAAATTTTTCCTGATGATGCAAATAAAATAAAAAAATTTGCTCATAATTTCAACTTATGGTTCAAAAGTTATGACAATTTGAAGCAACAGTATGTAAAAAAAGTTTTTAGATGATGCAAGAAAAAGAAAAAACATCTAACTAATTAAGAGAATATGCAAGAAACTTCAACAATGAAGGAAAAAAGACAAACAAAGGAAAATCAAACAAAACAACAATCTCATACCTACTTAGATATTATGAAGATCAACGTTAAAGAGATTTTGAAAAAGAATGTGAATTCTTCATTAAAACAATATGAAAACTAAAGGGAGAAACAACAAAACCGCAATAAAAGAAGATTATAAAACTACCCTTCAATTATACATAAAATACAATAATATCTATTAATTTTGATCGAATATACTTCTTAATAGGCATAAATAATTAAGAGGGGCATAAGTATGTATAATAGTATCCAACCAAATTTGTTACCCCTCAATAACAAATATTCATCACTATGTCAACTAAACAACAAAACTATTGATATTTAAAACATTCCTCCATAAAGCAAATTCCTAATAGCCAGCATTTAGGTTTTGATTCAAAAAGTGTTTGCCTTGCAACGTCTTACACATGATATTATGTCACAATTATAATGTCAATTGGTCAAGATACACTTAATTGAAAGATTATAGTATGCTTTTTCTTGGATTTTCCTAAGTAACATTGTGACATAATAACAACATCAACATAGTCCACCATGTATATATCAAGGCACAAACAGCACCACACTTCACATTGAGACATGTTTTAGGCCTCTCAGTCCTAGTAAGTGGTAACTCCATCTTGTCAGCGAACCAGAGGAATGAGGAAGTACTCGGCATAGAACAACTGCAGAAGCAATGCCAGCAGCGATCGAGTCATTACAAGAACATGATTAATTGCAAGAGAATTTACATGCCAACGCGATGATACCAGGAGAGATATATAGAGATCGATTCACTTGCCTTCCAAATGAACATGTAGAAGGAAGTCACTGCTTCTTTGCTACTGAGATCGACGGATTGAGCTCGGACCCAAAGGACCAATGCAAGTGCACAATGGCAAAACACCTGCATATTAATCAAATTAATCCCCCATATGTAAGCTACTAATGGAGAATATTTGAGTATTGGTCCTTGCAGAGGAACATTACTTACAGTGGCAAACTTGATAGGCATGGAGGAAGATGAGGCTCCAATAACTGTGGCAGCTCCATATGCCATTAGCAGCATGTTAACGCATAGCCAAAATACCTTCCACAGAAAACTCAGAGCTAGTCAAGCCATTAGCAGCATATTTTCTTCCCTTTTCTTCTGGTTTCCAGGCAACCAAATAGGGCATAAAGAGGATACTGCAAATTAAATTAATATGTATTTTACTCACTTTCTTTTGCCCTAGTTTGACAGTAAAGGATTGAATTCCAAATTCTCTATCACCATCCACATCAGGTATATCCTGTTAAAATGGAATGGATTGATATTGTAAGTTAGTAACAGCTTAGAATCCATCACAACCACAGATGGTAATAGAAAATGAATTAAATTTCAAGAAATCTGATTAAATTTCCCATCATGCAACAACAATTCAAACTGGTGTCAAATTGTCTGTATGTATAGCTGTGAGTGTTACCTTGAATAATGCAATGACAGTGGAGAAGAAGCACATGAAGGCGACTCCAAAGACCACTGATTTTGTATATACTATGGATCTACCAAGGACATGTTTCTGTTAATATGATCAACACTGCATTATGAGAACTACTTGAAGAAGGCTAACCCACATTCATCAGCAGTAACGACCCGAAAAAAAAATTGAAAATACCTGGATGTGTGCAAAGAATGCGAGTTGAACGACAATAGCCCTCACAATCAAGATGCATGAGGCAGCTAGGACTGGATATCTTTTCCATCTTAACAAGGGAGTCTGCAAAAACAAGAGTGTATGTGTGTTGAGACTTCTTGAATGATTGATGACCTTTGAGCCTCATAGAAAGATGGGTATAGGGATCATACATACTTCAATAGAATATGCAGTTCCAAGCAGACAACTTATGAGTAGGGCACAAAACAAAGGTGGGGATTGGAACATAATTCCCATGCCAACACTCTGAAAAATAACATCAAAACCATCAATATATAGTAGACACCTTTCACAACAAAGTTGTACAAGAATTGAAAACATAGAGAGAGAGAGAGAGATAACAGCACTGACCATCAGTAAGGATATGAATACAATTTGTCTTCCAGTTTCCATAGAGAAATCCCCAGAAGCTAGAGGAAGGTCAGGTTTGTTAACCTGCAGAACATATAGAAACCCTAAGAATTAGCTAGTGAGAAAAATCCCAGTAAGGTTTTGGACTTGCACCCTCCATTCTTCAGCGGTTCCAACTGTTAACCTCAAGTCTGATTATACTGCAGGAAATGCTCAAAACCAACCTTGTCTATTTCAACATCAAATATCTGATTCAAGCCCACCACATAAATGTTCATCAACACTGACGGCACCATTGCCTGTTATCATGTCAAAACAAAATTTCAATCAAAACTTCATCCTACCAAAATCTCTCTCCCTTCTCACTTGTTCTAACCTTCAACAATCCAACAAAAAAGGCTGGAGACAAATCTGAAATTGTTTCTAATGGAAGAAGAGAAACTGATGTGATTCCAATGACCTGAAAATCAAAATGATAGTTAATCAACTCATATTCCTCAAACCTAAAATGAATGTTATGTCTGAGGACCTTGAACTCACAGTTCCAATTATAGTATGTGGGCGAGAAAATAGATAGAAAGCTCTCAATTGCTTAGAAACATGATTCTGATCCTCAGGCTTTGATGGATACCCATATTCTGATGAAACATGAATGGGGTTTCTCTTGTGGGATTTGAATGTTAAATGCTGAATGTTAACTGAAGAAGAAAACCCTTCTGAACAACATTTGAAAGGGTTGCTGCAATGGCAGCTCTTGAGGAAGTTATGTGTCTTCTTCACTGAAAGTTGAGGTGGTTGAACACAGCCTGCAAGCATAAAAATCATGTAATTTGAACTTGGTATCCAATGTGTATTGGTTTTGTGATACAATTAATTTGAAGTAGAACATTTTTCTTATGGGTACTGTTGACTCGAAAGGCAAATTTGATATTTTCTATTGGATTAATTGATTAAAAAGGATAAAAATTTTCAAATTTGTAAAACTAACCTTTCCATTTATGAACTTGAAGGGTTACTAATTTTTTATAGAAATACCCTTCAATATTTTCATTATTTACATGTGTGTTTTAAAAAGAAAGGGTTACTATTGTAAGAAAAAGATTAGGGCATTTTTGTTAAAAATTGGTATTTTTTAGGTTGAAAAAAAGTGAAGGGTTAGTTTTTCAAAATGGGAAAGATTTCATCCCTTTTAAAGGGTTATTCCTTTTGTATTTCTATTGCGATAGTTGAACGCCAAATGAAAGGTATGTATTTTGACTCATACGGAAACTCTACTCAAAATTCCTCAAGTTAACTTAGGACGTGTCCAGAACAATTATCTAATTACATTTTTTTTATAGGTCCATCTAACAGTTGAGTGGAATCGCCATCTAGAGAAAGAGATTATTGGCGTGCACCAACCGATATGACTATAATTATATTTCTTAGCCTTCATCTCAATTCTCAGTCAAAAAGGAAAATAATTTTTCCTATATGTAGATAGAGATATACATATAGGAGGGATCCAAATTGGACACAAATAAAGTTCTTTGTGGAAAGATTTCAATAGTAGCAGGTGCATCTCATAATAATGGGAAAGTTTAAGGGCTTTTATGCAATTAAGGCAAAATTGCACCCCGCTTTAGTCACCAGAGTTACTAAAATGCGCCCCGTGCGCAATAGCAGCTTTTTTTTCACCAAACAACCAAATCAAAACTCAAGAAAATGGGTCTTCTAATTTATTTTCAAGAATTTCATCGAATAAATGTATCAAAACAAGCTGTAAATTCAATTAAAATCAACGAAATTCAATCAAAATCTTCATCAATCTAAAAATTAAAAATTAAAAAAAAACAAAAAACAAAAAAAACTAATTATTAAAATAAAATAAAAAACAATCAGATAAAGAAAAAAAAGATCGAAGATAAATGATGATGTGTACCTTGTTGTTGAAGAGAACACCTTGACGAAGAAGAAGAAAGAGAAAAACATGAAGTTGAATATGTGCTGAGCATTCTATGACTCTTTCTTCTCAAATAAAATAAAAAGAGGTTTTTGTTTAATTAGATAGAAAATTGTTTGTTTATAAGGATAACAGTGAGACAAGTTTTTTTTAGTACCCACCCTACCCTGCCCCTATTTGTTTCGGACACGTTTTCTCTTTTTTCTGCCTAAATATTGGTAATTACCTAATTTGCATTCTGGATTTCGTATTGGTAAATAATTTTTCCATAAATATAAAGGATACAATAAATAATAACTAAATGAGACACTATTTTATTATTATTTATTTAATTAATATTAAATAAACTTAGAATTTGATATTGGAAGAATTTGTGAATGAGTTTTATAACTATTCATTTATTTATTATTGAAAATGGAAACATTAAATTAAGGTGATTAGAAATATTGGACAGGACTACAAATTAAGTAATCATATTTCTTTCATAGCAATTTAAGGATGGTAATGGGGTAGTTAAAGACAGGTTGCTTCCATCCCATCCACGTCCTATTTACTCAAAATAATTTTCATCATCATCCTATTTAAAAATTTAAGTGTGATGGGTATAGGAACATTCAACTTTTTTTTGAATTTTTTTTTTTTTAAATTTAATTACATTAAAATAAATATATTTTATAAAAAATTAAAATATTATAATTTTTTATAACTTAATTTATTGCAAAATATTTTTTTATTAATATATATATATATATATATTAAAAATAAAAAATTAAATTAAATTAATTTTTAAAATTAATTTTGTATATAATTAAGATGAGTACTCGAAAAAACCCGTCCATTACCATCCCTACATAACATCTAATAAAGGTTGCTAGAAAAGTAAATAATAATAATAATAATTACATAATTAAGGAGAATGTTATTAATTATTTCATGAGGATAATTTCAAGGTGATAAAGGTGGTTAAAATAATATACATATTATGCATTTTCGAGCATATAAAGATAGATAAAATTAAGGTGCAGGGTAGCAATTTTCATGCTAGTAACGTAGTCATGTATTCAATAGATGAAGTCATTTTATAAGCTCCATAAATGAAGTTGATTGAACTTTTAGTAACACAAAAAGAAAATGGATAAAATGTGAATCATTGTCCAACTAATTAATTGATGGGTTTTTACAGCGAGTCGATAACACATAAATTGCCAAAACATCATGATAAAATGGTAATAAATAAAAAAATCCCATAAATTAGGGAAAAAGGATCCGAATGAGCATCAAACTAATATTTTGACATTTCTCCAAGTGCATGATAAATCCAAAAAATTCATGGAAAATTGATGACATTTTCTTCCTTGGTTACATGACCAAAAAACAAAAAAAAAAAAAAACAAAAAAAGAAACCGTCTAATAAAAGAAAATATGTCTCCTAATGTTGTATAATCTTGGGTTAAAATGACTCTTTCATTGAAAAAAATGTAGCTTATATGCTTCTTGTGAAACTATTATTCAAAATAGTCTATTTTTATATTTATTTTTAAATTAATTTGAAATGATATTTTGAAAATATTGTTTCTTAGAAATTTGAAAACATAGTTGTAAAGTGCACTTCTAAACATTTATTACAATAATTTCAAGATGTAGAGGTAGTTAGTGAGTTAAACTCTAAACTTCTATTATACAATGATTAAACCCTGCATGAATCTTGTGATGTGGATTACTCGGCCATTATAATTATGATGAAGGTTATTTCACATTAATTACATCATGATAGCAATGACATTATTATGTAATAGAGGTCATTTAAGTGTGGAGCATTGTCCCTTACCTTTCATTTTATCTTCATTCAGATCTTTAACCAACATGTGTCACTTGTTGCATGCATCCCTATATTTCTTCCCCTCTTCCAATTTTCTTATAAATTTTAACGATGAATAGGAAAATGATATTTATTTGTTTGTTTGAGACAACACATGTATTTGTGAATTAGTTTTTCATATTGTTGGGCTATTTCATTAGTCACCGGATTTTCTATATAAGGTTTTCCTATTTGTTTAATTTTTTTTCTAATGTTTGACTAATTTATAATTGTATTGTTGGTTTTTTAGTATCCCCCTAATATAGAAGTTCAAACATTTATTTGCAAGAATGAACTTTGTGCTCTTTGTCCAAGGAAATGGATTGACCTAGTGGAGCATTTGAAGGTTGGGCTTTGTTTGCCTCTATCATCATTATTAAATCATTTTTATTCTTTTACTAAGGTGGTATTGCACCCTTTTTAACTTGAATCCCATCAATGTTTAGATAGCATCATAGTATCGGGACTAGGTACATTTCTCCTAGATGAGTCATGGTGCTTAGTCCCAGATTCTATAAAGAAATGGGTAGACCAAGGTTTTTTGTTGGCTAAGGGGGGTTGGGAGGGATTGAAAATGTTGGGTGACATGTTTTTAGTACTTTTGACAAAAGAGAGTGATTGTATGGTGGCCCTTCCTCCTTTCTTCTCCATGGGTTTGTTTTCATTACTTGATCACTTTTTTTACATGTGTTTTTTGGTAGAGACAAGGAGCTACTAGTTAACTTACTTGTCATGGGATCATTTTTGGAGAATCTAATAGGTGACACCAGTAATGTGCTTCTAATGCCTTTGACAAAGGACAATGACAATATTGTGGCCCTTCTTGATTTCTTCTCCATGGGTTTATTTTCAATACTTGGTCTTTTTTTTTTCATGTGCTTTTTGGTAGAGTCAAGGAGCTACTAGTTAACTTGTCATAGGATCATTTTTGAAGGATCCTACAGGTGACACAAGCAATGTGCTTCTAATGCCTTTAACAAAGGACAATGATAGCATGGTGGCTCTTCTTCCTTTTTTGTTTATGGATTTATTTTCAATACTTGGTCACTTTTTTTTACCCATGTTTTTTGGTAGAGTCAAGGAGCTACTAGTTAACTTACTCGTCGTGGGATTACTTTTGAAGGATCTTATGGGTGATCAATTTTTAGGCTCTTTATTATTAATCCATGCTTGGGTCAAGCCTTTATAGTTGTGTGAGCTTTACTTAATACACCTAGTAACACATTCCTATTGGCGTGTTCCAAAGGCATCTTCAATAGATTTTTGTATATTCACTCAAGTTCCTCTTCTTCCCCTTAGCATTGAAGAATTCGTGATTTGCTTCCTTCAAGGTGTACCATTGGAAGATATGAATACTCCTATTCCTAACCCTATAGAAGTAGTAGGGATTTTCATATCACAACCAAGGAAGAAGACAATTGTGGGCGAATGAGTCATCCCTTTTATCTTTGAGGTGTAATTAAAGCAAGGTGTGGTCTTATTCAAGAACCAAAGCCTTCATTGAATGCCTCCCCTAGAAAATTGGGAGGGTTCCATAAGATTCTTCTTAAAGCAAGCATATAGGTAGGAGGTGGGGAGTGTGTGAAGGCAAGTCGATCCTTCTTAGATAATCAAGTTAAGTCGATCCTTCTTGGATGTAATATGAAGAGCTACCATTGTAATATCAATGTGTCAACTATCTACTATTAAATTAATATTTTAAATATTCATTATGCAATGATTAACCTTTACGCAAATCATATAGTGGGAATCACTCAACCACTATAATCATTAAAATTGACATTTCGAATTAATTATCATGATAGTTGTGACATTCTTACATGACAGATTTCATTAGAGCATGATGCATCACCATTTACCTTTAATTTTTATTTTGACTCGTGTCTTTGACCAACACGTATAGGCCAATTTGAACCCAAACTATTTTAAGAGTTTAAAAGAGATTAAAGTTTGAGAAAAGCAAACACATGCAAACCAACTCTATCTAATGATACGCTAATTACTCTTATAGGTTGAGAGAAAATATCAAATGATGTGTCATACAAATACCCAAGTTGGCACTCCTCTTCAAGCACTTAATTAGGCTTGAAGAAGCCTGGGATCATAACTCTATGTCTAGTCATCACAATCATAAAATTTAATACACATTTTTTAGAAGCCAACCACAACCAAGTAAAGATATGAAATCGAATCACACCTTATATCATGGTCCGTATATTCTCCGACAGTCTCACAACACATCAGCATTCACATGGTGACATGAAATCTGCTCTCTCACTCAAGATACCTAAACCATGACTTTGGGAATCATCAAAGTCATGTGACCATCAACGCCCCACTCCTCAGTCCTCACTTGTGGAAAAAACACATATCAAGGGGATCATGCATGTAAGGGAAAGCAATACACCCACCCACGCATTGCTATGTGACATGGATTGATTGAAACTTCAAATTTTACCCACCTACCCGGATTTCTTTTCAAAAAACAAATCTTATTAAAAACTATTTATTTATAAAATAAATATCAAAATAAGATACTTTTCACCAATTATTTTATTTCTAAGTTCAATTCATCTTTTTAAATAATGATTCGGTTTTTATAGTTAGAATTTTCATATTGAACTTAATTCGTCTAGTCAAATTCAATATAAGATCGTTAAAATGTCGTAGTTTTAGAATTCTTTTGGTAGAACGGTTTTTCAAGCCCCCTATATCCTTATATTAAATTCTTTTGGTAAAACGATTACTTGTTTTACTTTTACGATGAACTCGTCTTTTTATAAAATATATTTCTATTGTAACCATGCAAAAAGCCCCTCTCACATTCCCTTGTGTTAGATTATTTCCCAACTTCAGTGAAAATTTTTTTCCACCCCATAATTTTTTTCCTCATTTTGAAGTAATTTATGTCAATTTAAATGCAATGTAAAAGTACTTTTGACAACAGAAATATAATGGACATAATAAATTAAAGCAGGCAGGCCCAGACATGAAAAATTAAAGCAGCCTCTGCCTAGTCAAACCATAGATCTCAACTCAGGGTTAGGCCCACTATTTGGAGAACATTTTTCAATCTGGTTTAGGTGAAACCTTCTGGGCCATGCAGTTGGGCCTCCATAGAGATATTTTTCAATGCTGGAAGACTTTTTGCTCCGATTTCAACATCTCTTACAAGTTCCAACTATTATTTTGATATTTCCCATTTTTGTCCCTTCAAGAAAAAAAAAGAAAAAAGAAAAAAAAAAAAGAAGGATTTTCAAATCAAATCTTAAAAGGATAGCGATTTTCAAATCATAGTCAAAGCAATCCTGTAGGTGAAAGAACACAACACAACACAACAAGATGTCAACTCAATAAGACAAAGTGAAATTTCGAGTGCAGTATGGATGATCCAAATCTATAATTATCGGGAATTAGAGGACCTTTTCATAATTTTATAATTTAAAATAAATTTCGGCCGTTGGAAGAATGCGCTGCAAGTTATTCTACCGAGAAAATGTCAGACATAACTCCAATGTCAAGCTCAAGCTCATTCCAAAATTATGATAACGCGTAAACACAAATTTTTTTTTTTTTTTTCCTAAAAATATTTGGAAGCACATGGCAACGAAAACGACCCCCGGAAATCTCAACAGACTTCGCCATGTGATTCCCCTACTTTCTGAACCATCAAATCAAATACAAGGTAAATATATGTTTACTTAAATTTGGGACAACCATTGAAGATCAATGGATGAGAATTAATTAATTAGAGATGGAGGGAGACATGCACATGGGTTGATACATCATTTTCATAGCAAGGTAATGATGAGAAAGGAGGAGGCAATTACTAGTAATTCAAAAGATGAGGGGGTGAGCATATCCCATGGACTGCGGGTATTAGACTGACTTCTTTGCACCCCCGTCGTATTTTCCATCAACGTCACACTTTGTCTTCTTTTTCTGTTTTTTTTTTTCCTTTTCTTTCTTTCTTGTGGGTTCGTTAAAGAAACCGCGTCGTCTCTACTTAGGCAAGCGTGTTTAGATGTTAATTCTATCAGCATCTGTCTACAGCTATAATCTCTGGATTTATTAAAAAAAATTAAAAAAAATGATTTTTATATTATGGTGGGCTTGGTCCACGACACCTTCACTTTTGTCTATGATTTCTACATGCAATAAAGCTCGACCAACATTTATCCCAAAAACGGAAATATCACGCTTTGCCCAAATTTCAGGACATTTTCTGTTTTTAAAAAAATTTTAAATAGTATGGAAAACTTATATTAAAAAAAATAATAATTTGAAAAAAATTATTATCATTAATGAAAATTAAGGCTTCAAGTTATCTTTTGAAATGCCTCAAAATTCAATTTATTGTTTCATTCACAATTTTCTCATCTTAAATCATAAATGGAATTACGTAAGTAAGGATCATTCTTTTTTTCACGGCACAAAAACCTTTATCTTAGTTTTAATAACAAAAATAGAAAAAAAAATTTAGAAATGATATTCTTTTTTTTTTTTTTTAAAAAAAGAATATCTTCTTTCTTTTGTTTTCAGAGAGAAAAAAATATATTTTCTCTTTTTCTAGTTTTTTTTTTTTAAAAAAAACTTCTCGTGAATAAATAATTCTTTTAATTTAATATTCCTATTTTTTTTTTTGTAGTTTTAAAATTCTCAAAAACTGTTCTTTTATTTCTATCATTTATTAGGTGGAGTTGGAACAATTCATTTCCACCGAACTCCAACTATCATAAATTTCAAAAAAGGCAACAAAAATTAATTCAAAATTTAAATTAACTTTTGAATTTACGATTCGCTTGATAACGATTTTAAAAAACACTTCTAACATTTTTAATGCTTAAAATATGTTATCTTTTAAATATTAGAAATGTTAAAAATATTTGTTATAATTACTACCACACACTCTTAATTTTATGTTAATAAATTAAGGTTTTTGTCTTTGATTTAAGCTCAAATTGAGCCTAAAAGGTGAAAAAAATATGTGGAGAGAAAAATGAGAAAATAAGGAAAAAAAAACCATGCACATGGGCAACCACAAAGAACATAGATACATACAAGGGAAACACATGTGGGCATGCAAAGGGAAAATCTAACACAAGAAAGGAGAAGACAGGCAAGATGTTTGTGAGTGATAGAGATATCCCACGTTCCCCTCCCAACATATTTTCCACTCCGTTGTTGGGTATTCAATGTATCCAATTTCAGTTAAAGTAATTAATATATGATAGCAGACGTATTATTTTTGTAGACATCAGGGCAACTAGATAGAGCGCAAGGCGCGGCGTGACATGGACCGAGCGCGTCCTCTGGTCGAGCATAGTTGCGAGCCACAGGGGCTGTGATCATCACCCCACCTTAGCTTTCCGGGACCCACATCACGCGTTCTACTAAAATTTTGGGGTCCCACCCACTTTTTCTATTGACGCCCGCTTTCTATCAAGTGGTTTTTTAAGGTTCATTAGCTGTAAACCAGGAGTGAGACAAAAGTCTTACAATCATCTTTCAATCTATTACTTACATGCTCTCTGTCTTCTACTCTTCTTCCTTCCGAGAGTTTTGCATCCTAAATTCTTGCTTGTTGTGTAAGTTAATTCTAGTGTGGGTCCACTCATCTCAAAATCACCCTTGGCCGCTGATCATGTTCTGATGATCTTCATCAAGATTGAACGTATCAGCACTCACAATCATTACAACTGTTACGGGTTTGAATAGCAGGTGTGTTCCTATGATTAATTTCTGTCTGAAAATTCCCAATCCGAGATGAATTGGGTAGTTGGCTACCACGTCCCCCTAGTATGATCTATGATTGAGTAGGATCCTATATGAGATATACTCATATAGATTTGTCAATGAAGAAAAATTCACAAAAATACCAATCTAGGAGACCCCACATGGATTAAAAAAAAATTGTACATATATGTATAATATTAGTGGGTTTGGAGGTTGAAGTAAGTTGCGAATTGGAGCAGTCACGTGGGGCGTGACCAAAACCATTGAATGACATGAGGCAACTAATGTAATTTTGGATACATGGGAACATGGGTCTGGACTCTGAAGTGGATTGCGTCGTGATATAAGGAAGCAAACGGTCAGAAATAGCAGCTCTTCTCTATGCTTCCCTCCTCCTTCCACTACGCGCCATTTTGTGTTGTCGCAATCCCCCTTTTTTTTTCTTACACCAACTTAGTGCATATTAATTATTTTTATTTTGCTGTGTTATCGTGTTAGTAAGTGATAAAAAAATATCATAAAAATCGATTGGATAATAATTTTAAAAAAAATTTTAATTAAAAATAAATAAACGTTTTTAAAAATTTAAGAAACATTTTCAAAAATTCGTTATAGTGTTGAAAAATAAGTTGTAGTGTGAAAGAAATTTTAAGCTATGGACCCTTTCCAACATAAAAGCATTGCTACATTTGAAAGATGAAAAAGTTAAAAAGTAGAAAACAACAGAAATGTAAATTGGCAGCACCCAGAAAGGCATGACAAAGAATACAAGCATACATAACTCAGAGAGAGGGATGTGGGGTGCAACCGGGGGCACGTGGGTGCACAGTGGGTTTAGGGGGTGGGGGCATGGCATGGCCTTCGCCTTCCAAGGCACAAGATCACTGTGTGTCTTGACTCTTCTAGCCTTCTCCTCTCCCTTCCCCCTGCCACATACAGATGTTTCCATTTTTGGGTTCTCTGATGTGCATATTCCCCACTCATAACCACATCAATATGAAGCATGAAAAGGGAAGCTTTCAGGCGGAGGAACACCCCCAGTTGTATTAATGTAGCCCATATTTTTCTTTTCTTTTCTTTTCTTTTTTGTCTGGACTTTTCTTCAAAAAATCAGCAGCCATCTGATTGAAACCCAGATCATTGAGGCTTCAAATTAAGGTGGATTCGGAAACAGTGAACAGGATTTGTGAATGATTTGGAGTGTTAGCATAATTATCATGGTCCAAGGATCTTTATTCGGTGTGTCCCAGTACAGGATTGACTCAATCATGTCTGTGCCCCTCATGCCCATTTTTTGCAGACTATTAAGCAATATGCTGTAATGATACACATCTCTTCATCTGCCCCAACATTGGGTGCGGAAATCGAAATCCCAGAAATTTGTTAATTTGTTTTTACCAAAAATTGGTAGTTGAAATGTAAAAACTTTGATTGAGTCATGATCTTGAGGGAAGAGTGAAAGACCAGGCTCACATGAGGAATCTGTTAAGACTATGACCCTAGATTGTCTTCTTGTTCAAGGAAGAAAGGGTGATAAAATATCACTTCAGCTTTGGGGTTTTTGTGCAACAAAAGGTGTTATTTTCCATTATAGACATGTGAACTGAATTTGGTCTGTTTTGAAATTTCATTTCATATAAATTTATTCATTGATAATCACTTTGCAATTAGCCAACTGGGAACCAAAAGATGAACAAAAAAGGAAGATTTGAAGACCCAAAAAAACTGTGATGGGACCCATTTGCCAGAAGGGCCAAGAAAAAAGAGCCCCTCCAGTGCTCCTGTGCCTGTCAACAAGCCCGACTACATAAACCCCTCTACCCCCCTCCATCACTTGGCCATCACTCTCCTTTGCATCATTCTCTCTTTCAGGCATTTTCACAAACACTCCCCGCACGAAACGTTTTCTTTCCTTTCTTTAATAACTCTAACATGGCCAGACCTCAGCAGCGATATCGAGGCGTCCGACAGAGGCATTGGGGCAGTTGGGTCTCTGAAATTCGCCACCCACTTCTGTAAGTTAAAACACATGAACATGTACATGTTTCGGTTTCGGTTTCGTTCACGTTTCGGTGATCACTTCCAAGTTGCTAATTGAAACGTTTCGGGTTTGTGCAGGAAGACAAGAATTTGGCTGGGCACATTCGAAACGGCGGAGGACGCTGCTCGGGCCTATGACGAGGCGGCGAGGCTCATGTGTGGTCCGAGGGCGAGAACCAACTTCCCTTACAATCCCAACGCCTCCCAGTCGTCGTCTTCCAAGCTTCTTTCAGCTACTTTAACTGCCAAGCTGCATAGGTGTTACATGGCCTCACTTCAGTTAACCAAACAATCCCTGCATGAGCCTCAAAAGCCACCGACTTCCCATGTCGCCACAACCACCAGCATTGCGGGGAAAGTTGGGGAATCAGGCCAGTGGTCGCCGGAGAAAAGACCGGTGACAGTGCAGCAGCCTGAGGCCAATTGGGTTGTGAAGAAAGTTCAAGTGGACAGCAACACCCAGCAGTTCAAACCTCTTGAAGATGATCACATACAGCAAATGATTGAGGAGTTGCTTGACTATGGTTCCATCGAGCTCTGCTCAGGCTCCATAATGTAGTCTAAAGAACATCTCAAAACACCCAATTCTGCTCCTCTTCTCTCTCTGTATTCCTACTATGCTAATGCCACTCATTTTGCTAATCTTTAACCCCATTTTTCTCAGCCATTTTCAAGCCTTTTAGCCTTGTAGGTCGTCTCCCAGTTGCCAGAATTTATCTTCAAAAATGAACCCATCTGCGGATGCTGTATGTACAGTTATGATATAAGATCTTAGCATGTGCACTCTATCTAGCCTTTCTTCATTTGTACCCCCATGCAATCAATTCCCAGGAAATTCAACAATTCCTGACTTTCATGGCTGTATTTTCAGGGCTCTTGTGCCTGCTTGTTTGAAAAGAAAGGGTACTTTTATTCAAAAGTCACAAGCTTGAATACAGAACCCATCCTTCCCTCTTCACCAGCTCAAATGGGGTTGAAAAGAAAGGACCCATTTGCAGTGCAATTGCCTTGTCACACTTCCTTTCATTTCAAAAGCTATATTATTAGTTTTGAGGTTAAAATATTAAAATCCCATTAAGATCATCCAGTGTAGTATCTTGTAAGAGAGTCTTTAGGAAGAAGCATTTCCAAAAATTTGTCACTGCTTTATTTTGAAAAGTTCCCTCTCAACAAAATTGACAGGAATGGTGGTTTGTGACAATTCAGTTTGGGAATAGTCCCATTTTTCCATTCCAAACTAGCGAATTGTATGGAAGGAACTTTAGTGACTTTACTGAAAGAGAGAACGACTGAATTGCTAAAATACCCCTGCATTTTAGCTGAGACATTGATAGTAGGAGTACATTATCATTTATCAATGTTAAGGGAATGCAAAGGGCATTTTCTTTCTTATGATTAAAGCAAAGAATATAGTCCTAAAATGCCCTGCTTTTGGGCATGATGCAGAGGACACCCCCTGCCTTTCATTCTCTGATTGAATTGTCACCAATCACTAGATGACCAACACAAAAACACTTTGGCCCTCAAAGGAATTTCTTCTGAAAAGTGCAACATTCTACCACTCAGTGGATCGATATAGGTTTCCACACTAAAATTAGGGCAAAGGAATATCATCTTTGAGCTGAAAATGGGATCATAAAGTTGAAGCCCTGCAATAAAAAAAATTGAGAATAATTCTCTAATCAGGAGTCAATTTTAAGATGCTATCTTAATCAGGCACAGGGGAACTTATTCAGTTTCTATAGCAAGTAGAATTTGAACACAATTTTTTGTTTTGTTTTGTTTTTGTTTTTTTGTTTGGTTTTTTTTTTTTTTTTTTTTTTGGGTCTGGTGAGAAGGAAAAAGGCTCCAGTTTTTCATTTGTTGAATGTATGAAAGAAAAAAGGTTACTTTTTTGAATTTTTGGGTTCGTTTCAGCAGAGGCAGGTTTTTGGTTGGGATTGCTGATGCTAAAGAAAAGGGACACTGAATGTGATTGAGTGGAAGTTGTTTTAATGATTTTATAGGCCCCCATCTCTCTCTCTCCACCACCCTAACATAATTCCAAATGAATGAAATACAAAAATCATTCAATTCATCATTCTAATAGAAGCTTGGATTTTTGGTTGATTTTGGAGGGTTAGGATGGGTTCATGGGTTCATGAGTTCAACTTATACACTGGCTTATTCAACAGATTGCTATGCAGAGAAAGGAAGATTTTTTTTTTTTTTTGGGATCTCTACCAATCATATGATTCAAAACCCAGTTGAATGGTTACTTCCTTTTCCAAGATGTGGTGATTATAAATGGGTTAACTTTTACCTAATTTGCCACCTTTAATCCCCTAGTTTTTTATAGTCTCTGTTTTCCTCTTCTGGAATAATATGGAGGAGACTTCTGGCTATGACTTGAGAATGGATCAGATGGGGCACTTCAGCTGAATTTTCTACTAATTTTCCATATGGGTTCTCTTCTAAACAACAAACCCAATGTCTATCACATACCCTAACGGTAAAATTGGCCATATCCACCAAGGTGGCTCAACCCACTGCAGATTTGTAAAGCCCTAATTCTCCTCTCCTTGCATGCATCTGGGCTTGATTAAATGGAAAGTAAATCCTGAAAAAGGAGAATCATGGCTTTTATATGGTGATCAATTACCCTAATGTTGGTGTGCTATGGAGGGCATGATTTTTTGCTACAAGAAAAGGTACTTATCTTCTTGTGCTAGTTGCTGCTTCAATAGCAGTTTGAGTACCCAAGAGCCATATATTATATGTTTGGTATCATAGAAAAAAAAAATGGCCTTTTCCTCCCATTGTTTTATTGTTTTTAAAGTTATGTGTTTGCTTTTATGTAATTTGGTGTCCCATCTCTCAATGAAACTTCATGATTATTCACCTGTTTGGAAATTGATTTTGTTCCCCACAACCATCAAAAACTAAAGTTGTTTACTCTCATGATTTTGTTTTTCAACTTTTGATTCAGCAAAGTTGATTAAAATCATGGCATGCTAGTGAGTTTACCATCATGAACTGTTTGAACTTTGTGGCCCTATTCAACTACCACTTCCCTCATCTCAACATTTCTGTTACAATCTTACCATTCTCAACCTACTAAGTGGTCAACTAAAAGGAAGAGAATGTGAAAGTTGGAGGATTAAATTAATAGTCCTTAACCGTAAAATTTGGTAACCTTCTCAAAAACAACGGTAAGAAAAAACACTCATGGAAAACCGTTTTCTATCGTTATCACAAACAAAATTTTGTTTGGGTACTCAACTATGAAATGAAAACCAGTTTTATCACTCTAAATGTTATATAAAAAATAATTAAAAATAAATAAACTCTTAAAGTCTTATTTGGTAACTGTTTTGGAAAACTGTTGTCTATGTTTGATATAATAAATATCTATTTGATAATTTGAAATATTTTTTATTTATTTTTAATATTTTTAAAAATAATTTTTATATCTAGTATTTTATTTTTAATCATTTTACATGTTTATATAATTATATTTTAAAACAACTCTTAAAAAATAAATAAAAATAACTAAAAAATGTTCTTTAAAAACACTATGTTTTATCTTGTAAAAAAAAAAAAAAAACAAAAAATAGTTTTCCTGTTATCCAACATGTTTTCATGTTTTTTTTAAAAAAAAAAACAAAAAACTGTTCTTGAAAACAATTACCAAACAAGCTCAAAAAACGATTTTCCGCATTCAAAAGTTTGTCTGATGTGTTTCTTGAGTTAAAAAGTTGTTTCAAAAAACAGTTTCAAGACAGTTTAGTTTTTACCTCTTCATCAAATGGCACACTCGGGTGAATAACTTATCGCTTTTTAGCTACTTTTAAACTATGCTTTTGGATTTATATAATTAGCTTGAATTCATAGTGATGGATTAAGGACTAGAAGAAAAAGGTAGTGCACGCCAAAAAAAAAATCAAAGAATGATGTCCCTAGTAGGGAATTACTTTGGACTAGTTTGTTAGTATGTCTGCTGGTATGTAATTTGATATGACTTCGGTTGATAAAATGTGGGTGGTGGCAAAAATTAGGTCAATTGACTGCATTTGAGCTTTTCTCTAAAGTTGATGCTGGTACAATAGTGAATGCTTCATTAATCATTCTTACTTAAGCTTGCTTGTTTTCTTGTCTAAAGTCTAGTATGGCCTTAGTATGGTCTATTTTTTAAATATAAAAAGTAAAAAATTAAATTAAATTTTATACAAAATATTAATCCCAAATTGAATTTTTGTATTTATTTCTAAAAATTAAATCCTACCTCAGGGCTAGGGAGAATGAAGTAAATTGATTTCAAATAATTCCAAAATTTAAAAGAAAAAAAAAAAGAACATTGGCTCTTAAATAAGTAGAAATTTGTGGATATTTTTTTTTATAATTACTAGAATGAGTAGTGGGGTTTGAATGATGAGAGTTATTTTTGCTTGAAAAAGGTGTCTAAAGATGGGATCAATGAAGAGATGAATTCCATACATGTTGAAAAGGATGGATGAATGGATGGGTGGATGGATGGATGGATGACAGCCCATAAATTTACATTAAATTTAATTAAAATGTAAATTTGCATAAATTTAGGTAGTGTATTGTAAAGGACTTCCCTTGGATTGCACACTAACTGAAAAAGGGGAGAGGAGCTAAGAGTCAAAGGATAGATCTTCTTGAGAAGGAAAAGCAGTCAAAGCCAATCATGGTGTATCCAAATCATGGTGTATAGAATCTCATGTGGAAATGTTGGAGGGGGAGACAATCATATGGCTTCAAAAATCCTTCCCATATACCCTAATTTTTATATTAATGGAATTCCATATTTAATTGGGTTTTCTCCATCCTTTGTTTTAGTTTAGATGCCTTGGATCAAGTGAGTCATGCAAAAATCCAAAAGGCAACAAGCTTTGTTTGGGAGTGAAGAAAAAAAAAGAAAAGAAAAGTTTGGTGGCCTACTCCCCGAAAAGCCAAAATACTTTCAACCGGTTTTGGAGCACAAAAACTTTATATATTAGTATTGGGAGCCATAGACAAGACCTAAACCGGATAGTTTCTATGTCCTTTAGAGTTTTTGGTAGACGGGTATGTCTCACAATCTCTCTTGTTTCTCTCCCTCCCCATCCCTTCACATGGGAAACATTTGCATGTTGAAGTCCACATGCCTCTAACCACTCCCCCCCTTCCTCTTCTTCTAAGTGACAAAGATAGATGGGGGTCCATGTGCCCTGACTTCTATCTTCCATTCAATCTTCCACATGTGACTCATATACATTGGATATATATCTTAAATGTAACCGCCACATCCACATCTCATAAATCAATATATATATATATCCACATATAAATGCATGTACATGACTAGTCTAGAAGACCACGACCCTAACTTGAAGAATTCATAGAAGCTAATAGATGTGCCATATCTGTCATTCAATTGTTTTTTCCTTACTTCTTTTAAGTCATTTTTGTGATCTAGATAGATTAACGAACTCACATGATTGACATAACATTGAATCGGTTTTAGTCTCAATCTCAAAGAGTCTCGAGTAAAACTTAAAATTCATCGAACATTGAATCAATATCAATCTCAATCTCAATTTCAAAGGGTCTCGAATAAAACTTAATATTTAACAATATTAAATCAGTTCATGTCTTGATCTCAAAAGGTCTCAAGTAAATTTTAATATTTAATATTTAAACTTTAAGTTATTAAATTAATTTATCGAACATCCAATCAATCTTCATCAACAATTAAATTCGAAGTTGATTCCAGCAAACACGGAAACTAATAAGAAAATGAAACATGGAGGTTTCTTTGCAAACAAACAATTTTAATAAAAGATTTGTGAACAGTGAATAAGATATGAATTTTTAAAACCAATCATTTTCAATCATATTAGGCATGTTATTGTGTACATTTTTAATTAAACCAATCCTATTTACTTTAAAATATACTTAAATATTGGACCCACTTACACCGGCCAAATTTGATGGAATTTGGGTGTATTTAAAATTTGCAGAAAAAAAATATTAATTTAAAAAAAAATTATTAATTTTTTAAAAAAAATGTTGAATGTACATGAAATGAAATAAATAGGGTGAAATTAGGTCACAAAATGTGATAGTTGAAGGGAGTTATTGAGCAGAGCAAGATATTTTGTCCCTTTAGGGGTATGCCTTTTGGATTGATGAAAAATAGAAAGAAAATTGAATGGTGAGGGGCTGAACCAGTGATAAGAAAGCATGGATAGAAAGTGGAGTGGAAGGAAGATTTAATAGAGAGTGTTGGGGATGAGAGGATTACAGCAGAGAGAACATGCCTTTTTGTGGGGATTGCTGCTGCTGAATAAAAGGGACATTCACTATGATGATTGAGTGTCTGGTTTTTCAATCATTTTGAACCCCACTTTTTCCCACCCACCCGCCAATTACCATGCCACTATTTCTTATTCCATTGCATCTAATCTTCTAATCAATCCATTTTTAAATGTATTTTTACTAGTTAATCAAGTTTATGCTCTTTCTACTATTATAAAAAAAATAAAAATAAATAAGGGTATGCCCATCTCATTTAAAATAGAAAATTATTTTTAAAAATTTATAACATTGTTTACTATTATTTTTTTGAAATAATTTTTAAAAATAAAGTGAAACCGTATATTAAAACCAAAAGAAAAATGAGTTTATTTTATTATGTTTTCTGAAACTTGTTTTTAAATTAAAAAATAAAAAATAATTTGTAAAAACAAGTTTCAAAAAATATGATTAAACAAGCCTAAAATTCTTCTTTTTAAGTTTGGTGGTAAATTCAAGTTCTTAATATTAAGATTACTTTTAAAAGCTGTTTTTAAAAGTAGTTTTTATTATTTTAATTTAAAAACATGTTTGTCCGAATTATGAGAGAAAATAATTTTTTAAAAATAAATTATTTTTTAGAATAAAGTTTAGTTATTTTAGCATTGTCACTAATGATTGAAAATATAAAAAATATTTTAAAACTATTTTTTTATATTGAGTTTTCAAATATGAGTTTATTTTTTAAACATCCGAGGATTGGTTTTAACTTTTAACAACTATTAACGAAAAAAAAGGGAAAAAATAAACAAAAAATCTAACTTTTCCGTATATTTGTAAATAAAATTATATTTTTTTTCCCCACGGTCAGAATTGGTGTGTAAATAAATTTGCCATAATTTTATTACACAAAGCAATAAGTCGGGCCAGGCAGGGTTTGGTGTGTTCATTTGAATCAAAGGCCTAGGCCCAGGGTCCGTCTGTCTTGGGCCTGATTTTAGCCTGGGCGAGAACTGAGTGATTTCGGGTGTAAAATCTGGGCCTCCAATTAATATTTGATGGCCCAACAATGTCCCAGTCCTGCATGTTTTCCAAATTATTATTTTTCAAAAAATAAGTTTCTAATAGTTTTAAATTTTATATTGCAGTTATGACTATTTTTGTCTTTTTAAGTAAAATAAAAACAAGAAGTGCTTCCAAACGGCCTGGAAACTAAAAACGGGCTTGAAACATTTGGGCCAGTATCCTGGGCCAAGGTAGAGAGTTAACAGACCAGGTCCAACACTAAGCTACCCTTGGACCTCAACGGACTTACTCATAATTACAGACCAACATGAGCCCAACTTCACCACAATAACTTTTTATTTTCCTGACCCACTAGCAAAATGTCAAAAAAAAAAACCAATACTGAAAATAAAAAACAAATGACTGTAAAAATAAAGTGTGATCATGCTAAATAATTAATCATATTCTTAAACTAAACAAACACTATAAATTGATCCGAAATTTGAACTTAGTAATAGATAGATTTGACTATTAACAAGCCATTAAAAATTAATATTGACTGAAGTAATTAAAAAATTTCTCAATCTCATGGATGAGATGAAAGGCATCCTTGATGTCATATTTATTTTAATACAACTCCTCTTTCATTGTTGTTATAATTTGGTCCATACAAAATGTCGTCAAAATTAAGTTGTTAAATTAAGTTATTAAGCAGTGAGTTTCATTAAGTTTATCATGTTACTTCCACCCCTCTTTCTTTGTTACAATTTCATCCACACAAAATGTGGTCGAAATTAAGTTGTTGGGTAGAGAGTTTCTTTAAGCGTAACATGTTACGTCCTATGAAAAGACAAATAGAGAATGAAATGAACAAAAAGACTTAAACTTAATACCTCTAATTAATGAGAGTGGTGAATGCATTTTTGTTTTAGCGTTAGAATTAAAGATCTTGCTATAGTGCGTACAAAGATGAGATTGATATAAATCCATCTATAATTTGTATCTACAAAGATTTACATGTAAATATACATATAAATAGTATTCTTATTTTATTTCTTTACTACACCCAACAATCAAACTAAAGTGGTAACGTGTAATAGCTTAGCTTTTGCGCTAGGCATTCAGTCTGTTACTTATTTTGTTCTCTATGACCACCCTTTATAATAACATCAATCTATTCTTAATGAGCGACCAATCTTACATCCTTCTTTGTTATGATAATCTATTTAATTTGAGTAATTATGACATGCTTGATTCTAGTTATGAACCCTTTTGTCTTTGGATATAAATATGCATTGTTGATATATGTTATAAAGTTGAATTAGATTAGGTTTGGGTTTATTAATTAAGATAGGAGCATTTGCTTTCTTTAGAAAGAATCTCAATTCAATACCAAATGCTTAGTGTGAAAACCATATACATCCATCTACTTTTGATGTGGACTGCATAAAGATATGAAATCAAAATTATCATCTAACTCTACATAATGGTAAAAAAAACTCATAATTTTAGGGTTATTTTCATAATTACTCATAAATTTAAAGATATTTGTAATTACTCATGATGTTAGGGATATTTCTATAACTATTCATAATTTGTGAGATTCTTTTTACGATTATTCATAATTGAAAGCATTATTAAAAAATTACTCATGAATTGAAAGGTATGTTCACAATTTAAGGGTTTATTTTTTTATTTCATTTTATTTTATAATTATTCATAGTTTGATGAGTTGTTTCACAATTAGTCATAAGGGTTTTTTTTTGCAATTACTCATAGTATGCCTTGAGAATCTACTACTTTCAAACCTGATAAGGAGAGTACCTAGTTAGAGGATGGAATATCTAGAACCTTAAAAAATTGAGCACTTTCCATTTTTTTTTTCTTTTTTATCATTCTCAAATCAAAGAGAAGGTTATTCTTTTTACCAAATATATGTGGATCAAATCACGATCTTATAATAAGAATAACATATCTTTCTTGATCAATCTTTTTGCCCCTCATTCTTCAAGAATTAGAAATGTCATTTTTAAGTTTGAATTTGCTCATTTAAATATGTTTTATTTAAAGGCTTAGAATATGCATGTTTTTTTGGTTTTTTATTGAAAGTAATTTGTTTTCAGAATTTATGATATTTATTTTTTTGTTTTTTCATGACTTATTATAAACTTTTTACTAAATAGAAAAAACCAAAATATTTAACTTTTTTCTAAATAGAAAAAGGAATATATTGATTTTTATTTTTACTTTTTAATACTTAATATAAATAAAATACTATAAAAAACAAACAACTTAATATTTAACACTATTAAACATTAAGGTTCTATTTAGAATTAAGTGAAAAAAACAAACACCACCTTAGTCTTTCAAATAAAATGACAAATTTTTTTTTTTTTTTTGAAGGAAAGTTAAGGTTCATCGATAAAAGAGCTCAATATCGATCTTAAAAACCTTGACTCTCCATATGCACATAATTCAATTAAAAATTTCAAAGAGTATGAAAATGGAAATATCAAAAGTATAATTGCATAGCTGCAAGGTAAACTAAAAGACAGAAAAAATTAAGGCCTATATATCAGAGAAGATGGAACACTATTTTGTCGTTTGTTTCTTCAACCTAGGCTCAAAGATGCTAAATATATTGATTATGGAATTGGAATAGAGCCTCCTTTTGTTTCTTTTAAGTCTTCAAACTATTTCATCTCTTCTTGAATGTTCTCTAACTTCAGTTTGATTTTATCACTTTTTGGCATCATGACAAGTGACTTCTCTAAGAGCTCTTCACACTTCTTATTCATGACATAAAGTTTCTCCTACAACTTCAAAGATCACTACTCCTCCTAGCCTTTGGCCTCTTACATCTCTTTTAATATGAGATTTTTCTTCAATAAAAGTGTACTCTTCTTAGAGTTCTATATCTCCAACTCTGTAAATCTTGCTTTTAGATTGGGAAATATGGTTAGAATCTCCAATAAGTAATCAAGTCTTAACTAGCACTTAATTACAATAATAGAGAGCTTGAAAATAAAAAGGAAAATTGATTGTCGGTAAAAGCTTTAACACAAGTAGTCATGTAGGCATAAAAACCCTTCTTAAGAGAAAGGGTTCAGTACAAAGAAGCTTCGATCTTAACTTGGTTGCCTTATTTGTATTAATATTTATCTGAGCATTCAACACTATATTACTTGTATTTGTACATGACTTGGGTACTTTTAGAATTACATGAAAGATCCAAAACATGAGTCCCTTATATGACAATGAGTTATTCACAAATTTAAGCAATCTATTTGAGATTATAATGCACTATCTTTTTAATTGAAATGATGATTTGTCTTAGTTATCAGGATGAGTTTCCTATAATAAGTGCATTAGTGTGTATGGTTACACATTGAATAGACTTACAATGAATCATGACATTAGTTATTAAGTGGTCTCCAATGGCTTTAACTTATGAATGAGACCCTAAGGTGGTTATATATTATTGATAAATTATGTCAATGTTAATTAAAACAAGTGTTAATTTGAGAATAGTTTTTTTTTTTATCAAAATTAATTTTTGGATAAAATACTCTCATAAAAGTTTTAAAATTTTCAAGATCATATTTTCCTATTATACCAGGCTTCCAATTAAGAAATAAATATTTTTAGAAACTCTAATACAAAGTAATTTATTCATCAAAGTAATTATTAAAGTTGTAAAACTTTTAATTAAATCAAAAGATTAAGTGAGAGAGAGTACAGTGGGTTGTTCCTAGGAACCAACGAGATTGACTCACACCCAATTATGTAAATAGTGTTCACTATAGATCCAAAGAGATTTTTACGGTTTTAAAATGCATTTACAAGGTTAAAAGTAACTCATACATATATAGCATCATAAACTTTTTCTTTTATCTGATATGAGACATCATAATCATCTCATGTAAACACAATGTCCTTATTGTGTTCTACAAGACTGTGGGACTAAACGAATAGACACCTCTCACGGGGCTAAACAAACCCCTACACTAGGGTCGAGGATCACCAATGATACCATTTGTAATGACTCACATCTAACCATCTACTTTGAGTCCAAAGGAATGTCTATCTATTTGGCCCTATAATCGTATGTTCACTATAGATCTAAAGGGGTCCTCACAACTTTAAAATGTGTCTACAAGACTAAGAGTAATTTATATATATATAGCATTGAAAACCTTTTTCCTTATTTGATATAAGACATCACAATCATTTTATGCAAACACAATTTCTTTATTGTATCCCATAAAACTATGAGGCTAAACATATTGACACCTCTCATGAGGCTAAACAAATCCCTACATTAGGGTTGAGGATCACTAATGATACCATTTGTAATGACCCACATTTAATCGTCTACTTTGAGTCCAAAGGGGTGTCTATTTGTTTGGCTTCGTAATCTTATGAAACACAACAAAGACATTGTATCTGCATGAGAAGAGTGATTGTAATATCCCACATCAAATAGAGAAAAAAGTTTTTAACGCTATATATGTATGAGTTCTTCTTAACCTTGTAAACATGTTTTTAAGTCATAAAAACTTCCTTGAACCATAGTGGATAATAATAATATGGTTTGATATAAGTCATTCATTAATACTTTGGTTCAATAATTTGATACAATATAAATTTTATTTTTATTTTTATTTTTCCTATCTACCCAAATTGGTTAATTTATTTAAATGATAGGAAGGGTGAAACCAAATCAACCATGTTTAAACTATGAAAATTTATTTCTAATTATTCTTCAAATTTTTCTCAGTTGTTGCCCTCACAAAATTTTCTTAGTGCCACTAGTAATAATAACTTCTCGTATGATTGAATCATCATGATCATAGATGTAGGATAGTGGGGCAACCCAATATTCTATATTAACACATGTGGGAAAAATAAATAAATAAATAAAAATAGTAAGAAAAAAGATGGGATAAGTAAGACGTTAGAAATGAACTTAAAACCTAAGAGCCAAGGCTTGCAAGCCATCTCCATACACCTTTCGCTACAATGGTCTCCTCTACTGTCTTCCAATCGCCGCGTTTCTCTTTCTCCTCCGCCACCAAATCCACCGCCAAACCCATCACCACCGCCGCCGCCGCCGTCGTCCATTTTCCCATCAGAGCCTGCTCATCCACCGAGGCGGCTGGCTCTATCAAAACCCACCACCGCCGCCCCGCGGATGAGAACATCCGCGACGAGGCCCGCCGCCAGTCCTCGGGAAACCACCATGGCTTCTCTGCTGTTTACGTCCCCTTCAATGCTGATCCCTCCTCCACGGAGTCCTACTCCCTCGATGAGATCGTCTACCGCTCGCGCTCCGGCGGCCTCCTCGACGTCAGCCATGATCTCGACGCTCTCAAGAAGTACGATGGCCAGTACTGGCGCTCCCTGTTCGACTCCCGCGTAGGAAAAACCACCTGGCCCTACGGCTCCGGCGTCTGGTCCAAGAAGGAGTGGGTACTTCCCGAGATCGACAGCGACGACATCGTCAGCGCCTTCGAAGGTAACTCCAACCTATTCTGGGCCGAACGTTTCGGTAAACAGTTTCTGGGTATGAACGACTTGTGGGTCAAACACTGTGGCATTAGCCATACCGGAAGTTTCAAGGATCTGGGCATGACCGTTTTGGTCAGCCAAGTTAACCGATTGCGAAAAATGAACCGCCCTGTTGTCGGCGTCGGTTGTGCCTCGACGGGGGACACCTCCGCTGCCCTCTCCGCCTACTGCGCGGCGGCGGGGATTCCCTCGATTGTGTTCCTACCCGCTAATCGGATTTCGATTGCGCAGCTGGTGCAGCCGATTGCGAATGGGGCGTTTGTGTTGAGCCTTGACACTGATTTTGATGGGTGTATGCAGTTGATCAGGGAGGTCACTGCTGAATTGCCGATTTACTTAGCGAATTCGTTGAATAGTTTGAGGCTTGAGGGGCAGAAGACGGCTGCAATCGAGATTTTGCAGCAGTTTGATTGGGAAGTGCCGGATTGGGTGATAGTTCCTGGTGGAAATCTTGGTAACATTTACGCCTTTTACAAAGGTTTTCACATGTGCAAAGAATTGGGACTTGTTGATAGGATTCCTAGGCTCGTTTGTGCTCAGGCTGCAAATGCCAATCCCCTTTATCTCCATTACAAGTCAGGTTGGGGAGAGTTTAAACCAGTGAAGGCCAACACTACTTTTGCCTCTGCCATTCAGATTGGAGATCCTGTTTCTATAGATAGGGCTGTTTATGCGCTCAAGAACTCAGATGGGATTGTGGAGGAAGCCACTGAGGAGGAGTTGATGGATGCCACGGCTAAAGCTGATTCCACTGGCATGTTCATATGTCCTCATACTGGGGTTGCATTGACTGCATTGTTTAAGCTTAGGGAGAGTGGGGTAATAAGGCCTACAGATAGGACTGTGGTGGTTAGCACGGCTCATGGTTTGAAGTTTACGCAGTCCAAGATTGATTATCACTCGAAAGACATTCCAGACATTGCTTGCCGGTTCGCTAACCCACCAGTGCAAGTGAAGGCTGATTTTGGGTCAGTTATGGATGTCTTGAAGAAGTACTTGTTAAGTAGGGACCCTAGGTGTTAGACCCCAAATAAGCATTATAAGTTGGGCTTGTGTACTCTTCTAATTATTTGGGCTAGTGCTTGGTAGTGTTGTTTCGTTGTATTTGCTTTGTTATGGGATGCCTTCTTGTAGAACTAGGAACCGTTTTGGTATGTCGTATTCGAGAAGAAGAAACCATTTGTAAGGCTGCATTGCCCCTCTTGGATACAATTATGATTATCTGAATTTGATGAGAGTTCTCTCAATGAGCTTTTGGCATCTTGTCTGATTATTTAAAAGGCGCTATATGCTCAAATAGTTTCTGATAGATCACAGAGCAAGTCTGGATGTTGATCTGCTTTTTCTTTTCATGTGTTTACTTTGTTGAGTAATGGAATAAAATGTGTCTCAAGTGTCAATGCCATTTCAACTGTTAATCACAATTTTTTGTTGACGAGTGGAAAACTAACCAGCATTCCACCATCTTCATCTGAGTTGCCTTGTAGTATTTCACAATGGTATTTGCTTTAAAATCGTTAAATAATTTTCTCATCAAAATTTGCTTTGATTTCCCTGTTGAAATGATTCCTGGAACTAGCTGTAGCAAATACACCTTCTCTTTGGGAAAAATGGAAAAAGTCCATGTAAAATGTTGAGATGCATGCATGTCTTACAATTTACATTCTTTTTCCACTCAGATCAGAGGATATGTCATTGCAAAGACATTGTAGTTGTTATCATTCTCCAAATTCATTGTGTTATTGAGAGGTAGTACGTGTTCCAGGATTGGAAGAAGGAATCAAATTTCAATACTTACCATGATCTGAAGACTAGGACTCCAGAAAGATAAATGACACCGTGTAAACTTTGATGGCATTAATCACCCCTTGCTGGAACTTTGGGAACATGAGTGAGGCATAAAAAATCGGTATGCACAACTCTTTTTCTCTCTGTTATGAAAATTTTGGTTTACAAGAATTTGGGTTAAGTTGAAATGCAGGCGTGGGATTGTGCAGCTGAAAGTTTATATCCCAGGCATGGATAACCTTTTGCCCAGAAAATGGATTTTTCATACTGAGGATTCCAGTTTTCCACCAAAAACATTATACTCTCTAGTCTTCATTATGATCTACAAACCAGCTAATTCAAGCTTGAAGAAGAAAATTGACCCCTCAAAGAATAATTGATACCTCTTCTCACAGGGATGACCTACTGTATTGAGTGATTTACTAACACTAATGATTGTAATGGTTTAGAGCAACCTCTGATGAAAAGAATTATGTATGCATGTAGAAATTGATTGTACTCATGGTTTTGAACTGTTACAGTGATAACAGCGTGATTTGTAGTTACATATAACCTATTCTTTTCCTGGTTTCTAATTATCTCAAAGAAATTTTTCTTTACTGCTTTAGCCATACTTTCACCTTTTAAACATGCCACCTTCAAGGTAACCCTAGAAGTGCTATCAGAGTTTAATGCATTGTCTAATATGCGAGCTATCCGAGAAACAGTTAATGGGACCTTAAGACTCTTTATTTTGAGGAATCTTCAATCATGTCAACTTATTTGGTGGCTGTTGTTGCCTTGTTGGTTTATTTGATCATATTGAAGATAAAACAGCTGATGGTATGCATATAAGTATGATGATATATTGTTTTATCTTATAGAATCGAATTTTTGTTCTTTAAATTCTTTGACCATTTATGCTGGGATCAATGTTCGGGCATACTGTCCTGTTGGTAAGGCTGATCAAGAGAACTTTGCTTTGGATGTCACTGTAAAGACCCTTGATATGTATACAGAGTAAGTGTGTTAAATTCATTTACTTAAATATTGTGATTGTATGAACCAAATGATGCAAATGAAAGAACATTTTTTTAGTGTATTAAAGCAATCCACCACGGTGTAGTTTAACAAAGAGAAAATGAAAAAGACAGACTAGATTGCTGAAATTTTATTGGGTTTGGCAGTTCTTTTCTTGGGGAGGGAAGTGTGTTCCTTTGCTGTCCTTGATAATCAATGTTACAAAAATGAGGGCCTATTCTCTTATTTCCTGCATTAGAAACTAAACTAGTGCTCTGTTATGAACTTGAAAATATGTCAAGAGCCAATGAAACATGTCAAATTAACCTATAACTCTTCGGATATTAACAGGATGCTTGATCCAATGTCCTTGGAAGCTCTTACTTTTAGTTTACCTTTCAGCCTTTTACTCCAGTGGTTGGTAGCCCCTTTCCTATCCAGGACAGTTTACATTCTGTTATTAGAAGCCTTCTTCTTCTTCTTCATTTTTTTTTATAAACAAACAGAGAATTCATTGAAAGAGAGTAAATGAAAGGGGGCGCACCCTAAGTATACCGGAAGTATACACGCTCACACACAAAAAAAAACAAAAACAAAACAAAGAATACCAACAAGTATCTACATAAAAGCAGCCTCAAAACAAAACTATCTGCAGCTAAGACTATCTATGAAGGCCAAAAATGAGACATTTCCCATTTTCTATCTGGTGTCTGGTGGTAGGTAGCCTTTTGCAATTTGTCTCAATTTGGCTCTTGTCAGGTATCTGGGATGACTCACAATCAACTTCAGATGATCCTTCATGTTTTGAACCTAAGATATAGAACTTACTCTAAGACCTAAACTAATGAACTTCACCAATATGCTACAAGCCCTGAGATTGAAGAACTTATCAAATGGAGGCCCAAAAAGCTTAGAGAATTTAAACACCCCTACACAAAATACCTTGATCCTCGACTTGTAAACAATGCAAAGAAATGCTCTGGGAAACCTTCCTCTGTAATCCCGAGGAGCCCTGAACTAGAGATTGTGGGAATAATGTAACCTACTTAATCAGCGATCAAGAGTACCCAAGGCAACAATTTGACAGTTTGTTCTCTCTTGGGGCGAAAAGTTTTCTTATTCTTTTTCTTTTTCTTTTCAGTAGTATTATCATTTCCTGTTTGGTGGTGATGCGCTACTTGTGGGTTAGAATTAATTTGTTAATCCTCATTTGATTCATGCAGGAGGCACTTCTCAATGCCTTACCCACTCCCTAAACTGGATATGGCTGCAGTCCCATATTTCTCTGGTTGTGCTAAGGAGAATTTTGGCTTGATCATATTTTGTGAAATTGAACTGCTTCATCATGAGTTGCATTCTGGAGCTTCCTGCAAGCAGTGGGTAAGTTAACATATCTAAATCTGTTTTTGACTGTTCTCACTTTTGCCATCCCCTGATGACCTGTAAATGATAAACAGCCATCCTTGTGATAAGCTGTCATGCTTTGGAGTGTGTGTGGGTTCCATCTTATTTTACCTTTTATAAATCTCAACATATTAAAGATAAGTGCAGGATCTTACAGTTTAGCCCAAAAAACTTTGTTAGTTGCAACCTGTAATGCAGTTTCAGTCTGATCTGTTAGTTTCCAGAATGGAATATTTGGACTCAGTTTCTTCAACAAATCACTGGTGGACTACATCCCAATGCACTAGAACAATTGCACCCAATCAAGGTAAAGAGTAGTTGTGAGGTAAAATTTTAGGTATATAGATGCATGCACATTTAATTTAGTAATGGTTGTAATGGCAAAGCGAACTTTGAGAAATAGCCCTTTTTTTTCAATATTATGGACTTTCAAGCCACTTCACCAAACCTCTCATCTCAATGAATACTATTTATATGCCGTCATCTGAGTGTTGCTATCTTATCATTGGTTTTGACATATTTGCAGGTAAGAAAGTTTCTGTTCTTGTCCGAGTAGATGATGTTTTTTATAGGAGAACATGGTGACATCATATTTTCATACTGAAAATTGTATGTGGATTTCATTTCCATATGCCAAATGCATTTGCCTGGAAACCTGCAACTGCATGTTAGTAATTGAAATGGGGATAATGTTGGGAACAAACTAATGAATTATATGGCAGTGGAGGTATTGCGGGTAATGCTTTTGCAAAGAGCAGCAGCCACATAGTTTTGTTTTTCCAATATAAATGATTCCAGGTGTAGTATAGGCATCCTAAAGTGTTACATTTAGGATTATATTCCTTTTTTGTAAGCCCCTGTAGATATGTGCTCATAAGAATTGGGATGTTTCCAGGACTATTTTTTCCATGTAAACCTTTTAGGCTTCCACTTTGGGTATCCCTTTGGCATTGCAGATTCTCTTGAATAGCATTAGAAGTCAACAGTACGTTGTGCTTGGTATGTGATTAGGTTTGAGAGTCATAAAACTAGACTACAAAATACCCCAGGTGAAATAAAAAAGGCAGAAAACTGCCAATATACAATTATTTACCAATGATCCATACTTTTGAATCAACCCTACTCCAAAAGAAGGATGATAAATAACACAAACAAGTTTCTACTATATTATAAGGTTTTAGACTATAAAATTTACAGAAGTTTTTTGTCCTTCACCTTATTTTCCTCATATGGTACTGTTGTTTCTTTAGGTATGGAGGATTTTATGTATGACCCTTTGTTTATTTAGTTTTTGGGTCCAGGGTATCTTATTTTCTTTGAAATCTGATTGTATGGAAAAGTAAAGTTCTTTATGTCTTTTTCACTTGGTGTTCATACTCATAGTTAAATTCTAGTTGATTAGTGGCTTATACTGCAAGCTCTTTTGGAAAGGCAGGAAGTCTCATAAGGATATGGAAAAGATGGAAAATATGCTATTGATAATGACCTCTTAATCAGTTTTTTTCATTGACTAGATTCGTTCCAAAATTATGTAGTTTCTTATGTCTGAATTCATAATGATGTTGGAAATAGTTTGCAGATGTTTGGAACACACCAGGAGAACTAATGAGAAATTTTGTCCAAAAAAATAAACTGAAGATGGGAAGTCTAGTAGTTCAACCATTTGACAACACAGTCAATTTAGGCGTTACCCATGGGAAGATGACAAATTAGTTGGTTATCTTTTAGTGTTTGAATCAAGTAGAAGTCTTCTATTCAATGTTATTATAAGCTCTTGTTTTTGGAAGATTTTAGGGTTTAGAGCCCCAACATGTATGGGTATTAAAAACTTATGATACACAAAATGATACATTTTTTTATGGAAATCAATACGTATTGCAATATGCATGCATAGTTGTTAAAAACTTATGAAACACAATACAATACATTTTTATGAAAATTGATATGCATCACAATCTGTATCTCTTCTAAAATGTATCTTATGATACATGATACAATGTGTGATATAACGATACAACAATACATACACATTCAACTATTTTTCATAATTTCAAAGAAAAATCAAGCTCAATTTTATTTTATTTTTTGTTAAAAGAATTATTGTAAATTGTTTAAACATATAGAAAGGCTATTTCAAAGGTTCATTCAAATATTCCAAATTAATGGTACTTGCCATCTTGGACAATGAAACACAGAGTTTGTTATGCATGGATTAGGTTGCAATTATAATCTATATAGGATTCACAGTATTTTGTTTTGGGAGTATAGTAGCAGTGAAACAACTTTTTCCATTTAATTTTGATGTTATTATATTTCTGGTATAGGTACATATCACCCAAGGTGACTGACGAAAAGGCCGTCATAATTTCATTGGTTACAACTGATGAATCAGTAAACTGCTGTTCAGAGAGGAAATAACATTTTAGTGCCAAGGGCAATGTGACGAACTACACACTTTACAAATATATATCTGGCTATATCCATCATTGCATTATTGATGGCCTTGAGGTAAATATTTATTAAATTATAAAATTACTTGTGTCATGAATGTCCAGTTTTCTGCACCTTCACTCTATTGCCATGACAATTTCCTGCTGAAAATTTGGGTGATAAGTAAGATAGGGGTGTTGATTTATTATTGTGCTAAGACAATTATGGACAGAGATCGATGTCCTTGATGGCTCAAACCGCTGTTCATACTTCTTCCTTCGGGGACGTTGTTTGTCATAACCTTTGATATAAGTTTCCAAATTTGTTAGATATTATAATAAATTAAAGAATTTGTAGTATATTGAGCTTTTACTGTTTTAAATTTTGAACAACCTTCTCATTGTCGATTACTGTCTCATAAATACAAGTTAATATCGTCTCTGATCATGACACCAAATACTATTACAAGATCGGAGAAGGTGGTTCTTCTCGTGAATCCCGGTTTCAAACACCTCCAAAGATTGATGCAGACGCTCACTAAACTTTTGGGGTTATTGGTAAGATAGTCCTCTCTTACCCATCTCTTTAAACTTTAAAGGACAGTATTAGATTGATGATATCGAGCCACACTAAATATGCAACTGTTCTTCCTTCAGAGGAAAAATGATTTTCAAGTTCATATGTTTTTTCACCTTGGAGATTGAGGAAATGTGGTTTATAATATATACTGGTAATATATGCTTGTTGAAAGGACAAATTACTGGAAAGGTCATCACTAATGATGTAGGAACTCTTTTGTTTTTACAAGTCATAGAGGAATTTTTAAGTCCAGTGTCATACTGGGGGATTAGGGTTGGAGCTTTGATATAGTATAGATTATTGGGGGCTTGTAGGAGTTCTCCCAACCATGAAGGCAGATCATGGGAATGTATTAGTGTTTGTGGTGCGATATTCTAATGGTTTGAAGATAAGATTTCATTCCAGACAACTATTCAGATTCTAATGACAGGATATTTTAAATAAAAGAGGAAGAAGATGAAGATGAAGATTTTAGTGGTAGAACAAGAATTAGAAGGAAGTAGAACAATCTCACCCCCCATCCCCAAACATTGCTTGAAGAATTTGGTAGTAGAATAAGCATTAGAAGGAAGTAGAATAATCTCACACTCCAAAGATTGCTTGAACTTTTAAATTCTCAATCCAATATTCACTCTCAAAAGAGATGATTACAACCTTGTCTATAGAGACAGAAACCCTAAGGATGCTTGATGTGGCCATTGACTCAACACTAATCCTAACCAACAAAAAAATCTGGAAAAGGACCATAACATTTCTTAGTCATTGCTTCAGTGGCATGAATGCTAATACTTAAATCCTAACGGAAAACTGAATTTGATCCTAATAAGTAAAGGGTTCAAAGTAACACATCTAAGGACTAAGAACTACTTAGGCACAAGTAATGGCAGTAATAAGGGAAACATTACTTCCCAAATTTGTGGAAAATCAAATCAACTCGGGGAAATGAAAAATTAGGAAGTATTTCTAATATTTCCAACACTTGAAAACTTTTATTAAAAGAATTATTTTCAAGTATTGGAAGGCCTAAAAATGCTTTCCACACCATTTATTTACATAAATTTAAAACCATTTTTTTTTCAACTGTAGAATTGGTGTACAATTAAATTTGCCATAATTTTCTCACACATGGGAATAAGCTGGGCCATGCAAGGCTTGGTGTGTTCATTAGGACCAAGGGCCCAAGGCCAGGGTCCGTCTGTATTTGCCCATTTGGTCCCCTGAGCTACATGTCTGAATGACTTTGGGTGTATAAAATCTGGGCGTCCAATTATTACTTGATGGCCCAACACTGTCTCACCCCCGCTTGTTTTCCGAAATATGGTAACGTGAGGCTCACTCGATAGAATTGTGTCAAATAGTCGATAAAATATCACGTGTATAATTTAGTTTTATTTCATTGTACCTTGATGTCGTTATATTGTACTTTAATTTCATTTATTTATATCGTAATCTTATTTATTTGTATAATTATTCAATAATCTAAATTTTATCATATATTTTTAATAATTGAGATTATAAATTCGATAAATACCAAATTAGTACTCAATGAAAAAATTTCTATCCTATAATACGATAGAGGTAGATGTTACCAATTTTGTAATTATTAGAATATAGAATAAAATCCTGGATTGGAGATTGAAGGTACCCTTGAAGTCATCTTTATTTTAATTTTAACTCGTCTTTTATTATTATTATTTTTGGTTAGTCTTGATCAATTCTGATTGAACTCCTAATTAATCAAATCAATGAATACATTTTAGTTTTAATGTCATAATTAATGATATGGGTATAATATTAATATCCCATTTCAATCTTATGGGATGGGATTTTGTAACAAACAAAGGTTATTCATTGCAAATTGAGTAAAACAAAAGAAGTACGAAAATATTAAGGTGCCAAATCGGTACATATTCAATAGGGCTGCAACTTAGGCAGTTTGGTGAAGTTGATGGTCAAGTTGAGTCCAATCAAAATTAAGAAACAATTAATTTAAGCTTAATCAAACTCGACCTCTAATATGATGTATTTAACTTAAATTCAACACAACCTCATTTTTTTAAACTTAGATTGAAATTAGGTTGGTCAAGTTAAATTTGGGCTTATCGTGTTATACTCAATTTGATTGGGTTAGATTTAAGTTGTTTAAATTGATTGCATTATATGATTCAAAATTCATCAATAGTGTTTTTTATAAAAATAAAAATAAAAATTATATATATTTATAGCAAAATTTAAATAATAAATGAGATAAAATTTGAAGACAACAATAAAAAGGTAAAAATAAATTCTTTCTAAAAAAAATTGAAAAAGTATATAATATAATTATAATTTGATATTTTTCTTCAAAGTTTAAAAATAAAATAAATATTATTATATAGGATATAAATATTGTAAATATTACAAAAACATTAAATCATATTTGGATTAAGCTTAGATTGTTGGAACCTTGCCCTGAGCCAAACCCAAATTAAGGTTGGGTTGAGAAAACTTAATCCAAATTCAACTTGAGTATTGAAAACGTATCTAAACTTGTTCAAACAATCAAGTTGGATTTGAGTTTGGTCAAGTCAACTCATCCAAGTTGCACCCCTACCATTCAACAAATTTAGGTTATTGGACAAATGAGATTGTGACATACAATTATAAGATTCGAAGACGTATGTATGTTATTATAGGATTAGTGACATCTTTTCGATACATATTAGAAAAGTACCTTTGATATTACAATGGAACTCAAAAAAAGTGAAAACATGTGGGATGATGTTGATCATGATTTTCTGAATCTTTGTTTCCGGATTTATTAATAAAATTAAATGTGCTCTTGGTATATGTTACAAAGTTGAATTACATTATTATTATTATTAGAAGGTTTGGTTTATTAACAAAGATGGGAGCGTTTTCTTTGCGTACAAGAATCTCAATTCAGTACCAGATGCTTAGGTATAAAAACTATGTACATCCACCAACCTTTGATGTGGATTTTGCAAATGTGAAAGCATAAAAATGTGGAATCAGGATCATTATCATTACCTAACTCAATTCTCAGAGCAATCCCCAAAGATTTGGAAATGGATTTTGCTTTTTTTTTTTTTTTTTTGGCCTTTTGGGGTATATATATATAGAGTTTTTCCATTTTTGGCTTTAAAGCTCAAATTTGACTTATTGGAGGTTTAATGATGGTGATTTCTTGCTTTGAATCATCTAAAACAAGTATTTTAAATGCCATTCTATCCACTTTAAAACTCATAAAATCTATATCAACCTCAATTTGTACATGCCCAAACTTACCTATATCTAAGTTTGGACAATTTGTGTAAAATTTTTAAAAACATTTTTTATAGAGAATTATTCATGTTTAACTATAATTCTAGGAAGCGTTTCTAATCTTTTTAACACTTAAAATATTTTATTTTTTAAGTATTAAAAATATTAAAAACACTTCTAAAATCATTAGCAAACATATTCAATTTATTAAAAAATTTATATTACTAAAAAATGAATACCAAGACAAATTTTATATGATAACAAACAAAAATGTATATAGTTACTAATAATAAAAAAAATTAATGAGATATAAAGAAAATTTGTAATTTGATCACATTTCTGACGTATTTCTTATTTATAATATGAATAAATTAAGAAAGAGAGAGAGAGAAAATGACAAAAAGAAACCAAATTTTACGCCGCGAAACAAGCATACAAGTATTTTATTTAAAATTGTTAATGTTTTTCATGTTTTTTATTTATAGTATTTTCTATGACATCAATCAAATACTTCTTTAGGAAGCATTCAAAATACGGCATTTTACATCTTCTCATTTGTTTATTAAGTGTGTTTTTGTGTGTTAGAAAAATGCCTCTAATCTTATTAAAAACACTTTCAAATAAACTCTCATGAGTCATTCTTATACAAAAATTATGGCTAGTTACATATGAATTGACAATTAACTCCTTGTTTTGAACAATTAAATAAGTCATTACAATTGAAACTTGTGCTTAAATCTTGGCACATAATGTGGGGTCAAAAGCTCATCCAAATTATTCCATTTACATTTAGGGCCAAACCAAGGAATAATGAGGAACAATTCTTCTCAAGAGTGCACTCATTCCTCCTAGGACTTAGACAAAGTAAGGCTCCAATGTAGGTTAGGTATTTGTTCAAAAACCCCTAAAGTTAAAAAATTGATGATAAAAATATGGTGGACATCATGCTTGCATATATACCCATTAATTAATAAGATTAAGAAAATTAATTGGAAATGAGTTAGACAAGATTATATATTTCATAACACAAAATACTAATGATTAATTTGGAATGCCCACAAAGGGTCTTTTAATATAAGGGCAAAATTGTCATTTTATTAAATCGATGCTTGCCATTAACAAAAGGAATGCCAAATAACTTACAAATGATGTCCCATGAATTATTAGAGTACTATGGACCTTTTGTTATCTTAGGAAGCATGATTGAAAAGGAGAATTAAAAAAAAAATTAAGTGGATAGAAAAATAACTTTAAGAAAGGGGGAAGGATTGGGTTGGAGTATTGATCAAGTTTTAGGGCATCTTGGCACATGGTGGGGGCTTTTTTTGTTTTGTTTTTTTTATTAAATATTTTTAAATAATTAATCAAACAAATATTTTTATTTATTATTTTGTTTTTTATGTTGCAATTATCCTATTTGAGTTGGTGTCCTCTCATTTTGCAATAGTTGTAAAGTAAGTTTGTCCTATTCTAGTCACTATTTCAATTGGAATTATTCAATTTGATATATAGTTCTAGAGATATATTATATTAATCAAAGAATTTGATTTTGGGTCTGACAAACTTTATATTATAAGTTATGTGGCTAAGTTTAGGGTTGTAAATCATATTAATCATTTTTTTTAGAGTAGAGAGTATGGAATCTATGAAGAATTCAAATTTAAAGAAATGATTAGAAGGTATTCAATTAGTACTCTTAACACATTTCTATTTGAATCTTTCTAATCTTGAGATTCCTTCATAAAATTAGGGTAAAGATATTTAATTCTTCAAAGGGTCAAACTAAAGAGAAGTATCTTGTAAGTAAACATGCAAAACCTTTTAGAAATAGTTATCTAATTATGATTTTTTTAATTAAAAAATAAAAAATAATTCTAATCAAATGTTGTTGGGATGAAAAATTAACACTAATAGGATGTTTGGTAAAATTTAATACTTGTTACTTAATGACGTAAGTTGATTTTAAGTTAAATCATACTTGTATTGTTGACTTAAAACTTATTACTTAATTTTTACTTTAAGTCTTAAAGTTGTTTGATAAAATTAACTTAAAATTTATTTTAAATAATCAAATTAACATACTTATCCCCATAAATCAAACTAGAGCAAAGGAAGTTGAATAATAATGAAAGTTGTGAAGTAGTAAATAAAATCATTGAAGTGACTAGGATAAATGATGATAAAAATGCAATATAAAAATGTTGACTTAAGAATAAGTTAATTGTTTTTATTTGTTACTTAAAATTATTTTTTACTTCCAATCATACCATTAAATTGTTTTACTAAATATACTTAATTTATTTAATTACTTAAATAAAGTAATTAAGTTATAAAGGTGGTTTACCAAACACCCACTAACTTAAATACTAATAACTTTTAATTATCCAAATTGGTATGATATATGATAGGATTTAAATAAAAAGTGGTTGCATAAATTTTAAATAAATTTACCTTAAAATATACAAAGTCTTTAACAAAATTTGTCTAATATTAGTTCTCATCATGAATTTTTTTTGCTTATCATAATATTTTTTTATTCTTTCAATATAATAATTTACTTCTTTTCATTTGTTTCTTTGAAAATTATGATTTTCTATGACTTTTTTTTTTAAAAGAAATTGAAAGTTTTGTGATTTTGTATTTATTAAAAGTTTTGTAATATTATATTTGATATTTTAATGAATATTTTTAAAATTTTGAGTTCTTATGAATTTTGAGCTACTTGCAATGGTAGTAGCTTATTTTCCAACCTCTCATAATCAAGCTTGGATAATTGATAGTGGCACTTTTACTTATATTTTTCAAGCTCTTGTGGATTTATCTTTCATTGTTAATGAAAATAAGATTCCTTCTAAAACTTTCTCTTTTTGTCTCACTCACTCAACACCATGGCAGCTACTTCTCTTGTGGCAATTCCTTCCTTTCATACCTCTTTTGCCTTAATCACATAAAGTCCTTGATGACCACAATGACTCTATCCTTGTCCCATCTTCTCAAAGGTTTAGATTACAATTTTTTAATCCTATTGTAAAGCAAACTAGTGTTTTTGTGTGATCTTAACTTAATGGTTCAATTATGGATGGTTTCTCTTCTAGGTACATGTTTAAAATGGATATTTGTATAGAAATTTCGTAGAAGATGTTTACATGGAGTAATTTCATGGGTTTAAGATTTGATCTTCCCAAATCATATATGCAAAAATTGAAGAAAACTATTTATGGTTTATGATCTATTTATAGTCTTAATAATTCATGTCATCATGATGCAAGTTGAACAGAAGTAGAAGCTTTTCTCAATTACCTCTCTCTAAGTAGAAATCTAGTAAAAAATAATTGAGAAAGAGGGCATTGTGGGCACTTAGGCGATAAGGTAGTCGGATAGGCCATCCACCCCAAGCATTGTCAGCCCAAATGGTCCCATTTGACCAAAGCCTATTTGGGCAATAAATAGATAGTCATTACGCATCATTAACAAGACAACATTACTAAATTAAATGCAAATATAAAGAAGGACTACAATGGCCAAAATTTCATGTGAAATTTTCCCCAAAATTTCATTCTTCAATCCTCAAAGCTGACTTAAGTATTGAATAGGCTTATCGAAGTTCCTAGCTTACCTTTTTGGCAAAATCAAGTATAGGAGGCACTGAAGAAGCTACTCGAAGGGTCGATCACAATCTAGAACTAACAAGACTATTTATTTAGAGCTAACATGACTATTCATTATTTAAAACATTTGGATATGCATGTCATCCTTTTCTTATGTTATATAATCATACTAAATTTGTTTTTCCATCCAAATGTGTTTTTCTTAATTATTGTCCTTCTCACAAGAGTCGAGTTATATAGTTTCAAGTGTTTCCTTCAATGAGAATGACTTTCCTTTTACATATAATTATCATTGAGATCTAAGTGAGGCTCTAATCCATCCTTTTCACTATAAATTCTACCACCTCTAATCCCTTCCATATCTAAGTCAAATTCACATGTCACTGATTTTAGTATATAACATGATTTAGTTCTAGGTGTATAAAATTTAGCAACATCACATTTTTCTAGTCTCGTTATAGATAACAATCAACATCATACTTCTTCCTTATCTTCTTGAAAACCTTCTTGCTATTCCTACTCCACCAATTTTCCTTGGATTCTCAATAATCTCTTTCTTCACTTGAACCGAAACCACAACTTCATGACTTATTCATAAAAATGCTCATCTTATGAAAACCAAATTTAGAGCAGATATTTTTAAATCTAAAGTCTATATGTCCAACTCAATATTAGTTTATAAATTTATAACTACTAAACTGACCAATTTAGGTCAAGCCTTTAGTAATATGAATTTGGATAAGTGACATGCTAGATGAATACAAAGCCTTGATGAACAACAAAACCTAGAGCTTAGTTCCTTTTACCTCTACTACGAGTGTTATTGGGAACAAATGGTTTTCAAAGTTAACTACAATTTTAATGGCACAATTTAAAGATATAAGGCCAAACTTGTTGATGAATTTTAAAAAAACTTCATTCAAATGTTATTTTGAAAATTTTTAACTCACTCATAAAGCTTTCCACTATTTGAACCATTTTAACCTTAATGCACAATTTGCATGGAGATTTAGTAGAAGATGTTCAAATGGAGAGAACTCATGGGTTTAAGGATGCATTATTTGTAGATTATATTTTTCTTAGTGACAATTTACTAGTTGGGGTTCTAAAACATAATCCAAAATTTCACCATCAGGGTTGAATATCAATAGCTTGCTCTCGCCATGATTGAAATTTCACGATTTTGTCACATATTTGTAATTTTTTTATGCATTCTCATCTCCATGATTCTAATTATTTGATATGATAATATGAATTTTATATCTCTTGTTTTCAATCCTATTTTCACTGAAATACCAAATATTTTGAAGAGGATGCTCAATGTAAGAAAAAGTTGCTCAACAATACCTATAGATCATAACATAACCAAAAATTTATTCCATCTTTTTATTAATTTTAGCTTCTTGTAATTAACTCTTTCTAACCATTGATGATTCCATACTAGCTCAAAATTGTAATTTTTTCAAAAAAAATTCTACCATATTTCTTATATGGTAGAATTTTTCGTCATTGTAAGATATTTGGGATCAAGGGAAGAATCCAGAGTGTTTCCTTGAAAGTAAGGAGAAGGCAGATTGGGAGGACAGGTGCAGGACAGGTGCCTCAAAATTTCTAAGACATCATTCAAAGGCTCATACTATTAAATCAATAATCAGATTTTGACTGAGTCCACTTTTTGAAGTCCAACTTCCATTCTTTTTCCCACATCTCCCAATGCCTCCATCTCCATCTACATTTACTTTGACTTCTTGACTTTTGAATTGAATGACTCCTACTTTCCATATCAGTTGCCTTTTCCCTCAACATGGGATTCCAAAATAAAATCTTAAAATAATTAAACCCAAAAAAATAAAATAAAATAAAAAGAACAAAAAAAGAAAAAGAAAAAGAAAAAGATTACCAAAGAATTGGTAGAGTGGAGGTCAATTGCAGGTGGTTCATGATCATAAAATTGGATCCACCCACAAGAGGACAATTCAAAAGCAATTTGAACTTTGTTTTGACTTGTTCAACCATTGGCCTTTCTCTCGTCTCATTTCCCTATGAACTATTCTTTTGCATTAACCATGTCAATCCCCTAAGACCCTTTTTAGCTGACCTCTAGTATTCAATATTTTTTTTAAATATGATTTATTTTAAAAATAAATATAAAAATATAATACTTTTTTGTGATAAATATTCCTGCATTTTACTTGTTTTGTTTTTAGACCGAAATTATTTCAAACAACAGATTTATTTTTTAGATTGAACTCATCTTTTTAAACGATGAATGAATTAATCTTATTTTTTCAAAAAGTAAATTTATATTTCATATTAAACTTTTCTTAATTAAAAAATGACTTTCACAGGAAATCTCAAATTATAATAATTTTTATAAAATAGTTTTTTTAATTATTATAATAATTATGCATAAATCTTGTCTAACATTTATTAATAATTTTAATGACTATCTAATTCACAAGATTCACAAGAATCACAATTCTCATCTCAATTATCTTTCCTAAAGTCTCTCTTTATGTATTTTGCATATGGTATGATAACCAAGAAATTTCATAGACCTTTCCAACAAAGAAAATGACCAAAATTAAGTATAAATTTTTTTCTCATCTAACCATAATAACTATCAAGACACATTAATTCTTGGTGTCTAGGATTAGATGGATGCAACTAAAAAAATTGGTCCACCACCTTGCAGGTACAACTAGTATATTAATCTTGTACCTAAAGTGACCATATATGCCAGCTAACAAAAAATAAAAGCAACACCATATAGTCTCAACCATAGGACACACTTTCGAAACTATCATAACTGATAACCCTAACCAAGAAGGCTTGGGTTGAGGAGTTGGACAATTTGTATGGTGTGGTTGGTTTGTGATTGATATGAAAGCAACTTAGGACAAGGTTTGTATGTTGTGACTTGTGACCCTTGTCTTTGAGGGTACCCCCCATTTGATTGGACATGTCGCTAGGTCTTGATTACTCGATTTGCATTTGGATCGTGTTTTGAGCAAAAATAATTTATTTAAAAAATTATCTATGAATTAAATTTACTAATAAAATAATTCTCAAAATAAGCATTTTCATTCATATAGATATATATGTCATAAAATCATAATTAATAACTATGTTGTGGCTTGTGATCCTTGTCTTTGAGGGTACCCCATTTGATTGGACATGTCGTTAGGGGTTTTTCTTACTCCGATCGGATTGGGTTTTAAACATAAATAATTTATTTAAAAACTTATCTATAAATTAAATTTATTAGTGAAATAATTTTCAAACCAGGGCTTCTCGTCGGTTATAAAACCATAGTTGATAACTATAATTTTGATTTTTTTTTTAAATGATCAAAATCATGATTATTAATTACAGTTTTATGTTTTTAAAGAAATTCAAATTATGATGTTTAAAGGAAAAAAGAAAAACCCCATGTTACATGGATGCCCACACAACCGAGAAAAACTAGTTTAGGAATTATTTTTGCTCAAAATTCAATATTAGGATTAAAATGACCTCACCCACCCATCCATTCTTGGTTCTATGGTGTTTTCTTTGCAAGATCCCTAATGGGGTCCTACAATTATTGGTCAAAGAATGCATTAACCAAGTGGTTAGGGTTGTCTATTTTTGCCCATTTGATTTGCAATTTGTATATTTATTATATGATTCATTGATTACACATGTTATGTTTCAACTAAAAAGTGGGTGATCAACATAAGATGTGTTATGCCAAGGGCCCCAACATCTCTCTCTCTCCAACAATTTGATCATATTATAATGTTTTTAACATATTGCTAGATTGATTAATCATTCTCTCCTTCTATACCAATTAAAAAGTTTTTTTTTATGGATTATAGTTTTTTTAGAATAATGCTAGATTGATTAATCATTAATTCATTAGATTATTACTTTTTTAGTGGAACGATAACATTTTTTTTGGTGCTTTAAGCTTGTATGGTTGTACCAAACAGCTACCATGATAAATTAACAAGACATTATTATTAATAGTTTAAATGCCCTTATTTTTAAGCTAGTGATAAATCTCATGCAAATAAAATCATAAAAAAAAAAAAATCAAATATTCTACTTGTTACACAAACACTATGTTTGGTTTTAGGGCAATTTAAAGAAAGGAAAATAGAGAGGAAAAATATGTGATAAAAAAAAATTATGAATTTGACTTTAATTTCACTTTCAGCTTCATTGGAAACAAAACAAGTTTTTTCAAATGAGCTCCTTATGGTAGAAAAATTAAAAATAAATAAATAAATCATTAAAAAATATATTTTGTGCAAACTTTTCTTATATTCCTATAAAGAAAACAAGAAAAAATAAATAAATATTTTCGTCATCTTTTCTTTAAGTATTTTTCCTTACCTTTTTCCTTAATATTTTTTTCTCTTTTAGAATTTTTTTTAATTAAATAATCATCAAAGATATTTAAAGTAGTTGATGGAGTACATTTTAGGTAATTTAGGTGATAATAATGTAATTACCTTAACTTTTCCAAGAATGGATAGAGTTGATTGAAGGAGTTTGGATAATGTTAGGAAACAACGTGAAATGTGTTAAAAGTTACATTCACACACATTTTCTTTTTCTTTTTTATTTTTTTTCTTTTAATTTTATAAAAAAAAAAAATCAATGACAGGTGTTGTACATATGATTGCCGACTAGGGAGAAGGCCAACATGGGCCTTGGACCCACCAAAATTTAAAATCTTTTTAACGGTTCAAATTTGCTATTTTTTTATTTTTATTTTTTTTAGCATGGGAAGATTGAACAAAATTTCATCATTTTCTCACAGGCCACGTGGCTCAAAGCCCAGATATTAGAATTAATTTTGAACTTAAATTGGAAAATAAAAATAATATTAAAAATGGGAAAAGAGGGTAGAGCGAAATACAAGTGAAGCTTCCCATAAAAGTTTGTACTTTTCTTAACGTGAACAACACTTTCATCATATATATGTAATAAAATTCTAATAATAATAATAATTATTGTTATTATTAATTTTTCGTTGTCTCCTCCGTCTTCTACATTTCTATTTTCTGGAGTCTATAAACCCTTTCTCTCTCTAGACTCTGTTTCTCAGCTGTCCCACCCAATGTCTCTGTCTCTATAAACCCATGGGGGTTGGGTCTTATATAAACTCCAAAACCCTAGAAAATCTCATCACAATCCAAGCCCTTCAACATGTCTGACCACCATTCCTCTCCGTTCCCTTCATGCTTCAGGCCACCATCCGCCCCTGCAGCCGCCGCCGCCTCCGCCGTTGACCACCTCCGGCCGACGGAGGCGCCTGCCGGCTCCGGGAACCCCAATCTCGCCACCTGCGTCTACCACACGGATCTTGGCATCGTCACTCTCACCTGGTCCCGCAACTTCTTCGGCCGATCCCTCCACCTCCAGCTCCACCCCTCCGCCGCCGCTAACCTCTCTCCTCTTTCTCTTTCCAACCCTCTTTCGCTCTCTACCCCATCTTTTCACCTCCATATCAAGCCTTTTGTCTTCTGGAAGAAGTATGGGTCCAAGAAGCTCAACGTCGCCGGTGATCCCGGAGGTCGGGATATTCGTGTATTTTGGGATCTCACACGAGCTAAATTTGGATCCGGGCCGGAACCCCAGCACGGATTCTACGTCGCTGTGGTCGCCGACGGCGAGATGATCCTTCTGGTGGGGGACTCTGAGAAAGAAGCTTACAACAAAACCAGAGCTAAAAAGGCTGAGAGAACGCAAGTTTTGGTTTTGAGAAGAGAGCATGTGTTTGGAAACAAGGTTTACACAACAAGAGCGAGCTTCGGAGGGAAAACCAGGGAGATTAGCATAGATTGCAGCGTGGGAGACGACCCGAGACTCTCCTTCAGCGTTGATCGGAAAAGGGTCTTGCAGATAAAGCGGCTCAAGTGGAAATTCAGAGGAAACGAGAAGATTGAAGTTGATGGGATCCCAATACAGGTGTCGTGGGACGTGTACAACTGGTTGTTCGACGATGTAATGGAGAGCCATGCAGTGTTCATGTTCAAGTTCGAGAGACTAGGGTTTGAGGAAGAAGACGAAGAGTTGCAGCAGCAGCATTTGAATGAGAAGAACGGGATGGCGCTGTGTGCGTTTGGGATGAACGGAATCGAGAGGAAGAAGATGAAGAAGAGCCTGCTGAAAACTACCAGAAGCTCATCATCATCTTCCCTGTCTTCAGCTTCATCTGGGTGCAGTTCTTCTGTGATGGAATGGGCAAGCACGGAGGAGATGGAGTTGAAGAGCCCCTCTGGGTTTTCCCTTCTGGTTTACGCTTGGAAGAGCTGATGATCAAGAAATGATCCATTCATCCCATGGCCGGATTCTATAATCTTCTGTAACTGGTAATACATGGATTCTCTCTCATCACTAACCCATTTGTTATTGAACATAATAAACTCAAAAAAAATAAAACCAATAAAAAGAAAAAAGAAATACATAGATTCATAGATTCACAGATAGATAGATCAATCACTCTGACAAATTTTCAGCTTGTCTCCCACCAACAAAAAAAAAAAAAAAAAGGTAAATGATTTATTTGCTTTCGTGTTCTTCAAATTAATTCTGTGTTTTTGCTCAAGATGTGTAAAATATTGTAAAGAGATTGGTGATTAAAGCAGTAGTACAGAATCATTTGTTCCTTGATTTAATTTTCTTGTGGGTATTATAGATCCATACTGAGTCAAATGAGTTGGTTTTATTCTTTTCCTTGAAGATTTTCTTGTGTCCCTCTCTTGTGAGCTGGTATGAGTTGTTTGATTTCGATTGGAATAGTAGTTGGTGTGAAAATTCATGGGTTTTGGAGGAATAATGAGGACAAGATGCATGTGAGAGAGTGGGTGTGGTGGGTCTTCATGGAAATTCATCTATAAAATTAAATTAAATTAATTTTTACACTGATTTTATCAATTTTACTTGTATTTATAATAATTTTATTTTAAAAAAAATTAAAAAAAGGAAGGTTGAAGTGTGGAACTGCAGTGACCGGTGACCCTGACCTGCTACTGTGATTCCAGAGGAGAATCTACCCCTACTCCCTATACTTTGAAACTACTCACTAATGTCCCCAATTTACCCACTCACCTTTATGAAAATAATTTAGGTTAACATTAAAAGCCTTTTTAGATGTTGCACTATTTGTGTGGTACAACAAAGGTGACCCCTCATGGAAAAAGTACAACAGAGGACATCAGCAATGTGGCCTTCTATGCTGCCCAAATAATTCTCCTTTCTATTATTATCAACCAATATTAAAAATAAAAAAATCTTTTTAAGAATAAGATTTCCTACTATAATGCCAAATTAGTATGAATTGAAAAACCGAATCAAGGTTGTCATTGGCGGTCAGAACCCTGTGAGATAAGTACGTACGAGGGTGTGTGGAGAGGGACTAGGATCTTAGAAAAGGGTTTTGCAATTGCGGCACTCATCACTTGTGATAAGGATGTTATTATATTTTCCCAACATAGTGATGGTATGACACTAACCACGTAGTCAAGTAAGTCTTTTGGTCTCACCTTGTTCCCGTATTTGTACCATAATTTAATGACCTAAATTTTATCATATATTTGCAACTATTGAGATGCAAAATTTGATATCGACATAATTGATAACTCATCTGGGTTTAAAATTGAGTAATATATCCAAAATTAAATGGGTATTGATCAACAATAAATTTAGAAAATGGGATGTACATTAAGGAAACCAATTGAAGTGCTATCTTTTCCTCAAGAGCAAGGTAAGTGAACTACCATGCCAACTTGTCATGTTTGAGCTTGAATTTAGATAAATTAATAACATGATAAAATGTAAATTTTAACTATAATTAAGTTTGAAAGGCGAACAATGAATGCTTAAAATCAATTTGGAGCAATCAAGTGAAAATTTACATACAAAACAAAAAAAACTATGTTGAATGATCCAACATCTAATAAGGGATGTTCAACTATCCTAGAGCGCTCAAAAAATCCATATAAAAGTTTTATATTTTCTAAAAAATGTTTTCCTAACTCATTAAAAAAATTAGGGTTTTAGTATAAAAACAAATGAAAAATAAAGAAATTTTGAATGAGCTTTGAAAGGATAGGTGACAATTTTTTTTGTTTCCTAATCTATCCATGGAAAGAAAATATATTCCTCATCTAATGCCTAATGGGAAAAAATTGTTGGTGATTTATATATATATATATATATATATATATATATATATATATTTCATGATTTTAAATTTAGTTTTTAAAATTTTTAAATATAAACTAATATATTTAATATAAATATTTATTTTAAAATTTTTAAATATTAAATTATATTTTTTATCCATTATTTTAACCTCATTTTACTTGTTTAACTCTTCTAAATAAAGATTAAATAATTTTAAAATGTGTTAATTTATTATTATTTTTAATTATAAAACTAAATATAAGAAAATTATTTTTTTTGTTATTTTTCTTCTTTTCTCATTATTTTAAACCAAACATACCCTAAAAGATTTTGCATTAGAAAACGTATACAAAAGAAGAAAATCACCCCAAAAGTCTCCTGTCCTATCGTGTGTTTGAAAACAATTAAAAGGAAAAAAGGAAAAAAGAGAAAAAGAGAAAAAGAGAAAAAGAAAACCCTTTAAAAGAAATGAGGAAAAAACAAATCCTTTCTTCAACGCTATAGACTAAGAAAAAGTATTTGAAGTCAAAAGAAAACAAATTTGCACGAGAGCCATGGAATGTGGGTTCAGGCAAGGACTTTGAAATGGAGACTGGGTAAAAGTAAAACCCTTGTTAGGATTGTAAGAGGGCTGAAGGGTTTATCATGGGTTGCCAGGGTTTCAGTCACAGCCGCCAAATGTGACTTTTCGGCTGCTTAAGGATTAAGGATCCAAAATGGGCTTGACGGCTGCATTGCACCTGTATGTTCGTGCCTCTTCCCCCATGGGATCCTACCTTTCAATTCTACATACATTGGATCCCACCCACATAAACCACACCAAATTTCAACCTAATTTATTTTTTTAAATAATGGGTAACTCAATTTAAAATCATAAATATGTTTAACCCTACCTAAATTTTTCCGACCAAAGAAACTTTTGAACCTAAATTTTTCTGATCAAAGAAACTTTATATCTAATGAATTACGAGTTCAATACATTATGTTTAATAAAAGACGAATATTCTTTTCGGACCGAAATTATACTTGGTCCAATCATAAATGATTCTATTACTTTTATATCTATAATTTAATATTTTCAACTCGTAAATGGTACGTGATTAAAGTCAAAAGAAAACACTTTTGACATATAAAAATTTGAAGTCAAATAATATATTTAGAGAGTTAGCTTTAGAATTTCAAAAGAGGTGGTAGACAAGAAAGGCAGCTAGTGGGAATCATGCATGAAAAATGAGTTGAATCAGAAGCTCCAAAAAATTTATCGTGTTCATCTACAATTCCAATGCAATAGGTAGAAAAGGTAGATGAAATACTATCTTTAGATTAAAGTTTGCCCACTGTTGAATTGTTTATGATTAAAAGACTTATTGGAACACATGCCCCGAAACCCAGTACAAAAACTGGGGCTTGACCCATCTGACTAAGATGGAGAACATTATTGAGATTTCAGTCTTGGGAGAAGAGCCAATAAGGGGGATTGTTAGGTGGGCTTAAAAGGGGGTGTCTCTTAGTGGAATGGCCCATGGGGCTGATCTGATGTAGGCATCTTTCTGGGTCTGCGTGACCCCTAGGCCCTAGCTTTGCAAGCATTGCCTGAATCGAGCCGAGGGAAGCTTTTCAGGCAGCCTCTGTAGCTGTAGCTGGTTAAAACTCAGAATGGTGTGAACATTGGGTCAAAATGGTCTGTTGTGCGGCTTCAATTCAAAAATATAAGCCGTGTTTTCAAAATGCGGTCTTATGACAAGATCAAAAACCATATTTTGAATTTAAACTACTTTCTCAAAATGCATCTTTAGTATAAATTTAGAGAAGGCATATTCAAAATGAGGTTTCACTATAAATCAATGTTGTATTGTTTAAATACAATTTAAGTACAAAATCTTCAAATGGATAAATAATAGTTTTTTTCATTTAATTTTTTCATTCGCTCATGTATATAATATATATAGAGGGTAATCACCATTCTAATAATGGAAAAGAATGATACAAGGAAAAAATGATATAAGGAAATAACAATTAATATCCTAATATCTCAACTTTCCTAATACCTAAACATTCCCAATATCTCAACACTCCTCCTCAAGTTGGTACATAGATGTCACACATGCCCAACTTGTCTAAAAATTTTGAGAACACTTGACTTGAGACAGCTTTGGTGAGGATATCGGTCAATTGATTTTCTGATCGAATCTTAGGCAATTCCACAATCTTATCATCCAACTTTTCCTTAATAAAGAATCTATCCACCTCGACATGCTTTGTACGATCATGTTGTACTGGATTATGAACAATGTCACATGCGGCTTTATTGTCACAAAACAATCGGATTGGTTGCCTAGATAGGTAACCTAAATCCTGTAAGAGGAGTCTTAGTCATAATGCCTCACAAAGTCCTAGAGTCATACCTCTAAATTCCACTTCTGCACTTGAACGGGCGACGACATTCTGCTTCTTACTTTTCCATGTCACAAGATTACCACCTACAAAGGTAAAGTAACCAGATGTAGATTGCCTATTATCCATTGCACCAGCCCAATCTAGGTTTGCAGCTAAAGATAGTAATACTCAAATTGTGTTGATCTTAGCTACAGATGCAAATGTCTCTATGTAGTCAATCTCATAAGTTTAAGTGTACCCTTTTGCTACCAGTCTTGCTTTAAATCGTTTAATACTACCATCTGCCTTATACTTCACAGTATAAATCCAACGACACCCAACTAACTTCTTTCCTGGTGGACATTCTACGAGTTCTCATGTTTCATTCTTCTGCAATGATTTCATCTCTTCATTCATGGTTGTTTTCCACCTTGGATCAATTAAGGTTTCCTGCACACTGTTAGGAATAGTTACAGTAAATAATTGATTTACAAATGACTTATTTGATTCAGACAAACGATGGTAAGACACATAGTTGCTCATGGGATATTTGACTTTGGTAGACAATTCAGGTTCATATGTGGGTTTAGGAATACCTCTATTATGACAGTGTGGTAACAGTTTCATGAATGGATCAGGTTCCAAATTAGGAACACCCTCAGCAGACGACGATTGGTTTGGTATTTCAATGAAGACATCTTCGGACCCAAATTGTTGACCACTCATATCCAACTCACCCGCTTCCTGGTTCACTAGTTCAGATTTTCCAGATTCATCCTCCTTATAGATATGATAATCATAATCGAGAGTCTGAATTTCCTTATGGTACTCCCCATGAAGTTCAGACTCAGATGAAAAATACATCGAATCTTCATGAAACACCACATCCATTGTAATAAACATTCGTCGAGTTGGAGAATGGTAACATCGATATCCCTTTTTGTGCAATGCATATCCAACAAACACACATTACAATGCATGAGAAGTTAACTTGGTGCGTTGGTGTTTGTATAGATGCACAAATGCCATGCAACCAAAAACACGAGGAGGTAGATTTGGGACGGTTGGGGCAACTATGGCATTAGTAAGAGCTTGGAGAGGTGTTTGGAAGTTAATTGGGCTAGAAAGTACCCGATTGATCAAGTATGTGGCAGATGTGATTGCTTCTCCTCAATAAGATATCGGTATTTTTGCTGCTATCAAGGAAGCATGAACAATCTCTAACAAGTGTCGATTTTTCCTTTCAGCGACTCCATTTTGCTGGGGTGTATTGGAACAAGTAGTCTGATGAATGATGCCATGTTTTTCCAAATACTTTTGAAGATCAGAACTCTGATATTCTCCACCATTATCACTACGCAAAACCCGAACCTTTGCATTGTACTGAGTTTCAATCATTTTATGAAAATTTTGAAACAACAAGATCACTTCATCTTTGATCTTCATCAAGCATAACCTTGTCATTTTGGTACAATCATCAATAAAAGTAACAAACCAACGTGAGTCACTCAAAGTTGGGACTTTGGATGTGCCCCAAACATCAGAATGTATAACCATAAAAGGAAGCGGACTTTTATTCAAAATTAATGGAAATGAAGCACGATGACTTTTAGCCAATTCACAAATATCACAACGGAAACCAGAAATATCGCTCTTTGCAAACAAACTAGGAAACAATTTTTTTAAATAACCAAAGGAAGCATGTCCCAGACGTCGATGCCACAACCAAATTTCAGACTTTTTCTTCTCCTCCTCAGATCCATCTGCCATCAAGGCTTGTTGCAACTTATTTGAATCCTTTGACTACAAGTCCAAGTAATAGAGTTTTCCCCGCTTAATACCACAACCAATCGTCTGTCTTATTTGGATGTCCTTAATCACACAAAATTCAGGCCAAAAAATGACAATACAAGATAAGACTGCAGTAATTTGAGAAACTGACAAAAGATTGTAATCTAGAGATGGAACAACTAAAACAGAATCTAAATTCAAAGTATCAATAAGAGTTAAGGATCCTTCCCCAATGACTGGGGTTGTGTTACCATTGGCTGTGGAAACAATTTTTTGTGAGGAAGGTCTAAGGGGTGAAACCTATCTAGAATCAAAAGTCATATGATCTGTAGCACTAGAATCAATTATCCATGCACTATTAATAACAGGTGTAAAAGTATTTAAAAACTTACCACCATGATCTGTAGCGACTACCAATGCAGAGGCTTTCTCAGCAACATTAGCCTTTGTTTTTATTTCGGCAACAGTTGCAGTCGAGGTTTTCTTGGAATCCTTCTTCCGTTGATCACGATTATTATCATTAATAACAAAGTGGTGATAGCCTAAACATGATCTAAAGGTCCATGGTTCAAACCCTCGGTTCCTCATTGTTTTCCTGGTCATACCAAGAGTCGTTGTTTTGAAATTGTGGGATATCCAGACTAGTGGGATCAGTCTTATTGCAGTGAGTGCATTTGAAGGTTGACTTATCAATATTAGGGTTTGTCTTAGGATGGTTGATCGTTGTCGGACTACCATAGCGACAAAATATCTAAGATTTCAATTTCATGGCTCTGATACCATCTTCAAATTGATAAATAATAGTTTTTTTCATTTAATTTTTTCATTCGCTCATGTACAGAATATATATAGAGGGTAATCACCATTCTAAGAATGATATAAGGAAATAACAATTAATATCCTAATATCTCAACCTTCCTAATATCTCAATATTCCTAATATCTCAACTTTCCTAATATCTAAACATTCCTAATATCTCAACACAAAATACGAAGCCATATTTTTTAAATGCCACTTTATTACGAAATCAGAAATTGCATTTCAAAATTGCGGTTCTAACCTAAATTGAAAAAAAAAAAAAAAAAAAAACCTATGGTTCTTAGGTGGCATTGTCTTCCAATTTTGGGAGATCTTCTTCATAGGTATATACCCCAACCCTAAAAGGTGGCTCAATTGCCTGGACATGAATTGGCTCCATGATTTTTTGGTGATACCAATTGAGTCCCGATCCAAAGAAGTGGCGAATTGATCAAAGCACTTCCCTAGCAAAGGAATTTTCACTAAAATTAAACAAGGTGGTCGAAAATCAGCTATGGTTCTTCTAACTTAATGACCTGCATTGGCTCAAGTTAGAATCATGTTAACTCTAAGTTATTATCGTGCTGAATTCCAGAGATCTAGTTTGATAAGTTGTTTGGGAATGTGCCTACATAAGATAATTTATTGGCATATAGGTCATTCTATCCCAAACTTGAATTGTGTTCAAAATTGGTTTTTCATAACTATTTTGACCTTAATTTTGACCATGAGTATTTCATTTTGATCTCATTACATTAAGGGGGTGTTTAGTACACGGGAATAGGGAGTGGGAATAGACATCTCATTCCTTTTCTCCCTTATTCCTGTGTTTGGATAAATGTTAAGAAGACGGAAATGAAATAAAAAATTATTCCGGCAGAAATCAAATCCAACTTATGAGTCGGATTTGCATTCATTAAAAGTAGGTGGTATTCTGATTCATTAAACCTATTTGATAATATAAAATAACCTAAATTACTATTTTACCCTCTTATCTTGTTCTTCAAACCTGATGTTTATCTTCTTTGTAAAGGTAGAGATCCATTCATCATCCACTTCTTATCTTCTTTGCAAAGCTAGAGACCCATTCATCATCCAATTATCTGCAACAAGTGATTCTTCCAAATTGAATCAATTAAACCTTCCATGATATTTAAAAAAAAAAAAATCAATTTCTAATTTATAGGGTTTTGGATGTTCATTTTGATTATTGGATCTAGGATTCGTCATTGTTTGCTGCAACTAAGTTCTGAAAACTCCCTTCTACATCTTCGATCAAGTTTACCTTATTTTCTCTTTCTTCTTCTACTTCTTTATATGTGTTTCTTCTTCTCTATAAATCGATTAATTTTTTTTTTATTAATTTATGTTTGGAATCTTTGATGTTTCTTTATCTTGTATTAATAGAAACTGGAGAGAAAATTTGAAATGGTTGGAAAAAGATTTTTCGATTTCACGTGTTTACAATATTGAAAATTTTTAATGGTTAGGAAAAAAATAAAAAGAAAAAAACAAACAAAAACAAAACTTTTGGTTTTTTTTCCCCTTTGTTTATTATTATCGGCATCTTCCTTTCCTAGTTAAAGCTATGGATTCTGCCGTCTCGTAGAAAATCTACTGCGTTTTCGGGTTAAAAATTATTCAAATTTTTAATAAAAATAATAATTGAATATTTGTGCATTAGGGTTATACGATTTTTTATGGTTAATTTTTTATTTATTGAGTATATATATATTTTTTAGTCTTATTATTTAATAACAAAAAACCTCTCAAATTTTATTTTTTTAAAATAAAAGTAAAAATACAAAAATATTTTAAATTATATGTAAGGATATTATTGTAAATTTATTTCTTTTTCATTTCCATTCCTATTGTTATCAAACATTGAAAAGAAAACAAATAATCATTCCAATCTTGCATTCCTAAGTTCATCCAAATGCTAGAAATTGAATCATCAAATTCATTCCATTCCACTAAGAAATAGGAAATGAAACAAAATATTATTTCCATTCCCTATTCCGACGTACCAAACACCCCCTAATATCTTACTAGAAATCCACCTTGTTTTCATTTTGCTCTCTTTTTTCTTTTTTTCTTCTTTTGTGATTTCTCTCTAAATTTGTTTAACTTTAAGAGTTGTATGTAGTTGTAGATTTACTACCATTCAGGGTTAATAGCCAATCAAGGTATGTTATTAAATTACTAATATTATAAAATAAGTTGATTATTTATCAATTATGAACTTGTACTTAAATATATTTTTATGTTTAATTAATTTAATAGTTCAATTTAAATATTATACTTGATAGCTTTAAGTGTAAATTATATTTTAGAATTTTAAATATTGAAATATGATAAGAATATGTAAATTAATATTGTAACTTCAAAATATTAATTTTGAAATAGCGATAAATTTATTGTAAATTTACAACTTATAAACAATGGCTAATAGAAGTATCTTCATAATGTTTCCTATTTTAAAACTATTTTTTAGAAGAAATTTTCTTAATCAGTTATAGCAACCTCAAAGTGTTTGTTTTAAAATATAAAGTGTCTTTCTAAGTTAAAAACATGATTTGAAAAGTTTTGATTATTAAAACCAAGATGTCATTCTATATAAACTTCCTTCGAAATGTAATCATTTGAAAAAAAACTTTTCACATCCATTTAATATAAGATAAAATATTTAAAACATGCAAATGCAAGAAGCATTCTAATAAACTTAAGTCTAGCAACGGGTGCAAAAAAAATTTCATGATCAACTTTATAAACGATCATGGTTGATTACTTGTACAAATGAAAAAGTTCTATAATAAAGATATAATCCGGCTTATCATTAAAAGTGGGAACATTTATTAATTATCCTTTTTTTTTTTCTTTGATGGTAACAATCACCCTCACTAGTGGCGTGAATTTTTTTTCTTGAAATGCAAAATGGAAGAATTTGGAATGCAATGGAATTTAGATGGTCACCAACCATGCTTGTGCATAAAAATGGTAGATTCACAATTGAAATTAAGCCCAAATAAGAATGAGATAGAGTTGATAATAAGACTAATGAAGTCAATGCTAAAACTATTTATTGTATCTTCAATGATGTGATCCTAATGAGTTTCACAAGATAGCTAATTCTACAACCTTTAGGCTATGTTTGGTTCCCAAAAAGTACAAAGGAAAGAAAAAAAATGCTAAGGAAAATGATTTTCTCATGTTTGGTTGTCCTATGAAAAATATCAAAGAAAATCAAATATAATTAAAACTAATTAAAAACTTATGTATTTTTAAATTATTTAATCTTTATATTGATGAGTTAAAATAAATAAAATGAGTTTGAAGTAACAAAAAAAATAATTTATCAACTTTTAATCTATTTTTTTATTTTCCTTCACTTTTTCTTTCCTTCTACTTTTCCTTTGTATTTTCTTTCCCTCGCATTTTCCCTCAAATTTTCCGAGAACCAAACATAGCCTTAAGGTTCATTGATGTGTTTGTGCACGTTTCTGCAAGAAAAATAAGACAAAAAAACAAGCTATGTGAAGGAGCAAAAGCTTAAGAAAGGACATTTTGCTACCCAGTGGTCTCTCATTAATTTTGCTAGGCCCCTCAGCAAAAATTACAAAGGGGGGTCTAGTGCAATGCCCCTAAGATTTGGTCATTATTGTCCACAACTCCCCCTTTGCAAACCAATCAACAACTCCCTTAACAAAGCATTCGCAACCCTTAACAAAGCTCAACTAAAAAAGGAATTAAAAGTTAAAAATTTTAATCGAACTTCAAAAATTAGGTTTTTATTATTAAAATATGAAACTAAATTTATATGATAGGATAACTGAGAATTAAAAAGTCGCAAAGTTGGATTTTTCTTATCCCTTGAATATTTCAATCAATCCGATAAAGAAAGGGACAATCAATTGTTTCAACATTACACTTGGATGATAAGGATGAAAATTTTGGTCCACAATTATATTACCTCAAAAAGAGATGAAGATGATGGTGAAAATGATGACAATGATGATAATTTGAAAAGGATATTTGGCTAATATGACCAAAAAACAACATCCGTTGAGTTCATTCAATTATAAAGTTGATTTCACCCGCTACTTGTAAGATAAAGACCATAGCTCTAGAAGAATCGATTTAAACATAAGAGCTACAGGAAAGATGTATAGGACAAAAAAATGATGAGTACATGATAAGATTGAGACCATATAATATTTTAAGTCCAAGCAAACGTTTATCCTTCTTATGTTTATGATTATGAACAAACTTGACAATAAGGGTTATGATATATTTAGCTATTCTCCTCTACAAATGTCATTCGACATTCCAAATCATATACGATAAGAATTTTAAACAAACACATGGTGAACTCAAGGTCTCATTTTCATATAGATGTAATGAGATTAAACCAAGAGACCTCCGACATGTTCATTCTTACAATCAATATAATGTAAACCTCATATCATGGTACCAACATTTTTTATGTTAATGTGGTCTAAATGTCATAAGGATCAGTTCTCATTTTGGTATTAAATAAAAACCTCAAAAAATAATTTATACAAAATATTAGCATTCAATTAAATGAAACTTTTACTTCCACGTTAATATTGAGTATATATATATATCATCACATATCATATTTTTATCCAAAGTCACAAATTTTATTATACATATATTGTTTTCTTTAAAAAAATCAATTTCAATATGGATATTATATCATGTCTTATCATTTTTTTTTTAACTTTTTTCCAATACTTTCATAAATCATATCAATTTTCATCCCACCAAAAAAATTTTCCGAAATTTCCATTCAATATTTCTATAAAATCCAACCATCAACATTCCTCAAATTTCCCATACTTTCATATATGGATTCAACTAAATAAACCCTAAATCCTAGAGGGAGCACTGGATAGGTTAACACACACACTGAGCATGATTGGACAAATCTAGGCGGCTCAAACCTGTAGTATGATATATCCAAACCATTTGGACATAAAAAATAAAAAATAAAAAATAGAATTAAGAACTATCAACCAATGAAACAACTTCAGCCATCATAATATGGCCATTCTTGTCCAAAGGGGATTTAAAAGCCACAAATACCTAAAGGCTTCAAAGCATGGACCACAACATTTTATTTCCTAGACATATCACATGATGGGTCCAGGTCCAGATCCAATCTATTGATGCTGACATAGGAAACCTCATACGTGGTTTCTGTATGATAATTTTGACTTCAAAGATAAGAGTCGTATGGGGAAAATTGGTTTAAGCAACCGACAGAACAAGAAGCAACAACCCTTGGTTGGAAAAAGAGGATAATGGGTTATTAAAAAAAATTTCATTTGACGAGCCTTAGCCTTTCCCCATACGACAGGCAGCCCATCTCTCTCCATAATATGATACAAGAAAAAGAAGCAAGTATGGGTTCCACCAACATACATCCAAACAAGCATGCCATGTTTACATTCAAAGAAGCTGAGACACATTTCAATAGACATCCAGCATCATATCAGGGTCCTGAAAAATGCTGAGATGGAGACAGCTGAATATTCATAAAGAAAATTTGTACAAAATAGGAGCAAAATGTAGAATGGCAGACAAAGAAATATGGAAATGTATATTGGCACTCGTGGATGTTTATGATATAAATGGAGATAATGATATGTCAAAAAATATTTAAGGCCATAATATTTAAGGCTATGACATCCACTACGTAGTCTAATAATCCACCTCCAGCAGCACAAAATATAGCCTAAAAGAAATCATAATTGGAGAAAGAGAGAAAGAAAAAACAACAAACAAACTATATTTCCATTCAGAAAGGGAAAAAACCCGAAAAAGCATTTTACAAAAAGCACCAAAGCTGCAACTCTTTCCAAGCAACTGTTACTGCTATTATATAATTTAAAAGACATGCAGAAGCAGATAAACATATGGGGCACAAAATGATTATTTGCAATTTTGTCCCATCGTTTTTCTATCATAAAGCCCACGAGTTCCAAACCCACCATCATTAAAGCTTCAATGTTGAAGGTGAAGACTTGTGTATCAAAGATGAAGATGGAGGAAGACAACGTTTTTGTCTACAACTTCTGTTTGCTGAACCTGAGGAGTGAGGTGACAATGAAGGAGGAGTGTTAGAAGAAGATACAAACCTACTTGAATGACTTCTTAGTTTCTTCTTCTCTCCTTGGGAAACCCTATCTTCTGATCTAACTTGCCGAACCTTTGTCTCATTCAAACTCACTGGAAGAACACAGTTGCAGAGAAAACCTAACCAAATTCACATAAGAAACAACATCATTATAAAGTTATGCTTCATTTGGGGTAGGGAGAAAGAAAGAGATAAAACACGTTAATGCTACAATTGGGGTTTGAGAGAAGCAGATTGCAGATATGATGTTGCAAACCCCATTGTCATGCTTGAAAACATAAATATAGAGAGGGCTAATCCCATAACGTCTTTACCAAAAGATATGGAGTTGCAGGGGTTAATCCCTGCATAAGAGCTACTATGGTGTCCCACCTTAGAACAGAAGATTTATCCCACTTGGTTAGGCCAACAAACCAGATCAACCATATTCCTCAGCACTTTTCAACAATATAGCTCACAAATACTACAATCACAATGAAACATGATGCCATTCAACAGCTGTTTGGTGTGGCTATATTTTGATCACTTTTTGGTAATAAAATGTAAAAGAAAAAGGAGAGAGAACATTTTCTTCAGGAGCCTCTTTGTTTTCTATTTCCTATTATTCTTCTATAGTTTTCTTCTTAATAGGGAGCAAAATTTTCAATTTCTGATACAATTCATGGCATCCAAAAACATTGCTTTGAAACACACATACTAACCTAGATTTGTTTGGCAGAACTAGCAATGATTTAGCGGGGATGGAGGTAGTACCAACATTAGAGGGGTTGTGGTTATGGTGTTTCTTTTATATTGGTAATCACAATATCAATTGGGCAGTTGCAAAGAATGCTGAGGGTGATAGTGGTTCATCATAGGGAGACAATTCTGCAGGAATGAAAACATCAATGGGCAATAGCTACAGAAGGGGAAATGGCCATGGAAGGAATTGCTCCGATGATTTGCTTTAGAATAATTTTCACCCACCAAATGTATTACAACTTTGTTCTTTCACTTTTTCCTAAGAAACATGCTTCATAAAGCGTATTCTAATGGACCCTAAAATTTTCTATGCCCATTCTAGCGGGCCCTACGATTTTCTATCTTTTTTCACCGTCGGTTCAGCTTTCTCAGAAACAGTAAACAAATAGTAGCAGCGCAATTCATTTCTTACCGAGCCTAGCGAGCCGGTTAACCCATCGAGGAATCGGTTTCCCTGTTAATCGATTGCAAACATCATTGCAGAAGTGGTTGCAATTCCTGGTGATAAGGTTGTACGTGTTGCCCGAGTATTCCTCTGCAAGTTTCTCCATGAATGAACGGACATCTTTAGGGCCTAGATCCGTTCTCCCTATCAGTATCGATTTTCTGAATGTGAAACCAGGGCACTGCTTTGGCTCCACTTCAAAAATCCCTGTCGTTGGGTGCTCGTGAGCCCCAAAGGCATATTCAACTCCATGAACTACAGCAAAATCAAAGAAGGAGAGCATATTTCAAGAATTCCGAATCAGAAAAATTAATTTACCAAGGAAATTAAAGAGAATAAACAGACACCAAAATCTACTGAACCAACCTCTTTCCTGGCTGGATTTTCTTACCATCTGTTTGGTTATGGAGAAAAATGGTGAAAAAAAAATGAAACGAAAATTTTCAAAAGTTCATGTCTCATATTGTAATAAATTTCCAAAAACATAAAAATTTCAACATATCAAAGCCAAAGGCTCAGTTGGATATGGATTTGTGTTTTCTATAGTCTCAAAAATGATAATTCTAAAATTTTCTCATTTCCAACCTTTTCTCAGCGACCAAACAAAACAGCAATCGAGAAACCAAATACCGAAACCGATGTTCTCAAATTTGTTTTGGTCTCCAAAACAAACTGAAAAAAGCGTAGTATTTAGGCTCAGCTGAGTGGGCTCCAAAATAACGAAAGAACCAAGATTCCGAATTTTAATTTCACTTTCATTCCCTACCTTCCCACAGTACCCAAACGAACTGAGAAAAAGAAATTGAACCCTAACATTTGTCGGTTTTTGTTATTAAAAGCCAAGTCGTGAGGTGGTTGCTTGGCTCTTCCTGGAAACCAAACAACAGAACCCCCAATATCCAATTCAATTTCCTTTTCTTCAATTTTCTCTGCAGCCAAACACACCACAGCTCATATAACAACGGATCTGACTTCAAACCCACCAAAAAAGAACAATCAAACTGAAACCTTAAATCAACGTTTGGCTGCCAAGAAAACACCTAAAAAAAAAGGAAAAACAAAAAAACACAAGCACACAAACCTTGAACACCAGAATGGTAAATTCCAAGACCTAGCCAATACGCATAGCCATTCATCGGAGTGAGATCGTAGACGTTCAGATAAACCGGAACAGAACCGGTCTTCCTCTTCCGGCTCATCATTCTACACAACATTTTGTTCCACTTTTGTCTGCACTCTCTCCGCCTCACACACTGGGAGGAGCCTTGCCGAAAATACAGAAATGTCAGAGGGTGAAAAATTGGAAATTAGGAAAATATTAGGGTTTTGAAGAAGACGGGAAAAAGAATTAGAAGACGATGACTGCGGCTTTACTCTTTAGACACCGGCGGCCGAGACTGCCGCACCGTCACTTTGCCGTGAAGGCGTCGCCTTATACCTTTAGATATTTTGTTTTTTCTTTTATAATTATTATGGCCCCTGCGATTTCCGCCAAATTACGGAAATGCCATTTTTGAATCTATTTTTTCATTTGGATATTTTAGTATCTTCCATATTTAATTTTGGGCCATCCTATGTGACCATGTGCTTCCTTAATTTGCTCTTTATTTATTTAGTTATTCTATAATTACTACTAAATTTAAAACATTAGAATAATTAAATATGGAATAATAGTATGATTTATAGTTCCTGACAGATTTTTCCCATGTGACTCCATGAATGACATGCACCGGCAAGACTAATATTTATAATTTTTTTTTCATATTTTTATTTTCTAGAGCGGTTAAATAAAGGTGATAAAACCAAAATTTATATTGAAGGTGACCTTTTTCCCGGGCTCCTTCTAAGGGGCTCAAGCCATCAATAAGATACCACTTTAAAAGAGTTAGAATTCTAACCTTATATCAGGACTTATGGGCTAAGAGACAGAGTTAGATAGATAGTTTCCATAATGCATAGGTCTTTTAAAAGGTAACGAAGATGTGCAAAGATTTTCTCAAATCAGACGTAGATTAGCCCTTGAGTGCAAAGAGACAAAAGTTAGTCTTAGTGATTTGACCATCCCGAGTGGAATCATCCTCCCATAAAAATAAAGTTTCAATTGATAATTAAGATTTTACGTTAAAAAATAAAGTGATAATTGACAATCAATACTTCATTTGACAATTGATATTTCAATTTAAATTATAAAAAATATTATTAATATGACTCTTACATGACAATAAAACGGATGTTTTAAATATAACTTTGGCAAAGTGATTATTTTTTTTCCATAAAAAGACTATTTTGACTTAAAACTCAAATTTAAAGTTATATTTGGTTCTGAAAAAATTTGAAAGAAAATGTAAAGGAAAAAAGAAAGGGAAAAAAAAGTGAAGGAAAAAAAGAAGAAGATAGATTTGAAGTTAAAAAATTATTTTTATTTACAACTTCAAACTTATTTTAACTTGATACAAAGATAAAATAATTTTAAAATGTATAAGTTTATAATAAGTTTTAATTATATTTGATTTTTTTTTATAAGACAACCAAATATTTAAAAAAAAAAAATCATTTTCTTTAACAGTTATTTTCTTTCATTTGTAATTTATGGACACCAAACATAACCATAAGTTTTTTTTTTTCTTCCAATTAATGCATTGTTTAGAATATATATATATTTTTTGCTTCGGTTGGAAGTTGAAATTGAAGTCAAAATAATAAAAAAAAAAATTAATGAAGTTGAAATTGAAGCAATGCTTAGAATCATTTTTTATTTTTTTGTTTTAATTGGAAGCTAAAATTGAAGTGGAAATTATAATTTACAAAAAAAAATATTGATATTATAAAATTTTCATTACACATGCAACAACATTTTAGATAAGCCCAAATAAAATTTCTATAAAAATGTAATATTTTATTGACTTTCATACTAATTTTTAAAGCATAAGTTATTTGGATAAAATTAATCAAACGAATTTAAAAGCTCTATCAAGTTTTTTAAAAAATCCGCATAAATCGATTCAATCATAAAGGTTTTAATAATTTTTTTAAAAGAGTGCTGCTAATAAAAATATATATATCTCAGATAAAAATTATTTCATACTTATATTATCATTTTAAATAAAGTAAAAAATAAAAATTATGAACTAAAGACATTTTTATTGTGAAAAAAAAATCAAATAAAAAAGGAAAATGATTATGACTCATGACAGCATCCCATAAAGTGGATTTTTACCAAAAGGGCACTTTATGTGAATTACGAAAGAGGGAATTAAAGAAATGGTTTTTTTTTTTTTAACCCTTTTCTTAGGATTGGAAGACTATAAAAGGCGGGCCCCACAAGGTGTAGGGTGGGCAAGTGGATTTTAATTATGGAAGCTCAAGTCTAAGTGGGTCTCCTACAATGACTGTGTGACGTGGATCCAATTCAACCTTATTTTCCAACCCCATATATTTAAAAGTCTACTAGTCAATTTCTTCATCATCTTTTCCTTTAAATCCTCCCTCTTTTGTTTTGTAATTAATATTAAAATTTTGAAAAATATTAAATTTCCTCCACGAAAGCATGACAATTTGGAGTCAAACCATTATTTTTTATTGTGTAGGAGAAAAAAGTTGGGTTGGTTAAGGCGCGCATGGATCCCTCGTGCCCTCCTTTTGCCACTTGGACTGAAATTTTAAGAAAAATAAACCTTCGATCTTACGTTGGATCAAATAACACTTCATTATTGTTTTTGTTTTGCATACGCATGGTGCTTGTACTAAGTTGACCTCCGTCAAGTTAAGAAAATAATTTTAAATTCTAATTTTTTTTTTTTTGAAAGAAATATAAAAATTCTTGATTTAACAACATTCATGATTAAAATATTAATTTTTATATTATATTATTTAATTATATTAATAATTCATATATTAATATTATTTTACAACATATTTTATAAATATTTTTTTGGTTATTCCTTTTTAACCATGATTAATTTCATAATAAAAAAATTATTTTAAAAAATAAGCAATATAAAAAAATAAAAAATTAATTAAAACATAAGTTTATGATGCGCATGATATATATTTATATTATCCATTTTTTAATATCCATTTTACATCAAATATGTTAATTTTAAATTTAATAGAAGATATATATATATTTCATGTATCATAAATTTATTAAATATAAAGTCTATTGAATCATATATTTTCGTGAACCAAAAGTTCAACGACCTAAAAGTTTTTGTCCTTTGGCATGACATACTAGGTCACCTAAGGTCTTCAATGATGTGTCAAATAATCGAACACTCACATGGGCATCCACTAAAGAACCATAAGATTCTTTCGCCCAATGAATACTCATGTGTTGCCTTCTCACAAGTTAAATTGATAGTCATACCATCTTTTACCAAAGTCATATCTGAGTCACCAGTCTTTTCAGAAAGAATACATGGGGACATATGTGGGCCTATCCATCCACCATGTGGACCATTATGTTATTTTATGATTTTAATAGATGTTTCTACTAGGTGGTCACATGTTTGTCTCATTTCTACATGTAATGTTGCCTTTGCTAGACTCATTGCACAAATAATTAGATTATGAGCACAATTTCTAGATTATTCAATAAAAACAATGCGTCTTGATAATGCTGATGAATTTACTTCTCAAACATTCATTGACTATTGCATGTTAATAGAGATAAATATTAAGCATCCTGTTGCTCATACTCATACCTAAAATGGTTTAGTAGAATCCTTCATCAAATGTCTCCAATTAATAGCTTGACCATTACTAATGAAAACCAAATTATCTACTTCCGCCTAGGAACATGCTATTATGCATGTTGTAGCTTTAATCCGTATTCGACCTACAACTTACCATGAATACTCTTATTTACAACTTGTGCTTGGAAAACAACCAAATATCTCTCACTTACAAATCTTTGGTTGTACAATATATGTACCAATTGTACTTACACAACGCACTAAAATGGGTCCCTAACGAAGACTTGGGATTTATGTAGGTTTTGATTCTCCATCTATCATAAGATATCTTAAACCTTTGACAGGCGATGTTTTTACAGCATGCTTTGCAGATTGTCATTTTAATGAGAGTGTTTTCCCGTCATTAGGAGGAGAAAAGTCGATTCTTGAATAACGATGAGAAAATAGTTAGAAAGCATCTACTATGACCCATCTTGATCCTTGTACAAATCAATGTGAACTAGAAGTTCAAAGGATCATTCATTTGCAAAATCTTGCAAATCAATTACCAGATGTATTCATTGATATAAAGAAAGTGACAAAGTCACATATCCCGACTGCAAATACTCCAACATGGATTGATGTCCATGTAGGACAATTAACAAATGAATCTAAGATACGCTTGAAGCATGGTAGACTTGTCGGCTCAAAGGATATAACTCCCCGAAAGAGGAGAACCCAAGAAAAACTTGTCACTCTAGAAGATGTCATCAAAATGACTAATCAGTTTAAAATTGATAAATCTATAGTCTTAGAAGAGGCACAAATAATACAGAAAGCCCCTGAAGAGGCACATATTGAACAAAAAACCCTTAAAGAGGCACATATTGAACGAGAAGCCCCTAAAGAGGTACAGGTACCTGAAAATTATGAGATCTCAGTAAGTTATGTACACATGGAAGAAAAATGGTATCGAAATAATATTGTTATTAACAATATTTTTGCTTTCTAAGTGTCCTTCGATATCATAAGAAATAATGAAGATCCCGAACCACGAAATGTGGAAGAATGCCGATATAGAAATGATTGGCCAAAATGGGAAAAAACTATACAAGTAGAGTTAAACTCAATAACAAAACAAGAAGTTTTTGGACCTATAGTCCAAACACCTAAAATGTAAAGCCTATTAGGTACAAATGAGTATTTGTACGAAAGCGCAATGAAAATAATGAGATCATAAGATATAAAGCGCAATTAGTAGCATAAGATTTCTCGCAGAGACCTAGTATTGACTACAAGGAAACATATTCTCCCATCATGGACACAATCACGTTTCATTTCTTAATTAGTTTGACAATCTCAGAAAGATTGAATATGCGTCTCATGAATGTTATTACAACATATTTATACGGATCCATTGATAATGATATATACATGAAAATCTCTGAAGGATTTAAATTGCCTGAAGCAAATAGTACAAAGCCTCGTAGCATGTACTCAATCAAGTAACAACGATCCTTATATGGATTAAAGCAATCTGGACGCATATGGTATAATCGCCTTAGAGAATACTTGATAAAAGTAGGGTATGTGAATAACTCTATATGCTCATGCATCTTCATTAAGAAATCAGAAACTGGATCTACAATTATTGTAGTGTATGTTGATGACTTAAATCTTGTTGGAACTCCTGAAGAGCTCACAAGAAAACAAATTACTTAAAAAAGGAATTTGAGATGAAAGATCTTGGAAAAACAAAATTTTGTCTCGGCTTGCAGATTGACCATTGTCCAAATGGAGTTTTAGTACATCAATCAACATACATTAAGAAAGTTTTGAAGCGTTTTTATATGGATAAAGTGCATCATTTAAGTTCTTCAATGGTTGTCCTATCACTTGATGTGAAAAATGACCCATTTCATCTTTGCGAAAAAGATGAAGAATTACTTGATTCTGAAGTACCATATCTTAGTGCTATTGGTGCACTTATGTATCTTGTCAATTGTACACGTCCAAACATTGCTTTGTCTGTCAATTTATTAGCAAGATATTGTTCCGTTCCAACTCGAAGACATTGGAATGATATCAAATATATATTGTGTTATCTTCGTGGAACTACTAATATGTGTTTATTTTACTCAAGGGAATCAAAGTAACAATTGCTTGTATATGTAGATGCAGGATATATTTCAGATCCACATAAAGGTAAGTTACAAATAGGGTATGTGTTTAATTGCAATAGTACTACTATTTCATGAAGATCTGTCAAACAAACAATGGTGGTCACATCATCAAATCCTTCAGAAATATTGGCAATTCATGAAGCAAGTCGTGAATGTATATGGCTAAGATCCATGATCCAGCATATTCGGGAATCATGTGGACTCTCCTCTATCAAAGGTGACCCGACAATATTATTTGGGGTTATATTAAAGGAGATAGAACTAAACACATTTCACCAAAATTCTTTTCTACACATGAATTCCAGAAGAGTGGTGAAGTTGATGTGCAACAAATACGCTCAAGTGATAATCTAGCAGATTTATTCACAAAATTATTGTTAACCTCAACATTCAAGAAGTTAATATACAGGATTGGAATGCGTCAACTCAAGGATATCGACATGAGGGGGAATATGCTTGTAAAAGGGTGTTAATGTACTGTACTTTTTTTTTCCTTCGTTTAGGTTTTGTCATACTGGGTTTTACTGACAAGGTTTTTAACGAGGTAGTCCTAACATACCAAGAACAACTTAAAGAATTATAAAAATATTATACCTTTTTTCCTTCGCTAAGTTTTTCCCATAGGGTTTTTTACTAATAAGGTTTTAACGAGGCATATTCTTCAATGTGGTGGACATCCAAGGAGGAGTGTTATAACTAGAGTAATGAATGTCACCACATTAATTATAATAAATGTTAATTAAGTATTATTTATGACTTCCATTAATACTCATTAATGAAACCATTAATATTATTTATGAGTTTCATTAATATTCATTAATGAGAATATTAATGAAAGTCATTTAGAAAGCCTATAAAAGGGTTTCCCATCCCCTGTAATATGTATCCCTAAGTAAGAAAGAAAATTGTTACTTTCTTTTATTCTCTTTGTTTTTCATTCTCTCAACTCTATTATCTGATTTCTTATTTGTTATTATATATCAAAGTAAGATATATTTCATCTCTACTATTTTGATTTGTATCGTATTTGTCCTTATTTCACAACAAAAATATTTTTATTGTATTATTTAATATATACATTTTTTATTTATCGAATAATATAACTACAGTTTTTTATTTATGAATTTTAAATATTTTAATCATGAATATTATTAATAAATAAAATAAATATTTTACTAAAATTTAAATTATTGACCACTTCCAAAATATTAATAAACATATAAGAAATTTCATATTTTTTAAATAGAAAATATTGGAATATAATATTAATTTTATTTTAAACAAATATAAAAAATTTAAAAAATAATATTTTATTTTTAAAATTAAATATAGGTAGAACATAACATATCTCATTAGACATATAGTACTTTGGAATATCATGTACTATATATTACTAAAAATGATATTTTAAGACATATATATTCTATCTAATAAGATATAATATTTAAGGATATACATATCTTATACTATAACATCAACTAAATATAATATTCGTCTATATTTCATTTAATCAGATATAGTATGAGATAAAATAAGAGTACCGAATTTTGTTGATAAATGAGATATAATAAAATATCTTATCACTTATCCTATACTATCATGTCTACGAAGGGTGATTGTATCCTACCCTATACATGCTTCTAAGTTGGTTACCATTGCTTATAGAGATGGCAACGGGGTAGGTTTTTTCGAATACTCGCCCCGCCCCACCCCTAATGGGACGATGTTTAAATTTAATAAACGGGTTTGGGATGGTTATGAGATTTTTTTTTTAAACCCGGGACGGGTTCGGGTATTGCTCCATCCTGCCCCACTCCGCTCCGATTATATATAAAATTAAATTAAATTTAAATTTTAAAATTAATTTAATTTATAATTTTATTTTACTATTTTTAATATATAAATAATAATAATAAAATTTTAAAAATAAGTTATAAAAAATATAATAATTTTATTATTTATAAAATATATTTATTTTAATGTAATTAAAAATTTTAAAAGTAATTTAATTTATTTATTTTTTTTTAAAAAAAAGGCTAAATGGGACGGGATGGGGCGGGGTGGGGCGGGTATGAGAGTTTAATTTTTTAAACGGGACAGAGATGAGAATTGTTTTTAATAAACGGGGCAGGGTTGAGATGGGGCAACCTGCCCCGAACCTATCCTGTTGTCATTCTTAATTGCTTACATTGAAGAATCCAAAATCTACCTAAATGCCAAACTAAAGACATTAATGTTATATCCTAAATTACTCCAAATATGGCTGCAATGTAGGGGCATGATTTGTTATTAGTACAAACTCATTCATGGTATGTTTAGTACCAATAGGTGAAAAAATTAATGAAGGGTGAAAAAAAAATGATTAAAAATTTGGAATTGTAAGCCTGAATTCAAAATTTAAGGAATGAATGAAAAAAAAAAAGTAGAACTCATGATGATGTAACATGCTGGGAGATTAAAAGGAAGAGTTTAGATAAGGTAGGACTAGGAGAGCCATGATAAAGATGTGGAGATGATCGGAGCCACACCAACAACATCAATCATTTAATATTTACTGTGGTATCACTCATTAGTCATAATTTGAATGACTAGGATTATCCTTTTCATCATCATGGTCACTTTCCATACCAATCCATCACAGTCTTTATACTATTTATGACCTATTTTAAGCTAAATTAGTTGAGAGGTGTATTTGGTTGAGAGGATATATGAATTTGATAAAGATATAGAATCTGAATTAAGGATATGTTTGATAGTAATTTTAAAAAGTATTTATATTTTTTTAATATTTAAAAAAGTTTATAAATACATCTAAAGGCATTCTAAATCTTATTGATATTGGGATAATAATTTCTATTTTTATTTTTAATTAGAATGTAAAATTAAAACTGAAATCACAATTTTTATGGAATAATATATTAGTATTGTAAAAATTTTATTAAATATGAAATAAAAGTTAAAAATAGAGTTTCTATGAAAAATAACATTTTAAACTTTTTCTTTTAAGCTCTAACCTCTTTGAATAAAGTTAGCCACATAACAACTCTTATTGAGATTTAAAAAATTAAAGCTTTTGACTTTTCAAAGGTATATTTAAACATCTAATAGTAATTTAAATGACTTATATGATAGATAGTATGCTAATATTTAAACTTTTTTTTTTGGGTATTTTCACAATTACTTTAAAGTATTAATAGTTAAATTTTTTTATATTAGTGTCTTTTCAAATGATATAAAGTAATATTACAACTTGGGCAGGTTGGATTGAATTTACAATCAACTCTGGTCTAAGTTGAATTAATAAATGCTTAGTCTGAACAATGGTTTAAAATATCAGTAACTATGGATTTATCAGTGCTTGAATTTGAATTTTATGGATATATCATAAATATCGGTGGATATTTTGACAAAAATGTTGGTTAAACGAAAATTATTCAAAATTTATAGAAATATTTAAAAAAACTAAAAATAAATGATAAAATAAATAAAATGTCCATGTTAAAATTATTTTCTAAGTGTAATTGACATATATATGGTAAAAAAAAAATATCAGTAAGCAAAGATAAATCAATCTTAATAATTTAGTATTTATCTAATCAAAAGGGTTTTTGAAAACCTGATTTTTGAAATTTGACCTCCCACCCTTTTTTGACCTCATTCGGGACAAAAATACCATTTTTATTTTCTTGTAAAAATAATCATCTCTTTTAAAACTTTCATGTAAATACTATAAATGATTAAGAGTATTTATATAAAAAAAAATGTTACTTTTTAAGAAAAAATATGTGAATGATTAAATTCACAATTTGAGAATTATTCATCTCTTTTAATCAAATATTTCAAACTTTAATCCAAATCTAAGTCTGATCGGATCAAATTTGAATATTAAGTATACCCATCCAAGTTCACTTAAACATCACGTTAATTTGATCGGGTCAAATCGTCCAAATTACACCCATAATATAAAAGCATAAAAAAAACCCTAATTTTAAAGTACCCTAATTACACAAAGTCAAAAAGTAATTTACTTCACTTATATACCAACTGTCACATTGGAAAGCATGAAAAGTAATTTGATTGAGTTTTGAAAATAAGTTGGTGACCTTTGTAAAGTAGCTTTGGTTACATAGTAAATCAGTCTAATTACTTTCTAAAATGAACACCGCTCAATATAAATTCAACACCTAAGAATCTAAGATTATGTTTTATATTGGTTTGAATTATTGAAAAGTGGAAGTAACCCCTTTACTAAAACAGGGACCTTGTTTAAATATGAAACTAGAAAAAGTAGGTGGTGGATGGGAGTGGGCTTTGGTCAAATGATTTGGTTTTGAATCTACTCAAATGGTGGGAAGCTGGGTAGGTGTAGGTCCATTAAGAGCTTAATCCTCCTTTGAAATGGCTTTTATGAATTTTGAATTAAAAAACTTATGACTTAGTTAACATGCATGCATCTTTTAGGTAAAAATGAATAAACCTAGGAAGTCAATTGGGATGTGACAAATTTTCCATGTTGAGGTTCATAATCGGAGTTGGTGTCAAATAAAACCATTAATGTAAATCCGAACTTCAACAATTTTAGGTTATATTTGACACTGGAGAATGAGAATGAAAGTAGGATGGGAATGAAGATCAATCATGATATTTGAGATGACTTTCATAAACTTTGAATACAAAAACTTCTTATATCTTTAATATGCATGCATCTTCCAAGTAAATGAACAAGCTCGGTTAGTCAATTGGGATGTTGACATATTTTTCATTTCAAGGCTCATAATTGGAGTTGGTGTCAAATAAAACAATAACATAAATCCGAGCTTCAATGATTTTAGATTATGTTTCACACATGAGAATGAGAATGAAAATGGGATGGGAATGAAGATTAATCACTAGATTTGAGATGGTTTTCATGAACTTTGAATACAAAAACTTATCACGTCTTTAATATGCATGCACTTCCAAGTAAATGAACATGCCGTCGATAAGTCAATTGGGGTGTGGACAAATTTTTCATTTCAAGGTTCATGATTGGAGTAGATACCAAACAAAACATTAACATAAATCCAAACTCCAATAATTTTAAATTATGTTTTCACACATGAGAATGAGAATGAAAATATGAAAGGAATGAAAATCAATCACGATTTTTTAGATGACTTTTATAAATTTTAAATACAAAAACTTACCATATCTTTAACATGCGTGTATCTTTCAAGTAAATGAACAAGCCCAATAAGTCAATTGGGATGTGGACGTATTTTTTCATTTCAAGGCTCATAATTGGAGTTGGTGTCAAACAAAACATTAACATAAATATGAGCTTCAATGATTTTAGATTTTGTTACACACATGGGAATGAGAATGAAAATATGATGGGAATGAAGATCAATCACAATATTTCAAATGATTTTTAAGAACTCTGAATACAAAAAATTATCACATCTTTAACATACATGCATCTTCCAAGTAAATGAACAAGCTTGATAAGTCAATTGAGATGTGGACTTATTTTTCATTCCAAGGTTTATAATTAGAGTTGGTGTCAAACAAAATATTAATATAAATATGAACTTCAACAATTTTAGGTTATATTTGGCACATGGGAGTGGGAATGAAAATAGGTTGGGAATGGAAGTCAATCACGATATTATGTAAAAGAGATGAATCAAAATTCTAATAAACGTGAGATTTAATTTTTTTTTTCAAATATATTATTGAATGAGAATGGAATTGATATTCTATTATCAGTTTCTATTTCATCATTCCGAATATAGCCTATAATGACAATTGGTTCAATAAAATCATTGTACTCTAATAACCTTATTCGAATTAAAGTGAATTAATTTCTCCAAGCATAGGGGCTAAAACATCAACTTCCTCGTCTAGCAAAGAAATATCAATTAAAAATGCAGACAAAACCACAACTCTTTGTAGAAGAACAAGGCCGAAAGGAGAAAAAACAAAATTCTCATAAATCTATTAAAATGCAGATTTGTCTATTAGCAAGGCTAAGTAGGTTTAATAAGATGGTTTTTGTTTTTTTTTATTAGTATTGAAATGCTATTAAGTATTAAATTTACTTGTAAATAATAAATCTATTTATAGTAAATTCATTTTTCATCCAAATTGTACAAAATTGAGCTAATTTAATTTTTTTATTTAGACAAAAGTTATCCAAAATTTTCAAAAATAAATTTGATTTTATTTAAATGAGAAATTGAGTTTAAGTATCATACAAAAAGTTAATTTTTTTTTAATTCATTAAGATATAAAATTTAAATTTTCTCTTTCTCCACTAAAACAAAATTATCTTTAAAAATATTGTAAATTAGAAAATAAACCATTCTAAAAATGGCTTAAATCTTAAAATAAATTACTTTAAAACTTAAATAAATAAATCAAACCAAACAAACAAAAAATTCCTATTTTATTTTTAATTATTTATGTACTTACATTTTTTTAAATGTAAATATATATATATATTAAATAATTTTAGTTTTTAGAACATGCTTGATCATATGTTTATTAATTTGAAAATAAGTTCCTTACTTGTAAATATAAAATTAGCATAATTTTAATTGCATAAAACTTAGAAAGTTGTATTTATTTATGTAATTTTTAACAATTAAATATAGCTTAAATATGTATATATATAAAGAATGGTTTGCTCCATCTATTTTTAGAAAATATATTTAGGGCTGTAATTTGAACGGTATTGCACAATTCAACTTTAACTTAAGTTTATGTTTGAGTAGGTTTGTATCATAATTTTTAGATGTTTAGATTGATGTCTGAGTTATTTTTTTTATTTTTTATTAATTCAAAGTGGGCCCGGGTTGAGCTTGAGACAATTCTTCAACAACTCTAATCAAAACCTGATTTAATATTTTTATAAAATTTATATTGTCATGCATAACAATATTGATTAATTTTCTTTTAAGATTTTTAATAAAAATATCAAATTATAAATCTATTATACGCTTTTTTATTTTTCTAAAAAGACAAATAAATTTATCTTTGCTTTATTTTTATCTTAAAATTTTGTTTTAATTTCTATTTAAATTTTTATATAAATATATAAAAAAATATTTTTTTAAATATTGCAGGTGAATTTTTGAATCATATAAGACCCCAGTTAAAAAAAAAAAAAAAAATCATTGTAAACCTTGCAAGTACAACCAAACACACCGGAAGCTTGGATTTGATTTCGGTTTCAGTTGGGCGAATATCGGATGCACTTGCCGATGTTTAATCTCTGAAACATTTACACGTGTAGCGCCATGATCGGGCAGTTCTCTTTTCAAAGCTCATCGCAGGTCATTCTGGTAAGTGAAACCTCCACCCGGACAAAACCACAATCTCCCACCTGGTCGTCCACCTCAGATGATCATGGCTCGCTTCATCAGAGCCGTTCAAAGGACCCTCCGTCTTCCTCCTCTTCAACACTTCTCTAAAACCCTAATTCATGGTCTGCAACTGCCTTCCCTCCAATCGCATAACGCCACCTCCAAATTCATATTCCAAACTCGGTCTTACCAAAACTCTTTCGAAATTCTCAAATCGCCCTTCGAGTCCAACGTTCTCAGAATCCTTCGCAACGAGATCGAATACCTAACGGAAGATGGGCCTCCTAATCAGGTATTTCCCACCCCCTGTTTGGCTCCGAGAAATGAAGGAAAGGAAGAGAAAATTGCAATTTTTAATTTTTTTATTATTTATTATTATTATTATTATTTTTTTTTGGTAGTTATTTGAATCAACTCGCCTCAGGCCCATATAACTTATTAGAGTTCTTACGGAGTTTTTGGTGACAAAAATGAAGGAAAAGAAAAGAAAGTGTTGCCTATGGTTGTTGTTCATCTGCATGATGTCTTAGGCTCCAGAAAATAAAAAATCGAAGGTTCTGTTTGGTTGCTAATAAAATGTAGGAAAAATAAAGGGGAGGAAGAATGTCTTTTTGTGGTTCAGGTTTCCCAGAAAAAGTATTCAATGCAATGTACTTGGCCATTTATAGACATTTGTGCTCATGGAGTGGAGTTTTTGTTTTCTCAAATATTTGATCTCTCGAAAATGAGGGGAAACAGTGATAATTTTTTTTTTTTGTGCTTTTTGAGCTTCTCCAAGACGTCGCTACTTGCATGGTTGATGGGCTTGGTTTGTCTCCAATGCTTGTTGTTGTTGTTGTTTGGTTTTTTTTTTCAAGAAAATTTTGAGCATAATAGAATAAAAAGAAAATTTCGAATCCCTGGTTTTTGGCCTTTTGATTAAGAGGAAAAGAAAAAGTGATAGTGCCAGGTTTTTGGGTCTCTGGTGTCCCAAATTAAAGGTTCAAAAATTTTAATTCATTATTAAAATAAGATTCAAATTCTACATATGTTGGGGCAGCAACCAATGGAAACTATGATAAAGCTTTCTGTTTCTTTTATCTTATCCTACATTTTCCCAAGAGAAAATATGGTTCAAGTTTTTTATGTCTTTTCTCTTACCCCACATTTTCTCAGAAAGCAAAAGCATTGACAATTTAACATTTTCTTGAATTGTTGTCTCATAATAGTAAGATTCCAAATCTCAATTCTACCTTCTTTTTCTTACTTGTATTTTTTTTTTTTGGCATTGTAATAGCCTCCCAGGATATTCAATTCCTTTACTGTTGAAGATCACCCTGGTCAGCAGTGGGTTACATTGAGAAGCAAATTTAGGGAGAAAGAAGACATTAAAATTGACGTTACAATGTTTGATGGGTGCATTTTTATTCCGAAACTTGATGATGATTTCAATGAAAATGATATCACTGGGCAAGAACCACGTCCCCACATTAGTCTACTTGTTGACATTTCAAAAGGGGAGGATTGTGATATGTTGGAATTTGTGTGCTCAGCATGGCCAGACTCTTTGGAGATTCAGAAAGTGTTCATTTATCGACATGGACGGTTGCTTCCTAGGCCTTGGTTGGGACCTGGTTTTAAGTATGATTTTTTCCTCTTCTCTGACACTTTGGTTGCTTTCCCAGAAGACCTTGTCATGATTTCTATTTCATAATGCAATTTTTGAACTCATTTTAGTTTAAATCTTTTCGATCAAAAAGTGCATATCTGAGTTTTTATTATCATATAGTTTAAATATTAGAATGACATCTGGGACGACCAACCTTTCAATTCTTTTAATTACTCATCTGAATGTCATGGCACTTGCTGAATTTTCTGAAATTTTCATTTAAAATTTTCTTAGCAATATCAAATATTAATACATTTAGGTTTTCCAGATCTATCCTGCAGTCTCCAGCTTCACACTATTCAACCTTAATTATTATTCACTTCAGTTTGGGAATCTGGTCCAAATTTGATTTGGGCTGAAATTTAAAACCATGTATATGTGAAATAAATGAAAATTTTGACATATATATTAGGTTGTGATTGTTGTGATTAGTATAAGAGGCTTGCTTGCTCTCTCTCTCTCTCTCTCTCTTTATTTCTTTTTTATTTTATGGTTATTGTAAGAATCTTAATTTTTTTCTTCTTTCCTTATAACTTCTGGAACATTTCTTTGAGGATTTGTTTGTTGTTCTGGGTTTGGTGGTAACTCTGTTTGGCTTATTTGTTTAATTTTCAGGAGTCTGGACGATAAGCTTCAGAATGCACTTTGTGAGTTCTTGGAGGAAAGGGGGGTAAATGATGAACTTTCTGTTTTCTTGCATGAATATATGATGAACAAGGATAGAACTGAGCTTATCCAGTGGTTGAGAAATGTCAAGTCTTTTGTGGAGAAATAGAGACATTCTTTACTATCTCCTGACTGAATTGGTTGTTAGATTTCATTTTGGCATTGTTTAGAAAAATGTTTGCACCAGACTGTCATGATTATGCTACGTTGGAAAGCATCATTCAGATACCTTGAGGTGCAAACAGCTGTTGACCATGCAAGAGCAACATATATTCTTATGGTTGGTAATAAGCTGGTGAAACTCCTCGTAGGACAACTGACTAATCACCATCAATGGTGTCACAGCATCGTCGAAATCCAAATTAAAGTTGGAGTTTTGTTCTCTGATCTGATTTTCATTGTGTAGTTCTATTGCAAGCCTTCTAAAGAAAACTAACAAATCATGGAGGTACTTGATTCTCATTTCTGTGTTTGCTGAACCTTTCAGTTATCCTGAAAAAATAGTGTGTCAGTGGGACTTTGTCTGGTAACTCCTTGTTTCATACATTAAGTAAGCTCTCACCAAATAATAAAGTAAACGTAAGACTTAGGAGTCATGATATTCTACCTTGCTTTTGGTGGTGGTGTGTGCTTGCAGAAATTCTGGAAGTTTTGAATGCCCACTGACTTTAGTAAGTTTTTTTGAATGGTTGGGTACTTGTTGAGGTTATTCCTCTGTTTTCTTTTGTTCAAGCCTTGGTGGTGAAGGGAGGTTTGTTTCTTGTATACCTTGGGTCGCTCTTCTGGCGGTTCTTTTTATTTTAATTTAAGTCTTTATTTATCAAAAAAAATTCTGCAAGTTTTGAAGAAATACATTACGCTGTGCATTATATCAGGTGGTGACATTGTCGCACCCTATGTTTCATATTTATTTAAATTGAGTCAGATCCTAAAGATGTATAGGATTCAAAATCATATTACAATTCCAACTGTACATTGTAAAAATTGAACCAATACTGCCTTAAAACAAAGGAGAGGGCTTTTGGAGAAAACTAGTCATCAAATAAAAAATAAAGAAATGGTTAATATCAAGCTGACATCATAGATATTTGTTACTTTTGATCATAGATATTTGTTACTTTTGAATATGTTGTGAACTTTTTCCTTCTAGATATCCTAATTTGGAAAAAATTGAAAATATATGGAATTATTCCAAATTAGAATTGATAAAACTTTGCATAATCAATCTCCACCATTTTCAAAATTTTCTTGATTTATGTAGCTTTATCAACCATGGAAGCCATTCTTTTGTTGGCGATTGATGGAATGGTTTACAGATATATGATAGACCTCTTTAAGATTCTTATTCTTTTCTTTAAAGCAAATGATAGGGTCCCTAGAGAAATTAGTGATAGATTCTTGACAAGAAAGCCTTGCATTGTATCTGCATCAGGTCCTTCTCTTTTTCTTTAGCTATGCATGAACTAATTGGGTGTATGTAGGAAACAGGCCATAGTTCATGTTTCCTACTGATGCAGTCTTTGGCAACAAAAGTGGAGTTGGGATTATTTGAGTTCGAATTGTGGGTTTTTGGAATTTAAAGATTTTATGACATGAAGGTTTATAAATATATGAAATGCAACTTGTAAGGGTAGGAATAATAGGGAGTAATAAAGTTTGTAAGCCAGAGACTGCAGAAATGATTGTTTTTTGGTCTTCAATTAATCATCCATAATGAGGGTACATTGAGAGAAAGGTGCCTATAATATTTGAGTGGGATAGATAAAGTTGAAAATTGCTATGTTGGGTTGTGTGATTATCCAATACCTATAAGTAGAGGAAAAGCTCAATTAGATGCTTATACACCAATCTGTATTCTGTGTTGTGGAATGGTTGGTGTTGAAAATACCTACATGTTCATAAAATGGTACAATTCAGTACAATATTATGTTAAAAGGGGACATTCTTTTGTATGACAGATTTAATTGGGACAAAAGTATCTTGAATGCTTCCGTGCTGATGAGATTTAATTTGTTATATGGTCTCAATGATTGAGAGCCTTCGAAATCAGTGCTTAGGATTTTATTCAGCTCAAAGCAATTGGATCTATCAAAAAGGTGCTGCTGTAATTAGGAACTCACTAAGGAAGTGTTTGAATGGCCATTGGAGATAAGATCATTTTGTTTTTTTGAAATAGATGATTTTCCCCCTTATGTTCAGAATCATTTTTAGAATTTCAATAAGTGACATGGTTGATATATATTAAGATCATTTTTAATGGCAACTAGTCTATTTAGTTGTTGGTTTTGTTTTTACTAAGGGATCCTGCTTATTTTGCAATAGCTTCATTTTTGCTTTGTATTTAAGCTGCTGTAGCAGATGGATTTGTGTTCTGGATGCTATGGTACACACAAGAGAATTGCCATGAGGAGCACTTGGGGATCAATTCCGATGTTTCCTCTTTTTGCCTTTTGTGTTGTAGCAATAACTGTATTTGTTTAATTATGGGAGACTAGTTAGTGTTACCTTAGCTTATGTATAGGATTTGATTGGACCTTATTGTTGTAGGACATGTGAACACCTATTTATATTTTCTTTTCTTCTTTCATAGTCAAGCTGCAACTTCATGGTTAGTGCAGGTGATTTGGCTGCATCATCCACATTTTACAAATTCAGTTCTTCTGGCACTTTGACTCGATTGTGAACATACTAATGAACAACTGGGAATCAGATTGATGCATATTGGAGAGCATTAGAGTAGAAAGTTCCAGAAAGAGAAGACTCTAGGAAGGAATAGAATCACAGTTTTGGAATCTTTGACTGAATTATGAACAATAACGTGCCTCTGGGCTAGGATTGAAGTATTCCAAAAACCAAGGAAAGGCTGTGCAGTTCTTGTAAGCTTAGTTCCTATATTCTTGAATTCATGATTGTTTCATCAAAACAGTGGCACTGTTATTATGGCCAGGGAAACCAATTAATCATACAGAACCTCCTGGAAAACCATCATATATTATTATAAGTTTGGGGCCAAAATGGTTTTGTATGGAATATTAAAATTCCAAAGTAGGATGCTTGAGACCAATTAGTCTCATTCTACAATGTCTTCCTCCAAGGAGGATAGAGGTGATTATGTGGCATGTGCCACATCACACTACACACACTCATTGTAAATAGATTTTCAAGCATTTCTAAAAATAGTTTGAAAATGCTAATAATAATGGTTTTTTCTGACTTATTTTGAACAGCTTAAGAATGCTATTCATTAGCAGCCTTTTTGTGTGCTGGAGAACATTATATATAATGTTTGATGTGAAGATGCCATGTCATCGCCTCCATCCTCCTTGGTAGAAGACATGACAGGATGTGAATAATTAGTTTTAAGCATCCTACCTTTGGAATTTTAATGCTTAATGCATAGCTTTGGCCCCAAACTCATTCTCTGCCTTGCAATTCGTAGTTTATGAAAAAGCCTGACCTTTCAGGTTAGTCAAGGAAACATAAAGCAAGTGAATGAAATGGATCATAATTTATTGGTGTTCAGTCTATGAACAAACTCTCACGTCGTGGTGCTTTGATAGCAGAGGGAGTAAAAGAAGATCTAGATGTAAAAGGTTAAAACATGTAAATGTACCTGCAAGCTATTTATGTGAGCATTATATACCTTCATATGTAGAGTGGGTTCCCATGGGCATATGCAGATCTTTATTGGGTGTGCATTTTGGCACCCGTTGTATACATCCTGTGTACTTTGGAACACTTTTTTTTTTACACTTTTTATGGAATTTTATCATTTGCCTATCAAAAAAGAAAAAAAATGCATATGTAGATTAGATTTGAAAATACCAGCATTTGATTTAAAATTATCAGATTTTCTTAATGAGAAAAGTTCATTGTGTTTGTTGTTTGTGAATTGTGTTTGTCTCAGTGTGCTTGGTTGATAGATCTAGACATCAAGGTAGTGAAGCTTGTGTATGCTTTAAGAATAGGCTTCCCCTGATTGATTTATCGATCTTGACAAGGAAAAAAAAACAGTTTCATGTTTCCATGCGGTGGAGACACTCATTTTGTCGCAGAAACATGGGCATTTTGGTATCTCTCTTATATCTATTTTGTGGCAAAGTTAGATCTAACCAGTTGATTCTGATGCAGCCAAATGGTGATGGAAATATGAGATGGCTGTTGGTGGGTTTGGAAGAATACCCACCCTGCCCTACTCCCATTGGCCCAAGGCAGACACAATGTTAAATTAGGGGTGGTAACAGTTCTAGGATGGTGATCTATCACAGGGGTTGTTAAGTGTCTTTGAGAACCTTGCTTTGTCAATTAATATCTGTCAAATGTGGGTGAACATCAGCTATTTGCAATGAACATGACCTGACTTCCATGGATGGGCCAAGAGAGTGTCATTAAGTAATTTGTCCTTAACTTTGTTTCCAATCAGAATATTTATTGGTTCTATGCAACATGGCCTTTTGATAAGAGTTATCCTGACCAAAGGGCTACTCATAGTGAACTTCACTATCCATTACAGATAGGAGGTGCAACAGAACAAGGCCTTCAGTGGGGTGTTGAGAGGGAGCAACTGCTCTGTATCAGGCCTGGACCATTGCCATCCCTCATACAATACTAAGAATATCTTTGATGGAGTTTATCCACTTACATCATCCTTTAAACTTATATCCCAATACTTATCTACAATTACCAAACAGAGTACTTGGCTGTTTGAGCTCTCACCTTAATTGGACTTGTTGCATTACTTGAGGTTTTGCTTACTCAAACTGGGGTGTGGCTTGGCCCCGTCCTGCAGATCCCCCTAGCTTTACTCATTCCACTCTCAAGTCCAATCAGATGATTTATTGACCAACTGGGTGGGTCTAGGCATTTAAATTGCTGTATTTCAGAGTTCTTACCCCATGAGTGGGAAAGCTCCAAGTTGAACCTTGTGTTGTTAATGTATTGGTTGAATTTGGAGTTCTCTAGGTTAGTCACACCCTCAATCTTTCTAGCTTCTAAACTAATGGCAGTTCAGAACTGTTGTAGCTCACAAAGTTTATGCCAAGTAACTCAGTGGTAAGGAGGGGGTAAAAAAAAGTTACTTGGAAAACAGGGGATGAAAAGTGAAAATATTAGATATTTAGTGCACCAAAATGCAAAAGGCTATGGGTCAGGCAGGTTAGGATTGATCACACCAACCCTAGAAAACTTTATAATATAAACTTAAATAATTAAAATGTGATGCAATGTGGACTGACTATCACATTAGATTTAACATAAAACCAAATCTTTTAAAGATCTATAGATCACTTAATAAAAGGGACATCGTACACACTCCATTGAAGTGGACAAATGTACCCTCGATTAGTTTAAACTAAAAAATAAAGCTGTTTGTATTATTGATATGGCATGCCAGGACAAATTAACAGTCTTGTAATCAAAAGAGATTATATTTCCCTACTTCATTATTTGGTTTTCTTATGATGTTATGTTGACAGCTTCACATTTTCATATTATCTTTTTTGCTATTGGTGTTTTAATACTTTTAAAGGTTGGAGACAATGAAAGCTTCTTGTGATTATTGTGATATTTCTTAGTTTTTAGATGTCTTAGCTTCCGGATTTTCTGTTATATTTTCTTGCTCTAGGGGTTAACCTATGTTTAGTAGTCATTTGATGGTGATGTGCACTCATTTGGGATGGATAAACAATTTAAGGAGAGTCCCATTTGGAAGATCTTCTTGATTTTCTTAGGGATCAAATGGGTGCGCCTGGTCATCAAACCACATTGATATACAATATTCAACTGGAAATCTATATTTAGTAGTGGACCCTGATATGGCATCTAGTGGATCAGAGCCATCCATTCATTTTCTTCATCAGAGACTAGGTACTTTGAATCATAATTCAGAAACCTCTTTGGCCTGCCTCTACTTTGGGTGCTGATAATTCAAAGGTATAGTGAGGCTTTTAATTTTGGTTTCCCTTAGATTGATACAGGTAATATTCATGCATGCAACCTTTTAGCAGATGAATAGGAAAACAAAGAGGTTGGGACTTTCTGCAGGTTTAGAAACCTCTCTACAGTGTTTTTGTTCCACCCCTTCTGAGTTAAGAGATAGGAATTGCCTTATCTTAGGGACAGTTTTTGCTCAAACATCCAAACAAATCGCCAGGTGTCAAAAGTTAATATTAGTTGAATGGTTCAAGTCAGGAACAGAAAAGAAAAAAAGAAAAAAAAATCTTTAGCTTTCCTATGATCAAAATTTACAGTATTATTCCAAAAAAGACTAAACAGAATCTCAATCAAAGATAAAAGATAAGATAAAAAATTAAAAATACAAAAACAATTGGCTACTTAGAGCTTGAGAGACAAGTCAAGTTTCTGCAACTCATCCTGATTAGTCTTCAGGCGACCCCCACCTGTCCAGCAAAAACCACCAATCCCCTCATTAGCCTGTGAATTGATCATCATCCTTACTGTGTCAAACCTACCAATGCCGCCTCGGGACAATGGTCCTGCTGTTACACCTTCATGACAATTCTCCACTGCTAGTCTTCCTACTGCAGGTTGTTGGTCAATAGGAGGTCTTGACCAGCTGCGATGCCCATACAAATTTCCAGACCCAGAAGAAGGTGTTGTGAGAGAAGGCTTATGGATCATCGAGTGAACCTGAATCCCAAGTGATCTATTGTAAGCACCATGGAGAGGAAGAGATGCCATGCTAGAATAATGCTGATGATGGAAGTAAGGATGCCCAAAAGCTGTGGCTGCAGCAACCATCGGTGCACCTAACCTTTGTCCTCTCTTGGCTAGGGTCCTCTCCCTCTTATGGGCGTTTTGGTGTCCCCCTAGTGCCTGTGAACTATAGAATTTTCTTTGACAATAGTTGCATGAGAAAACTCGTGGTTCAGCATCAGCAGGCTGGGGAATTTCTGAGGATGTTTGAGATGAATCCGTGTTCAAGCAATCAATAAGATTGAGTTCTGTATTGAATCCATGATCAGCAGCATCCTTACTATGGAGCTCCAGATTAAATAAGAGATCTACCTTTGTCTTTTTTTCATGATCTTCTTGTTCTTCTTCTTCTTCTTCTTCTTCTTCTAGATTGATCTCTTTTGGGCTTTGGGATGGCTTATCTGGACATGAAGCAGCCTCTGGTGTAGAGATGATGATGGTTGAGGTCTCAGAGGGGCATGGCTCCTTCCTTAGTTGTTCCATCAGAGAAGATTTAAGTCTCTCCTCCTTGTTGGTGGATTATGAAATTTGTGCCAGATAGCCAAAAAAAAGGATAAAAACCTCACTGATGGGAAGTAAATGTTTGTGCTATATAAGGAAGGAAATACCTTTTTCCACAAAGCTTTAAAATACTAGAAGAGAGAGAGAGAGAGAGAGAGAGAGAGAGAGTTTTGCTGGTAGACACTTAGCATTTTGATTGGAATTCCTATACATACCTAAATCTAATTTATTTGAAGTGCTTGACATCTTGTTGTATTGTTACAAATCCATTTATCAACTGTCTTAAAAAATTCTATATTTACAACTACTCTATCTGACAGTTGTGTCTGACTACATGTCCCCGAGGCACCTCTTGGCCACATGAGCCTAATTGGAACCTGGCCTTGCTGCAGAGAGACACTAAATTCGATCAACCAGTCTGTGAACACATAGCAAAACACAATTTTAGGACAAGCAAATAGCTGCAGGTCTCTTTTTTCTTGCACAAACTTTAAAATGTTGTGCTGCACTAGGCGACGAGAATTTAACAGGAAGTTTAAAAAGCAGCTTAAGAGTGGGCCAATCATAGGGGAACAGGGTAACCTTGTCATGTAGACTACACAAACCTCCTCTGTACCACAACCCCATCACCCGGGGGCTCCATGTCCCCTGTTACTTGGAGTATGTTCCTTTACTCTTTTTGTGGGGCATCGCTTTTATTCCATGTTCCCTACTATTATTTTTATTTTCTTAAACCGACAAATTAATTTTTTGCAACTTGTATTTTCGGTCACATTCTTTAATATTTATCATATAGATCATTATGTGTCCTATGGTGGCATCAGTAATTGTCTTTCCTATCATCATTCTTAGCTTTAATCATGCATATTAAGGTTTGTCACTTCTTTTTATTTTTGTCTCTCACATTCTGTAACTGCTTTTCTTTTTCAAGTAACCATTTGAATCTTTTGCTGATTTTCTCTATTTAGATTGGTTTGCAAAGCTTCTTTCCCCCCCTGTTTGGATGGATAGAAACAAGGAAAATGATACATTCTTGGGCATTCTTCATTGGGCTGTTTCTCCATGGACATACTAGCATATGCTATATAATTGTTTGCTTACTCAAATGACCATTTATGCATTTTGTGATTGAAAAAGCTAGTTTATCAGAAGTGGGTTTGAGATTCAAAAGAGCTTAAAAACCGATAGGCTCCTTCCCTGAATATGTGGCTACAATTACACTTAAAAACCTCAGAAATTCTTTTCTTTTTTTTTTCCCCAAGAGCAAGGCATTACCCTTCAAACCTTCTGACACATTTTAGTCATCATAGATGATCATTAGTCCATTTGACACGAGTTTACCTAACTTAAAACTTTCCCAAGAAAACAAAAGAAAAAGAAAGGTCTATTAGCACTTTCCTAAAGCATTTTTGTTATGACTATGTTGTAGGCTAGTGATAATTCGATAGAGAAGTTGGGAGGTTGTTGAAGAGTAGACTAGGAGCCTGTTTCCTAGATCCTTATGATGAAATGAACCCCATCAAGAAAGGTGCTTCTCTAATATTCCCCAGAACTACTCAATCATAGAATCAAAGAATTAGTAGCAGGGTGAAGTTGAGTTAAGCCTGTTGCCAACTTCCAAGATTAGTTTGGGGGGTTTTGCATGTAGAGTAGAATACGCCAAAACGATCCCACGTGAGATGTAATTTGTCGCATGTGTCGTGGATGGTCGCGAATGGGTGGAGATGGGGACAAATGGCCGACAAAGAAATGGGGAAGCTGATGTGGAGTCCCTCCGTATGCTAGGGATAGTGCTACTCTATGTTGCATTATTAGTACTACCAATGATCAAATCCCCAAAGGTTAAACCCTTGAGATGAGTATAGTCTTTGTAGCTTTTTTAAGAATAATAAGTATATGGAAATCGAGGTGATCTAGAGCCTAACTTTGATTCACCCAAATCCAGAACCCACATAGGAAAAAGGTAGGAAAGAGAAAAGGGAGGAAATGGGGGGATGAGTGCAGTTTGGCATTATATTTTCATTGGCACATGTAAACACAAACACCCCATATGATTCCATTGTTTCATTGCTTGTCTAATCAAATTGGATCAAATCTCTTTATCAGATCTCTATGTCTGTCTAACAAAGCCCACATTTGAAAACACCTTAATAAAGAAAACAAATTCAAAACACTTTTACTACTTCCATCCCCATCACTAGCACATAACAATATCAACAGGACATCTCAATAGGACAACCCATTCCTCCCGCAGGACACTCAAGTCTCCAACTCACTATACCCCATCAAACTTTTACAAACACACCCCATGACCCACCTCTCTATCATCTTCATCATGCCATCTCATAGAAATGGCCAAAATTGGGTAGGTGTTGGAGTTCGGCAACAAATTTGTCCTTTATCATCAATACCTTCTTTCCTCTCTCTCTCTCTCTCTTTTAAATTATCATCATTGTTACCATCGCTTTTTCTTGCGGAATATGTTGTTAAAAAGAGAGTATTGGCAATTGCTACATTTTTCACCAATACTTTCTGTAAAGAGAGACTTGGTTGGCTACTATTCTTGACTCTTTACGAAAATAAGCTTGTATCCGTCAAGTAGGCAGTCCAAAAGAAAAACTCAATCAGGTTGAGATTGTGGAGGAATAAGAGACATGAAAACTTGGTCTTCCGGAAAGCTATTTAAATGCCCCATTTCCAAGAAACAAAGTCCATGGAAATGATGATCTGGGTTCATGATAATCACGTGCCCTTGCCAATAATATGGTCAAGGAAATGTTGACGTTTCATCTCTCACAGCTTTACTCAAGGTTTTTTTTTTAAAGATAATTTGGTTTTGGTTTTGGTTTTGGTTTTGTTTTTTGTATGAGCAGGTGAATCATCTGCCTCAGAAATTCAATTCAACTGCATCTACAGAACTTGACTGTACTTTGAAGTTGAGTCGAGGAGACGCATCTTTAGTTAAAAAGGACAAATAGGACCTCTGCCACTACATTGAAAACGACCCGACTCATTAGCCAGCCCTACTCAGACCTCATCCTAGTGAAAATCATCCATGCGTATTCCACTCTTGGGATTTGTTAACAAATATAAAATAAAAAAAAGGCACTAGCGTTGGACTTGGAGGCTTGTGTGACTCACTCTCCTCCTCTGCCAAACTCCAAAGTCCAAACATCCTTTTACTAAAGCTACTTTATCACCACCACCCCCCACCATGGATTGCTTCACAAGCACTCTGCATGACCCTTTCTGTTTGTCAAATCCTGGGGTTCCAACCATCCCCATTTTGGATTTTCATGAACAGTTTATCCAGTTTTACCTCGTCTGCCCCAAATCTGCCAATCTTATTTACACGCTTATTTTGTTTATTTATTTTCTTGTAACATCGTTTTTGGCATGCCTACATCTTTTCCTAACCAAAATCCGAACTTAAACTCAAGAAAAGAATACATGGAATCCAAAGATGTCGGGCTTAGTGACCCAACGGAATTAGGGTTTTATATTTACCTAAAGAGACTGAGACAGATGCAAGAAAGGGAAGAGGATACATAACCAATTACATTCATACTGTAGAAAACATCTCTCATCCTCATAAACAATTATCCAAGGTGCTTATCTAAGCCAATGAAGTCAAAAACTGGAATGCCATCAATGCAAATTAAGATTTGGGAATCGCTTGGCACTGGGAATGGTTCAATCCTTGCCTCCCACGTCCCATGAGAGCTCAAAATTATCGGTGACAAGACCTGTTTGTGAAGACAGCCTTCATTAGTGACATGACCCGTTTGCAAAGATACCGTTCATTAACAGACAAGATCCGATAATTTTGATTGATATCAAAGTCATAACAAAATGATCTCTCAATCATACATTGGCAAAAGTTCTAAATGATGCAGACATCACATCTTTTTGAAGAGCTTATGGCTATCGGGATGCTTCCAAGAACCACCATGGCTGAATATCATATGTTGTGTACATCACAAAACAAGGTTGCCATACTTGCTTCAAATAAAATTAGTTAATTCATCTGCTATACTTGCATCCAAAGCCACTTTGCCCCCAATTTGAGACATTTTTTTGGTTTTACCACTCCAACCAAGTAATTGAGTAATTCCCAATGAGAACAAGCATTACCGTCAAGGTTGAAACAGAAATATTCCTGTTGAAGTCTTTCTTCTCACTTTTTTAGAGGACAAGCTGTGGGCAAGAGTTTTCATTTACTTCTCTAAGTTTTATTTTCTTGTCCTCAGGCATTGAAACAGGCTGCAAAAATATCATTCCAATCAGCAAATGCTTGTCTATGCCAGTTGAAGTTTTGATAACCTTTCTAATGTCTACTATGCTCCAATTAACTGAGTATCATCACCCAACAGGGTGGATAGCGTGTCATCTCAGGAATAACCAAGGTATAAATCAAAAATACCCAAATTTATTGAGGGAAAAAAGGCACTCGAGAAAAAATCATAGAATTTACATACAATACATTGGAGAGAAGATGAGATGATGCACGGGGCTTGGCCAAAAAACCAACAATACCTTCTTATTTGCTCAACCAATAGATCAGAATGAGAAATGTGCAGACAGAAGCAACAAGGGAAAGGATGATGGTATCCAGAGACTTTTCCTCTTTATAGCCGAGAGGATGTTATTCACCTGCATCATTAATTCAAACAAGTATCAGTAAACGATGAAATAAAGTAAGACCTTATTATTATGTTGTCCAGCACAGGGAAATATTCTCACTCCCACTTCAGAAATGACTTCGACATGAATCATTCCATTTTTCCTTTTTTCTTTTTTTCTTTTTGTTTTTTTTGTTTATTATAACAGCCCTCCTGTACTCTAATTTTCAAGCATCCCTGTTTGCCTTTTTGATTAAAATAGTCATATATCAAAACTTGGTGGGATGGCTGCTTCTTTTATTACAAATATCTGTACATCCTGTGACAACTTCAAGACAAGATAGCATGTGGTTTCACGTGCTACATAAATCCAAATGAAAACAATTCACTTTCCATGTGGTTGTGAACCACTCCATCAATTAGTGCTAGGATAAAAGCAACCTATAGATAGATACATTGACATGATGTGGGCTTGTTTTCATACCGTTGGGAGGCGGCTGCTGACATTGCTAAGCTTTGAATTAATGCCCCCCAAAGGTTGAGCGTTGAAAGACAAGCGCCCCAAGTGTTGCTTGTGCTTGAGAAATTACAGTATCCATCTGCAGCAGTAACAAATGTTTGAGCAATGCACACCAAGGTTTGCATGCACAAGAAAATATCAACAAGGTATTGGACAGGTCAAGGATTTGAAAGCATATCGACAATAAAGATAACCAAATTAACCCATAGGATTCTGCAAACATCACACCCCTCTTCTGAGGTTTCTAAACTGTGTCCTCCCTTGAGGTGATGTCAGCATATTCCAAATATCCAATCTTTTTGGGACATGAATTTTGGAATTTCAAGAAATTTGTATGATTTTTCCTTATGCAGAAGGCAGTCTAAAATTATCCATAATCACGAGCTGAATTTCAGGGAAGGAACAAGACACACTCATATCTCAACCAAGGAAAACAAATGATCATGAATTATGGCAAATATTTCATGTATGAGACAAACCTGAGTCAAGAGAACAAAGAAACAAAACGTTTTGCTTGGCAGGAGAAGCAGAAATGAACTCATGGTAACAAGGTTAAAATACTTATGTTACCCTAGAATGGGGCATATAGCAACTCAACTGAGAAGTTTTTCCCCCTAGCTTGAAGGCCTCAGCCACATAACTCAAAACTGAGTATAAAGAATCACTCATGGGAACTTCCTGAACTAATAAGAACATTCTACAATTGATTAGCAAATAATGTCACCAAATGAGAGCTAAAACTTACCAACAATCAAGTAAAAGATTTAAGCAAAGTTTTCTCACTCCCCCCCAAGGGATAGACTTCCATCCAAGGTGGAGCCTTTAACATCACATGCCTTCAGAAAGGTAGACCATGAAAACGCTGAAAGCAAAGGTGCAGCAATCTATCATTTACAAATACTTGTCATAAAACGTAGTTGCAACCTGGTGGCTAGAGAACAAAAGGCTTGTTGAGACAGCAGTGCACTCCCAACCCATTGAGAGCAGAACTGGTCACATCAGCTGAGGGAGCAACAACTTTATTTTGTTGTTCCTAGAAAAATATCACAAAAGATGCAATTCATTCATGCAACCATTGATGCCTATACAACTAGCTAAGATCCTGTAGAGAGTCTGCGGCAGTTCCCAGTTGCCAAGTTGCAGTACAATGCCCACATGGAGTCCTGCTATTCAGAGTTGCTGGGCTTGACTAGGTTCCACCCAGAAGGGTGACCAAGATGATTATATCCTTAAAGGTTTTGGGGGATTTCCTGAAGGTCTTTAGCATATTGCTAACCCCACTTTGATTTGGACTTGTTTCTAGGAAAGAAATGCTAGAATCTTTGAGGATAGTTGGAGGACTTTGAGTGCAGTTGGGGACTTATTTTTAATTCTCCTCTTCTTTGGGCTTTTGTAATTGAAGTCTTTGCAGGCCACCTTTTGAGCATCATTCTGCTAGATTGAAACTAATAGGCAAGACCACTAGGTTAACTAAGGAGACCTTTCCTAAATGGCTATCAAGGTTTTATTAAGTTAAATTTTGAAGGGTGTTATTTGGGTAACCTAGGGCAGCTAGGGCTTGGAGGGTTGTTCAGGGAGCATTTTGGTACATAAGAGCCCTCTCCAAACCTGCATGATAAGGTTAAGCCATTCAAGGTCAGTTATAAGTGAAAGTTTAATGGCTAGTTGAGCCAAATTATTGATATTCCTTTAGAACTAGGGATACTCCTTTTGTTGTGCTCCTTGCTTAGCCAATCATGTGGTGGATCCATTAGCAAAGTGTGGAGAAAGACCTTGGTTTTTTTATAACATATTTTTTACCTCCTTGACTTTGCAGTGAGCATTGCTTTAACCATTTCGAGTCATGCAGATATATTAGACTGTTTGGATTAGTAAACATTTACGTTTCCTTTTTTTTATATCTACAACTGTTCCAACATTTCTTGATTACCAACTGTTCCACAATTTAAGAACTACCTTAAAACCTTATTGTGATTTTCATTACATAATTTAAGTCAGCAATTATTCCTCCTCCTCTTGATGTCTTCATCTTTTATATCTAATGCACTTAACACTATCAAAGTCTCTAGTCTTTATCTCCCTTAATGGCTTACACATCAAGTTTTCTACATTTATCGCTATACTTTAGCACCAAACTAACAGTACAGATTGTTATGACCATTGGACTTAACCTCACCATTTTCTAGACTTCATATATCTACTTGATTTTAGAACCCTTCTTGTTCCTACTATTCCACATCTTGCTAAGCTATGTATATCCACACACACACACACTCACTTGTTTTGCACTAACTACAACTTAAAAATTATTCATTTAACTATTAAATTTCTTTAGGTCATAAGTCATTTGCTTTAGAATCTCACAGGAGCTCCATTGCTGCTTTTCGGATTCAAGTCAGCATCCCATTCCACCTAATATTGGTTTCTCCATCCCTGTTCAGAACTGGTGAATTTTAGAAAGAAGCAATTGAGCTGCCTTGGCTCTTTGAATATACTCAAGCAATCAATCAGGATACTGGGTCCTTTGGATAACCGCAGAGTCCTTCAGATTATTATGGAGCCCACTCAAGGTCAGAGCCAGAAGTAGACCCATAACTCATGAACAACTTGCACCCAGAGGAAAAAAGAAAATGGAGTACATGTCATGAAAATTCCACACACGTCCACCATTCTCAAAGAACTTGGAATTTTAGGATTCCTCGTATAGTATTAACTCTATGGAAAGTTAGAACTTGGAATTTTTGGTATACTAGGTATATGGACGAATGATATCAATACTTTAATAGTTTGATAATAGTATATTGGTGAAGGAGGAGAGAGATCATTGGAACCCTTGCTTTTTGAGGTTGTTCCATGATTGGGGAGTTGAATCAGGTGGCTAGCTTGCACATTCATTCAGAGCCTCTGCAAAGAGGACAACTTGGTGTGGAAAGGGGGAAAGAAACAGATGTTTTTCTTTTAAATCTTTCTACTCCTCATGTTCAGTGAGTTCTATGCAATTTCCCACCCAGGATGTCTGGGTTCTGGGTGTTCAGAGCTTGACTTTTTGCTTGGGAGGCTGTGTGGGAAAAGATCCTCACAATTGAGCAGCTTATGAGAAAGGGCTGGCAGTGGTAAATAGATACTACTCGTGCAAGGAGAGAGGAGTCAGAGAACCACATTCTTATCCATTGCAAAAAAGCTTACTTGCTTTGGGACCTTTTGTTGTCAGAAATTCACTTTCTTTATATATGTCATTTTTTTTATTAGAAACAAATTAATTCAATTATATGAATTTTCAAATACAAAAAAATAAAATAAAAGAGTCGAGAAATCCTTTCAAAATATACAAAAACTAATAAAAATAACAAAGAAAATGAAATTGTCAAGTCGAAACAACAGGACAGCTATACATCTCAATGAATATAACATGAACTTGCACAAGTTAGAGCAATTCTACAATCCTTAAGGGAGTGAAAATCCCCCAACAAAAAGCTCGACGTTTGGCTCCTCGATTTGCTACAAGATCAGCAACATGACTGGCTACACAAGAAGACCAAGGAAAAGAACAACCCAAGTTACTATCAATATCTAGAGTTTGGCAAAGCCACCAATCATACCACTGAGGTCCTCTCTCTGATCTAGACATCCAAGATTTCGGGATAGCAGAATTTACTTCCACCCATGAGTTAGAAACACAAAGAGCCTTGACCCATTGCAAACCCACTAAAAGAGCTAAAAAAATCTCAGCCTCAACAGAAAAACCCTTTCCAAATAGTTTTAAAAAAGGCCTCAACATTGTATACCATATGGTCTTTGCTCATACCTACAATCCCCATCTAGCCTGAATTATCCAAAGCACATCCATCAAAATTTAAACTAAATGAACACACTAAAGACGGAATCCACATAGGGAGCAAGCTGTGGGAAGTACATTTGAAAGTTGTAGTAGTAGAGGTCCAAAAAGAGGAATAAAAATAAATTAAGTCCTAAATAGCCTCTAAACTCCTTCACTTGTCCTAAAAAATCCTTGAATTTTTCTCCCACCAAACTATTCAGATCAATGTGAAATAAACAACACACTAAAGTACTTTGCCTTTGAAAGCACTCCCAAAAGCCCTAAAAGTAATAGTTATCATGTGACTCACACTTCCAAGGAAAACTCGATCCATTACAATTAGTTTGAATAACCTATGCCATAAGCCCAAGCTTCCAAAAACTATAACAAAAGATCAATCGACTCACCACTCCCCAAAGACAGTGTAACAGTTAGTACAAAAGGTTTATTAAGGAATATACGTTACATATTTTCTTTATATCTATTTTCTAATATGAGTGAAAAAAAAAAAAAGACAGAAGGGAAAATGACACATGCTATTTTTACAAGTTGACAATTATGCCAGTATTTCATGGGTTTCTTCAAGAGGCCTGTATGTGAAAACTTTCTCTAATTGGATGAGGAGGATCCATGCTTTTGCCAGAGACATGTTATCTTCTTTCATGTAGAGACATAGACCAGTCAATCAAACGGATGATAGTTTGGATAAGAAGGGAGCTGGGTTTCCATAGATCTTTATTAGGGACAATCAACTTCCTTGAGTGAAAGGATTTTATAGTTGGTATTTTGAAGTTCTTTTTTTCCTAGCTGTGCATGTCTTCACTTTAGAAGGATATCTTATCCTTGTTTCCATCTTTGATTCTAATAAAGTTTACTTCCTACCTTTAGAAAAAAAAATAAGATGAGCTAGATTTGATGATAGTTAAAATAAATATGAAAATACAATGCTTAAATCATGTCCTCTTACAGAAAAAATAGAAGTCATTTTCTACCAACTAAACAAGTCATGGATATTGATGTAAACTTAAGAAATAAAACTAGAGTCACAAATACTACTGGGTAATGCATCAATAACCACAGGCTCAAAAGTAGCATCATCCATCATTCATACAAACTGGAGTTATAGGCCCATTGTTCATGGACAAAGTAAAATGCAACAAATTAAATGCAATTATTAAGTAAGAAAGAAAGGAACATTTATTTCCCTGTACCTGTCCTGTACTTCTGCTGATAGATGCATGCTCCTTAAGTAAAACCTGCTCAGAGCCACCACCTTCTTCCAAGTCTAGCCTACTCCTGTCAAACTCTCTGAAATCCTCAAGCAATGACGCATGCTCCTTCTTAGCTCTAAAGCTAGAGCGAAGCCTATAAAACTCCTGCAATTCAATCATGTTAAACACTGTGAGCACTCGGAAATCAAGTCTTCTTAGTCAATCTACCTTAGTTATTCAGAGTTACAGGATAGCAAATCTCTATATACTGAAAGCATGAGGTCAAGAAGTTTAGCAGTAAGTATTGTCTGTGAAGCTCATAGCTATGCTATTTCTGAATAAATATTTTCAGCTACAACAGAACTTTAGAAGGTTTAGCAGTAAAATCATATGAAAACTTGGAAGAACTAATATAAAGACAGAAGAAGTCAATGTTTCAAATTCTAAATCATCAACTAGATAAGGGTCAATATTCATATAAATACACTATATTTTCAAGTTTTTTGACACAATGAAATATGTAACAAAGAAAAGTGAGTCTCTTCCAAAATATAAGCATAGATATATATATAAATCAAAAAGAGAGAGAGAAGAAAAAGAAGAAGAAGAAGGAGATGAAGAACCTGAATGATTGATTTTAGCCACTCAGCTGAGTGAAACTTCTTAGGAAAGAAAAGAATATTTACAGAAGTGTTGAAAGAAGAAACAAATTTCAAATTCCATGGGTACCTATTTTATTATGTTGATCATTCTTTTTTTTTTTTTTTTGGTGAATAGATAGCAATATATTAAAAAGGGAAAGGGCGCATCAAGGAAGCACCCCCAAAGTATACAAGTGGTATACAAAAGAGATTAAAAAACCCCTTAAACATAGCCTAACCAATCTACAAAATCCACAAAGGAAGGGG